>NC_044015.1:35122249-35484749 GCF_900496995.4 Aquila chrysaetos chrysaetos | reverse complement strand
GTATCGGTAGGATAGGTCAAGGCAGTCCAGATCTCCGAAGTACACCATGAGACAATGTACTGGTGGAGTATATTGTATGTATGTCACCATTCCACCTCTCCATCTACATGCACAAGAACTGCATTGGAGGTTTTTGTGTCCCAGCAGAGGCAGCAGCAGGAACCACTCTTCTTCCTGTGAGTTTATACCAAAGGAGTGGTAATCTTCACTGAAGAGAGTTTTTGCAGGACCACCAGTGTCTTACTTTCTCTGAAGCACCTAGCTATGGACAGTCAGTAGTCATTACAGTCACTGGACATTACTAGCTAACTCTGAAGTAGCCTGTCATCTCCTGCAGGTATGTAGGCTGTTTAGCCTCTAAACTCCACCTCTGTGCTTGATGCTCAGCTGGGCTTTCCTCCAAACCAATTATATATTTTGCCACGTAGTAATAGCACCTTGTATACATTAAGCTGTATCCCAGATTTCATAGGAGGGTGCTTTTGCTCTTTTTTTAAGAGATCTACTCCTGAGATAACTCCCACTCAACAAGCTGGTTTGAAGATATGCTAAAAAATTGCCTCTGCTGATCAAATTACACTAAGCTAGAGTTTAACCTACAACTGTATCCTGTTAAAAAGTTTTCATTCTCAGTACTTTTGGAGCCTCATCTTCGAGATCCCTTTGTACATTCATCAAACACTGTATTGCCACAGACACATCTCTGAAAGGTGATGTGTTTGGTGGAGCAGCCCTGCAGCCCGTTTTTGCTTGAGCAGGCAGAGTTCCTCTGCACAAAGGGCACGGTTTGGCATAAGCTAGTAGGTGCTGAGGTTCTTGGAGTACTCAGTGAAGAACGAGAGAAAGATACTTCAAATTCAGTTAACAGGAGTGGTCTTATTTAGGTGCTCTAACTCACCTTGCAGAAACTAAAATATTCATTCCAGTGCCAAGATGTTATAGAAAGACTACATTTACTTCATGCCCTGCTGAGAGAAGCTAGCAAGAGCTATTATCAAAGTCTCCTTTTCTCCTCAGTCATTTAATAGTAGCAGCTTCTCTTTTATTCTGTGCTCTTGGAGAGCAGAATAGGAAGTGATAATCTCCTTGGAATACAGCAGACACCTGTTTGATAAGTGGTAATTGCATTATTCCTGGAGGATTATCACAGTAGTTCTTGTTTCTTTGTAATGAAACTCCACTATATAAGCAGAGCAGAGCTTCACTATAAGATGTATGAAAATCCATTGCAACAGATTGAAGGTGTTTGGGACTCTGTAAACAGAGTTTCACTTTAAGTAAGTGTATGGTAAGTGGGCTTGCCGTGTAATAGCAGAAGCAAGCTATGTAAAATTACAGCATCACTTTTGTTGTTTTATAGAAAAGTGAGAATATTTGCTATTGCTAGAACCTCACTTGGGGTTTGTTCTAGTTGTGTGCAGAGCCTGATATAATAGTCTCAAATGCTTCCTTTAAAAAAAAGGTATTTAAATAATGTTAGATTAGTCCATAGATGACTTTTTAAATGCTTAGAATGGAGTTAATCTGGTCCTCTGTTGGGACTTTTTTGTTGAAGTCCAATAAACTGTTGATAAACGTGGAACCAAGAAAATACTAGTTGATAAATCTATTTTAGACAGGTAACTTCCTCTACCAAACAAGAGAAGAGCTCTGTTTTCAATAGGAATCACTGGATTGAATTCCTTTTCTAAATGTAGTTACTGCCCAGTGGTCAAAACATAGACCTGAGACAGATTTGTAGCTCTGCAGAGTTTACTTATGACATTTAATAAAGCACTTTACTTAAGCAACTCAAGCCTTCTCATTTCTAAGAGGAGGCCTGAGATTTAATGCCAAACTTTCATAATGAAAGTAGAAGAAAAGTAGCTACATGGCCTCAGCTAGATTTCAGTAGAAACTGGCCATCTTATTTTTGTTAGATGGCTAAGAAAATCCAGTCTAACATGTTGGGAATGTTTCATGTTTATCCAGTCCTTAGAGGTCTTCAAATAGAAAGACCCTTTATAAATGCTTAATTTTTTAGTTATTTATGTTCTTTATCTTTGCTTGTCACACTTGAAACTATCATACATCAACCAAGCACACACAATATGTAGTTATACTGAATGGAAGAAATTAATGCATTTTTTAGCTGCAACCGCCCCAGCCCAACAACTTACCATTTGAGAATACTAAAATACTGTTTAGTGTTAATACAATTTATTATTTCTAGTTTTGAACATTTTTCCTTTAATTGAGGAGGTTATGTACTCAGTGCTTTTAATTGTACTGATGCAAAGCGTTAAAAGGCCTTTTCATATATTCCAGGTCAGGGAAACAGAAAATAAGCAAAAATCATCCTTTTCAGAAGCTCATTTTTAGAAGTCAGTAACACCATGTTTTCAAAAGGCTAACACTGCAAAAATCCAATTCCTGAAAAGTGGTATGCAGGAAGAAGAGGCAGCATAAAAAGCCTATCAGTGTTTGAACCATTTGTTGGAAGCAGTGTTGCTAGCACAACTGCTTGAACTCTGCCAAGGAATTATATAGTGCTGGAAACATATCCAGGCACTCTTCTGTTTGCCATCCAAAGCATTGTACAATGCTGTGAAGTAAATGGCATCCCACCATAGACCTGAAACGTGCCAAGTATTTGGCTGATACTCTTTGTGAATGCAAAGCAGTTCCCAAGATATATCTGTGAATATCTGTGGGCAATATGTGATCTGGATGAATTGAATTGGTTCTTGGTTTATACTGTTGCTTATTATTTCACTTACAATTGTTTCTTACCTTAAAAATCTGTTTAACAGTTTTGTATCTCTTCTGAATAGCAAAAAATAGGCAATTTGTGATCAGACTTAGAACAAACAATATTATTATGTCCTCTTCTATGGCAATTATGCAGTTACTTAAAGAAAATATCAGAAACCTAACAGACACTGTGTTTCAACGCAGAAGCCAGCAAATGAAACAGGACAATGTTAGTACCTTGACTACTTTTCAGCCCGGATTTTGAGGAAAGGAAATATAGGAAGACAGATTAAGTCTGTTTAGTGTTTTTCAATTGTTATGAGTCTGAATCCATATTAAGTGCAGCTGAATTTTTCACCGTCACTGTTAGAGTATCAAAAGTAAGACTAAGGTGTATCACAAAATACAATAACCAGACTGCAGAGCATGTGATGGTCCTCAGAGAACTGATGGGTGAGTGGATGCTGGTGCTTTCCCACGTTTTCAGGTACCAGAGGGATTCTCGTCCTTTTTCTTACAGACCTTTTCTTTTGTTTACCTTGATCCTTCTCTCATTTGGCAACATGAAATGGATGAATGCTTTGACTCCTGGTATTTGTTGTCACCCAAAGGCAGTCTCTCTCTAGCTTGGGAAAGGTTGGGAATCCCAGTTTATCTATGAATAACACTCTATTAGTCGTAATAGATCTTGTTTTGGTGAGAGAGTATTTATTTTCGGTTCCTGAGACATTCAGGAATGTACAGTGAGTTATAACCTGTTCCCAGGCATGTATGTTTTATAGATCAATTCACACAGGTGTACTTGTTAATAAACTCACTTAACCAATTTACATGCATAAGTTTTAACCACTAAGTAATTAGTGAAAGCATTGCCGAGGAACTGGAAATTTGGGAAATGTGTCATTATTTGCATATCAGTATAAAGCAATTACTAAATTAAAGAGTGCACGTTGTGACAAACATGAAGCTCCTTTACTGTTGCTTTGTCAGTGCACATTAACATCAACTTGATGTGAAAGCCTGGCTTTCTCTGCATGAACTAAAAATCCTAAGGCAGAAGTACACAATGAATCACCCAGAGTTTGGAGGCTAGCACGCTGAATTGCCTTGGGGTTCAGACTGAGGAAAGAAAAAACTGATGTAAAAGACCATTGAGAAAACGTATCAGTGGAAAGTAATTAACTCAAGATCCACAATTAGCCTCATGGTCTATACTTAACTGTGTTCCAGGTCTTTCAGCGTTTATTTAATTCTGTTACCCTGTGTTTCAAATAGCTGCAAATGGCTTGGCAGATTTTTCGTCCTTTTTAATATTTACAGTTTTTGTCTGAGAAGAATGAGCTCTGTAAGTGATCATGGGTATTTATTTCAGTCTCTCAAGTATATCTTTTTCTTAGTAGAATCTGTTGTACAAGGAAATTTTTCCTTTTGTTTCTTTTAAATATATTTGTGGTTTGAAGCAACATTAAGTACTACAGTATCTGTCCTTCTGCTTTAATTCCTAACTTGCCTAACTAGGCTTAATCAAATGAGAAATAATCAAAACCAGGGATAATCTTCTCTTTCATTCAGCTAGCAAATGAGAGTGATAGATTCACAGTAATACGGCTGGTGATTAACAGCAACCATAGCAAAAACTGGCATGTGTGTTCAACCAGCGTACCAGCGCTGGGTGTTCCCAGAGGACTGGGCACAACTTTTTCTCAAGCTTGTACAGAAACTCTCGGCAGCATTTTGTGAAGCTTGCTTTATCGTGGTTGTGGCTGTGACTCCAGCATCCCGCATCTGGTGTCTGAAAAACACAAGTGGTCTGCTCACTGTGCCATGGACTCTTCTCCAGCCTCCCTTCTCCCACCCCGCGTGCCGTTTGTCCACAAGTCAATTCCAGAGCATCTTCACCATGCTGCTGCCTTCAGCACGTTGTGTAAAGTTCTCCCAGGGCTGTGTCTTTATACTGCAGCAGAAGGAATAAGATACGTACATTTAATATGCAGCCTTTTGGAATAAACTGCAGAAGAATTTTGGAGAATTAAAGAAAACAATCTCTTAATCTAAAATATTTATCAAATTTTTAAAAATTATTAATATTTAAGACACTTTTTTCAGTTCAGATCTTTTTTAACTTTTGGGTTCTGTGTTTTAACTCTATAGCATTCCTTTGTGATTTTAATCTTCATTATAGTTCAAAGATCTACCATGGGAACATCACTGAAATCCTTGGAATGAATTTCCTACAACCTGTGTTGACAGGTTTAAATTACGTACTCTGACACTGTTCTTGTGGCTGGATTAGAAACTTTTTTTCAAGTTAAACCTGCGATAAGTAATTGTCACAGCGCGCTGGCACAATGCTAATTTGAAGTGACATGTCCAAACTGGCCTCAGTAACATGAAGAACCCTAACAGGTGTGAGGGGTGGATCTTCCCATGGGCCCTGCTGAACTTCTAACAGGGGAAAAATAGTAGAAAAAGTGAAATGAACCTTGAATAAAGCTGTCAGCAGTAATTATCTCAACAACACTTTGTGAGGAGTTAAAATAAGCATTGCTGATTTATAACCTGAACACACTCCACCCTAGAGATTTTTTTCATCCAGTTAGTGTTTAAAGTGAAACGTTGAATACCTGTCAAGATTTTTTTTTTTTTTTTTTTTTATTGAAGATGCATAATGAAATTGAAGTTATTTTCCAGAGGAAGTTAATTTCAAGGGCTGTCAAATTTTTTAAACTCTTCTATTCATTTTAATATTTGTACAATAGTTTAATAAAACAAACAAACCTAGAGCATACTTGACTGTTTTTCCCAGCTAATGCTATTTGATGTCAAAAGACAAAGTGGCTAATGTAGAATTACATCCACTTTTTATTGTTGTTCAAGGAGGGATAAGTGTTTACATGATAGTAGATGAGCTTTGGTTGGTTGATTCATTTTTTTAAAATCATCTACTAAACTTGAATAGCAATGTCTTGACCAGTATAGACTGAAGAGAGCCCTTCAGTTCTGTATAGTAAATCTCTCTGAGTCTCGTAATTAATTTCATAGTACAAAAAAAGCCTTTGTTTCAGTAAATTTCCAAAAAATGCATTCAATAGACTTTTTTTTTTTTTTAATTGGAGTGTACCTTCATTTTACAGTGGGATACTTGCTTGTTGTTGCTGTGATAACACTTGTTTTATGTATACAATATATTTCAGTATGGATAGAAGTAGTTTTACAGTCTGTTACTAATGAAGGAATACTTGCTAGCTTTGAGAAAAGAGCAAAGCAAAAGATTAACATTAATTCACAGAAAACCTGTAATCCTTGAAGTTTTAAACATGAACACGTGTGAATTCTTAAATCATGTATCACTGACTTTTTGAGATTATACACTGAAAACAAGATAGATTCTTTAATGTATAATTTTACAGCGATAAGTGATGGGTTTGGCAGTGTTGAGCACCAATTTATTCCCAAGGAATTTAGTGAGGGTTTGTCTGAGCACAACAGGCTGCCCACACATTGTTAATAATGCTTGGTTAAACACTGAGAACTAGAGCCATGGCAAGAACAACCTAATGTGAACGATGTCTCATGTCATAGCATCATTTTTCTTGAAATGATGAGACTCTGAGTATCCTCAGAAATAGCATGGGCTGCTTGGGAGTCTACCACCTCCTTCCTACATGGATTGGTTTCTGTGTGCTTGGGTCTCCAACCAGGAAAGAGCATGGAGCTGTCTGATATTCTCTGGAGAATCACGAAAGATTGCCAAAGACTTCCCACGCTCTTAATTTTCTCTGCTTCAATATTCATATTCAAGGGCTGTGCTGGATGCATTTAGAAACCACTGTTCTCTTCAACTGTTTGTATAATGGAAAACTTCCCACTCTTGCATTTCAAGTGTGGAAGTGGAACTTCCTCTGCCGTTATTCACGTGCTGTACCTCTCCTCCCTCCCTTTTACACTTTGATTTTTCCTATATGCTACATTAACTGCTATCTCCCTTTCACCACACAAATATTCCTTGCTTGATGTTTTGCTCACTTCTTTAATCTCAAAAAGGATAGGTTACAAAAGAAAAATGGAAACGCTAGTATGCTGGGAGCAGCAGCCTCACCAGTCTTGCTCCAATGGTAAGCAGAATAACTTCTTTTCTAGGCATTTCAAATAGATTGTTTTATAATTTGTTCCTGTGTCCTTCTGGGGAGTAATGTTAGGTTGAACTGGTCTGCAGTCCCCTAGATCACCCTGAGATTCTGACTTAAAGACCAGAGGTCTGAGGTGTAGGTCTGTGCCTTCATCTACCCTGCTGAAAAAGTTTTTCTCTCTAATTTCCCATTCTGCCCAGTTAGCATGGTAATCTTTTTGAACAGGGAACTTAATTTGTCTAGTGAGGAGAGATAGATGACATCTTTTTAGGCCAGGAGAAATGAACTTGTTTGAATTCTGAGATCTGCTCATCAAGAAGAAGGGATTAGCAATGATGAATATGCCTTGCAGACATCTAAACTCAAGTCTGTCTAGACTAAGCAGCAAGAGAATTTTTCGCTTATCACAGTCTCGCTTAGACCCTGTCTGAATGGATGGGTCTAATGGATGGGCTGAACCTGGAGATACAGAAAGGCTCCTTTGCAGGGGCCGTGCTATTCAGCCAAGATGTGGAAAACTGATGAATTGTTTTGTCTTTGTTACCTTACTGCTCTTGGTCCACTTGGGCTATGAAAATGTTTGATCCCTAATACGCCTAGTATCCAAACTCAGCTAGTAGTACCGTATGCATATAGAGTGCAATAGAAAAACTAGGACAGAAATGTTCCTTCTCAAACATTTTGTCCCTTCTCAAGCTTCATATAGATGTCTTCAAAGATTGGTTTTTTCCCTAGCTTCAAGAAAATGCGTGCATACAAACTTCTGTAGTATCATTGACATTTATCATACTTGGGGAATTGGCTTATGCTGTAACAAAAAGTCAAATAACAGAATAGTAAGTTTAATATGAAAACTGAAATGCTTGATAAATCTCCTTCCTTGCCCCTCTATCCTTACCCCTTCTCTTACCTGATGAGGGGAGAAAAGCATCATAGCAATTGCTCCAACAAGAAAAAGGATCAAATTATTTGGAAGTGAAATTTTCACAGTGGAGACACCTGTCAGTCATTGAGTATTTTGCTACGGGCACCTCTGTCTTATGTTATTTTGAATAATTGAGCATGGCGTGTTATGAAATGTACTCAGTCATGTTTGTTTCTTTATACATTAGCCATGTATCAGTGAGTAAACCAGTAAATGAAAAAGCTAAGCAACTCACATTTTGAGCACAGTGAAAGGGCTGTCACATGGAGTATTTGAACCAGGATTAGGTTTCAGTCTGTAGGCAACAGTGCGTTCATTTCTGATTAAGAATTTTTTGTGTGATATATGTGTATTGTAAATCTCCACGTGTGTACTGCAGCCTGCTATGCAACTTTTAGAAAGAGCTCTCGTTCAGCTGATGACCTCCTGATTTATAAATATTATTTTGGGATATCATTTCCATGTTTGTTAATATATTTGTTTCTAATATGAAACTGCAGCTAGCTAATATTGACAAGCTAGTTATGGCCAAGGTACTAAATAGAAGCCACAAAGGTCTGTTAGATTTCAGAGTTGGTATATACTGTAATAATAATTGTTGAGGGTTGTTAGAAGTTCGCAGTTGTGGTAGAATTCCCCTTGTTGAAACAGCTCTGATTCAAAGACTATTCAAGCTTAGCGTGAACTTCTGTTCTTAATTAATTAGGTAACTTTTTACTCATAGTGACTTTACAGTACTTTTAATAATACTCTGAATGTTGCTCGCATGCTGCTATTGTTTCCAGGGTGAAAGAAAGGGTTTGGGGTTTCAAGATGCTTGTATAATCTCTATTGAAATTTGACTTCACAGAGTGAGTAATAATATTTTTGGCATATATTTCTGGAGATAATCTTCTCTTGCCTCTTAAGGAGAGCACTGGTTGTACAGTGATAACAGTGAAGGCATAAAACATTCTCAAACCAATACTGAGACAAGAGAGAGCTACTGCAGTTACTGACTTCTGGAGGTTGTTTATCCAGCCAGAACTCCATATTATGATCCGTGCTAACAGCAGATTTATCTTCAGCACAGATACTCTGCGGGCTTGATTTTTTCCCTCCTGCTTAACAAGGGGAAAACAGACATTGACAGTTTTCACCAGAATTAATATTGATACCCAGAACATTAAGTATAATTCTGGAATTTATTAGATGTGATGTTCTAAAGATAGTGCATTAGAGAGAGACGGATGGGAAAGGCACTGCACTGGATGAAGCACCTCCTTGTCTTGGGCTAATTACGAGAGCTATAGCAAACAGAGATGCCATCTTGAAAGATTTGGGATTAGGTAATCTGCGTGTTCCTTAACTGCTTGAGATTATAAAAACCAAAAGGCTAAATTATGCACTTTGTATGCTAAACCTGCCCACCTCCACATTTGAGTATATGCAAGTTTTATTTCTACCTGTTCAACATTATAGAGTCTAAAGGGATGCATTAGAAAGCCTGTACCTTCTTGGTAATTACACATGGAGTGATGTCTTTTGGAAGGTTTTCTCCTGTGGCTTCTTCCATCCAGCTGTGCTAGTGAGTGCAGGTAGAAAGCTGGAACTATAATTTTACCTAACTGTTTTTCAGGATGCTAGAAATGGAGGGCAGGTTATTAAGACTTCCTTTTGCCTAATATACTACAAGCTGACCTTGAGTATGACTGGGAGTTAGTCTGCTTTTTATGGGAGTTTCATGAAGGAGAGTTGAGTATTGGAAAACATGCTTTTTTTTTGTACACCAGAATTTTGTTTGCTTACCTTAGCTCTGAGTAAGGCAGAAAACATGGATTATTTTCCTTTACCTCAGGAGGAAATCACACTATGAGAATTCCCCCATTTAATTTTCTATTGAGAGAGATAATATACAACCAAACATAATTCTGCTTTAGAAGTACAGCTAATTGAATAATTCAAGTCATTCATTGCAGTCAAGTAATACAGAAATTACATTTCTTTTTATGATCTTTTTACTATATATTAAAAAATCCAGCAGGTATGTCCACTGCAAGGTTTTTGTTCTAGTTCAGGTTTGCCATTGTCAGTTAATGCCTGTTGCTTCACTTGCTGTGCATAAGCAAGTGAACTCTGGCATCATTGATAGACTCCTTTCTTTTGCATATGGATCAAGTGTTCTGTGAATTTTTTTCTGATGCTTTGTAAGGTTTATATTTTGACCTTTGAATTTCTGAGAGCAACTGATCAAGAATCTCTAGTTTATGTCCAAAAAATGATATTAGAAAAGGAAATACTTTGCCATGGAAAAATATCACTCCAGTGAGTTGGAAAGGATTCTTCATTTGAGTAGCTCAAACAATAAAGATAGTTACCCTGTTACAGTGACTGAATTTGTTTCTCATTTTAAGTGGTCTTTTAAACAATCAAAAGCTGTTTTTTAAAGTTGACAACTACCAGGTGATACAGCTGAAGGGCTACATATAATAACTTGCCCTGGTTAACAGGAACAGTGGTGAGTACCTGTATGTTTAGATAGATGTGTTAATGTACATTAAAGCAAACCAAACAAGCAGAACTCCCACACACTTCAAAACCTCAAAACTCTCACTGCTCTTGTAGCAATCAAATACTTAACAAAGAGCACAAAGTAAATCAATATTCCTACTTTCCTTAAACGTTATCCCTTATGCTTGCTTGTTTTCCATGGGTCTGGTTAAAAGAGCTACAACCCTTTAGAGAAAAGGGATCCCTTGATGACAAGTATCCTGTGAACAGCACAACCTCTCCAGAGCAGGCCCATTATGTATCTGCGGCTCTCATCTTCTGCAAGGTGACACGTTTTGCAGGCTTGTCTTGCCTACTGCACCTGTGAACCTCTGGAGCTCCTGGGGAAGTTTCCTGCTGTTGATGACCATGGTAGGGATTTTGATTTGCTCCAGAGCTAGCTGATACGGACAGAAGCTGTTCTGCTAAAGATCATTGACTCTCTTGGCAGTGATTTGACAGGTCATTCTCCATCTCATCCCTCTGGAAAGGCCATACTTTGCAACGATAAGCACTGAGAGGATAACAACAAGCCTAATGGATAAGTCTGTAAATTATGTGCTTCAAGGGCCTGCCTGTTTTTCTACCATGATTTATTTTCTAAAGTATGTTCTGACTGAAATACAGGCAGCTTTGTGGCAAGATGAGTTGTCTTAGTGTTTTATTCAGGTTACTGGATTGCTAGAGAAACTCGTGTCTGTATTTACATGGACCAAAGAGTGGGTGTTTCCAAAATGACTGTCATAGTTGAGGATGAGGAAGAAGCTCCAGTTCTTTACAGGTTATTGCTTTAAACTGGCCACTTTGGATGTCCAACTATATTCTATAAGGTATTAGAAAGCTTTTAGGGCTTGCCTTCATACTTTCCTCATTAGATACGGTTGCCATTAGAAGCTCTTTTGAAGTGCTGTTTTTCTCGATTAGCATGTGGCTGAATGTGAGGAAGACCAATTTGTCATATGCAATTACTGTTTTCCTGATGCAGTACACTGAGCTTATAATTTTTGTATCAGCGTTTCTCAGTGGAGAGAGTTCTGCAGCTGCAGTTCTCTGCTGGTATCGTTCCTTTATGTTCCTACTACTGTTTATCTTGCTCAGATCTTCAGTGTCTTGATAAAATACCTCTGGACCTGTACAAGAGACTGAGTTTGCACCGCCTTTTATAATTTCAGAAGTCTGCAAGAGTGGGAATTAAGTTGTGCCAACAAACTCTTTCTAGAAGATCACAAACTTGTGAGATTATGGACTCGTAATTTTTCCTATTAATCTGAGCATGTGATGGCAGCAGCACTCTGGAGTTACATGCTCTCAATGATTTCTTTCCTTGCTGCATGAAATACTTGAAAAAATAGTCTTTTTAGATTGTTCTAAAGGATATTTCTAGAAGCTTCTACATAAAAATGATACTTTCTAACAGGAAGAATAATCTATTGTTTAAAGCACCTGGTCTCACTCTGGATTTGGCAAATATTTCTAGGTTGATCTGGAAAGTTCTTGGCAAAGAATCCTGCATGTTCGGATCAGAAAAGATGTTGCTTAACTTTATCCCCCAATTATTAATGCTGGCAATTGAAATACAAATCATCTTACACTGAACATTTACAAATAAATTCAGTGTCTTAGTGTTGGAAAGCACAAGTGAGCATTAGACCCATTTTTTTTCTCTCTAAATTGTAGGTTTGGTAATGGTCTTTCTTTTAGTAGTTAAAATATGTTTTAAGTATCCTTTGTGCACTTTTAGTCCAGGTCGTACCATTACCTTTTTGCATGCCAGTAGCAATCTGTTCAATATCTGTGCTGTCTCCTAAAAGGAATCTGCTCCTGCCACTCTCCCTGGAATGTTCCAAGGCTTCAATTTTATTGTCTTTCCCCTTAAAAAAGCTATAGGAAGCCAAAAAGGAGATGACTTAAACTTTCAGCAAGCATGAGCAGTCTATACACAGTGTTGGACAAGAGATCTGGCTTTTCAGTATCATCTTCAGTTACTTTTTGCAAGTCATTTTGCCTACTTCTGATTCTGTTTCACTTTCCACCTCACATACCTTTCAGCTGTGAGACCTTTTGAGTAGGGATTTGCATGTGTACATTTACTGCCTAGAAAAATGGACTAACCTTATTTATTTTTGCTTTAATGTATTATTTATTTCATAATCTATATATAGCTCATTATTGGTGCCAAGAGTCCTGCATATGCGCCTTTCAATGTCTCTTCTTGCACTTGTGAAAGCCATCCGATTCAAGCTACAGTACTCGCATAACAGTGATTTTCATGCAGAAAAAGAAAATATTCTGAAAAGTTAGTGACTTTTGAGATTTTGCACAATCAGATGGGCTTATGAGTTGAGAATATGGGTAGTCAGGTACTCAGGCTCCAAACCAGTATTTTCAGTTTTGGAGTTGGTAAAAAGATTTTGTCCATTTCCATGGGAAGATGGCTGTGACACAGCGATTCGTATATCTAATGTACCGCAACCCTGTTTGGGAGTAGGCAGATGCAGTATTTGGAAACAAAAAACTCTCCAAGAGCAGCCTGACAGCTAAACAGTTCTTGCCACTGAGATGCTTCAGTGAGTGCTCCCATCAGTAAATTGGCCTGTGTTCAAAATATTTGTAGCAGTTGAGGTTTGCTATCCATGGCACTGGACCGAGCTGCCTGAAAAGTAATCTTTTGCTTAGTGTTGATGTTTTTATGATTTCCAAAATAAAGATTAAACTTTCTGGTGCAAGAGTCTCTCTTGAGAGAGGACTCTCCTTTATCTTAGAGCGAAGATAACTTAATTCTAGAGAAACATTCACACTGTAGGGTTATTTTGAAATGAAAGGCAGAGCTTCTATTTGTCCTAGCCTTTCCTTTGCAAAAACTTCTCAAAAAAAAAAAAAAAAAAAAAAAAAAAAGTGAAGGGGGATGGCCATTTCTCACATAGATGTGCACAAAAACCCAACATTCCAGCAACTGTCTGGAGAGTAGGATGAAATGTGCTCTGATGTTGAACCCCTTCTGCTGTTAGCTCATTTTCGAGAGATGCTTTGACACTATAATATAGGGTTGCAAATTGGAATTGCAACACCCTGCTATTGGGCCAAGTGATGAAGCAGCACAATAACTGCCTGCTTGATCTTACCACTCTTTCTTTAATGGGTATGTAAAAGATATCAGGAGCCTTTCCAGGCATCTGTCAGGGTATTTGATGCTGTTAGGTAGGGAACTTCAGTCTGTGTGTGGTTAGTGTGCATGTGTGGATGTTTTACTAGTATTTTATATAGTGTGGTAACTACAGGGCAAAGTTTCAGGTTTTATAGCAGTTGGGTTTTGTTTATTATTAAAAGCTTATAAAAATACTAATTAAACTGGTGGATTATTACAGAGAATACAGTTCTTATGCTCTTGTCACAGGAGTTTCATAGGTAATTGGTCTTGACCTGTATGTCGTCTTTAATATTTCATTTGCTCCAGAGTATTATTACTCACTTCCTTTAAGAGGATAGCTAGGCTTTTTATGCAGCTAAACTTGCGTTTAACCTTGCTATGAGAATGTGACAGTAGGCTAGTTCAGACAGGTTAACGTTCATTTGGTAATCAGCCTGCTTCAACCTGCAGCAAATTAAATCTTTGTGAGTTCTAGCAGACAAGTGATAAAGTCATTCTGAATTATGTATAAAAATAAATGGGGTATTTTCAGTGCTCATGGCAGTAAATGAAATTTAAGACTTATGATTTATTCTTGGATTTTTTTGGGGGGGATGATTGAAATTTATTTTACCTTAATGTTTTTACAGTCTGATTAGGAAGATGCTGTATTTCTGAAATACATAATGTAAGTCTCATTCTGTGCCCTGCAAAAATAGTAATCATTTTTATAGGATCTGGAACGTCTTCAACATTTGCTTATTGATTAGGAAGGAAAAATTTACATTTACTTCATCAAAACGTACCACTGTAAAAGTTACCACGTACAAATAATGGTTCAAACTTCAGTACTGATTTAGGAGAAAATAACAATTCAAGACAGTTTTGAGTTTGCAGTTCCATTTTGTTTGTTTTGATACTCTGTGCATACACACCTGTAAAATTTAGTTGATGTTTCTTTCAATATTTTTATGTAAGGAATCGTTTTAGTTTTTAAGGGTTCTTTCTTTATGGTTGTATAATTAATTTGGTCTTCTGCGGTGCAGTCTTCAGTTCAAATCTCAAAGCAACCTTAAAAAACAACAAAACAACCTTCATTTGAAACTATGGCTTTAATAAACAATCATTGCTTTGTTTGTAGATGACTCTAGCTGTATCGGGACTGACTTTTCCTTGCCATAGACTTACAGTTGGAAGAAGATCTTCACCCGTACAAACAAGGGAACAGTCAGAGGAGGTAAGAACATCATCTTCATTTTACCAGTATACTCTAGGAAGAAGCAGGGAAAGCTCATTTCACAATGCTCACTGTCCCTTCTATTGTCAAATATGTCAGTAGAATTACATCTTAAAAGAATCAATTTACAATTCCTGTAACAATTAATTGTGACAAAGTAAGGAACTGGGTAAATGAGTCATTGAAAAAAAGAGGAAAAACAAAATAAGCAAGCCACACTAAGCACTGAAAAATACTGCAAATTAAATAGAAGTTTGAAACGTATTTTCAGTATTAGCAAAAAAAGTTGTTTGCAGACTGTGTAAACTGCTGTTTTGTTGTTTATTAATAGTTTGGGCTAAAATCTCCAATGCCTTTGTCCTTTCTCAAAATGAATTTAATATAAGCGGTTTCCCATTTTCCACACGCTTTTCTTACCATTTTGTTTAGAGAGCTATAGCAAATAAGGTTTATCTTGCTGCACAAAAAGGATGTGTTTCAATCTGTTCAGCTCATTTGAGTTCGAAAGACATAGCTGTGAGGCACGGTCAGGATGCAAGCCTGGATATAGGCTGTTGGATACTTGTTAAAAGTTAGAGGATGGTCAGACAGTGCTGTTCTAGCTCTACCTAAACCACTTAGCAGGTTAAATAGATGGTTATTATGGTTATTGTTTTCTCCTGAGATCTACCAGCATAACGATGTATCATTGCTGCTTTACTTCATTCTTTCAAAATTATCTGACTGAGTTTGTTCACCTTGTAGAATTTTCTTGTTGACTAGTTCACTCAGTAAGTGTTCTTTATTTGAAGTTCTTTATGTGTAGCTGTTGTAGAGAGAGATCCAGCATGTTTGGAGCTCTTTGCTCCTCTCGTGGTCACTTGCATGCTAGAGCTGAAATCTCACATTCTGTAATATACTTTGTTGCACCTTCAGGGATTCATGTAGATTTTCTGTAGTATACTCTCACCATAACTTCTAGGTCAAGTGGAGCTGGAATTGTCGTTCATGAAAGCAAGTCAATTTAGAGGCAAGTTAACGTTGAATAGCTAAAACGAACGTTTTTCTGAGCTGTTTTATGTTTCAGAGGACATGAAATCCAAAAGATCTGATGGTGGAAGTTGGAGGCACAGATGGGACCTTAGCTCCTTGCACAAATTTGTTGATTTTTCTCCTTTATATTGGTATGCCAAATAAATCAGCCTGTCATTCAACATGCAGTAGTCTGGTATGCCAAGTTAGGACTACGGGTGCTAAACTTGTATGTCAGAGATTGCCATACGATAGATAGGTACCTTCCCAAGGACTGTCCCCCACCATGCAAGTATTGCTAAAGTAGGTTGTATCTGGATGTCTAAAATTATTGCTAGATTGTGCAGCTTTTCTCACTCTTTCTTATGCAGTTAAACCAGCTGTAATACCATTAGATGGAAAATAGCATTAACTCTGGATAAAATTTGCTCAACTGTGTGTTCAGAGATAGTTCCTCAGTTATTAAATAATGCATTTTGTCACATAATATTGCTCTGTCAACCAGAATTCTGTTAAAAATTAGGACTTATTTATAAAAAGCAGTCTGATAATGCTATATAAAATAGTAAAATATACTGCATTTTATCAAGTGTTTTTATAGAAATGTGTAAGTATTTATCACTATGTATTTCGTATTTCACTGAAGGTGTCTGTAATACAGGCTTATGGTGGATTTTGGTTTTTTTTTTATATATAGCAATGCACCGATGTTCATATGGTTAGTGACAGTGATGGAGATGACTTTGAAGATGCTACAGAGTTCGGAGTTGATGATGGAGAAATGTTTGGAGTAGCATCATCTGCCTTGAGGAAATCGCCAATGAGTAAGAGTTGACAGTTGATTTACAATTAACTGGTGATTGTACAGCAGTAGTGAAGGCAGAGAGGTGTGATGGGTCTGCATAATAAGAAACAGGAAAGTATCTTTTGATAGGAATGTTAGAATTGTTTGAGTGTCATGTCTGATGTACATATCAAATGAAAATACTGCAAATGTAATTGGCAACTATGAAAGCATCTCCCCATGGAGGAGGCTTTTTAACCTTATGTTTTTAGCTTATAAATGAATAATAATAATTAAACTTAGGGAAATTATGATCCCATACCAAATCTTCCTGTATATAACTAGATTTCCATTTCCCTGCTTTGAAAATTCTGCAGATTGTAGCTTCAGCATCTTGTGGTGATTAATATTTTTAGCCATTTACATGAAACAAGTTTCTCGGTGATGATTTGCCCTTGAATTATGAAAAGCATTGAGCAGCAACAGTCAATTACCTCCTATATGCAATTCTGTATACTCTTTATTTAGGTTTGCATTAGTGTTATTACCTCAGAAGTTTTTTGACAGCTAATATATGTAATAATATGGAAAACTTTTTAACATTATGTATAGGAAGTTTTAAAAAAAAATAAAAAATGTAACTAGCAATATAGTGGGTCAAGCCTTTCAAGCCAGTCCTTTCATTTTAATGTATTGAAGTAAGTCCAGAGTGTTAACTCTGAACAAGTGATATATCACATTACACTGGACCCACGGATTTTACTGTTTGGAAAGCCTGAATATATTCATGAGAGCGTCTGGAAATTTCATGTCTTTCCAGAGGTTTATAGTCAATAGTCTTTCATGAAATTTATATGGTCTCTTGGTAACCACTTCAATAAGCTGTCAATGTAAAAAAAAAAAATCTATGAAGCAAGTGAGTTCACATATTAAAATATGTATCCATAAGGTTGCATTTGATTTATATTTTTAATTTTTTTAAGTGCCAGAAAATGCTGAAAATGAAGGAGATGCCTTATTACAATTTACAGCAGAGTTTTCTTCCAGGTAAGCTTAGCCTATTAACTGTGCAATTCTTGGTACAAACTAAGTAAAATTTAGTAAACAATTAAAGTAAAAATAAATGAAAGGTATATATTTTCTTGTGGGATCACAGCATATTTAGGCAACATAGTCTAATTTATTTTAAGCTTAACTTTATTAGAACTGTTTCTGAAATAAAATTATTTCTCAGTCCAAGTTAATGTGAGAGATTCTTGCCTTATTTAATTTGCCACTACTTAATATCATTACTTAATTATGTACGGGTCCAGAAGGATGATAAAGACTCTGATTATGTATAGTAATTTTAATATGATATACAGGAACAGAAAAGCTGAAACTGATTAATACTGAAAAACATATACAGAGTTGCAGTAAGAGTTTTCACAATAATTAGGTGGTTGGACAAATCTCTACTTTTAAAAAATATAGAAATGCTGCTGGTTTTTTAACTTTATACCACCAAATCATACATTGTTAAACAGTTGCCGTGTTTCATCAAACAGGTAGAAGCTGCAAACTAATGTACTGCAAAGTAATGCAAAATTTATATGCCTTCTGTTTTCACTCCTCCTGTGACGAAATGTTCATTTATATATATGAGATACATTAATGTGTAATACAAGAATAGCCTTCAATTAACCTTTAAGAATATAATAAAGAGAGGAAATAAGTTATGACTGAAAAACTATATAGAAGTTAAGGTGTCTATGTATGTAAACAGAAAGTTCTTACAATAAAATTTGTAAGGTAGTAGTTAGTTACATTGAGCTTTTGAGTGTTGGGAGACAGATGGCTTCTAAATATTTCCCTTCTGTCCTTTAAAAGTGTAGGACTTCATATTTCTCAAGGTTTAACCAATGCATTGTATTCACAGAATATATGAAGAGGTAGAATGTTGAAATTACTTATTTTTGTAAGTTTTTATTAATTGGAACTTTTATCTCAAATAGATATGGTGACTGCCATCCTGTTTATTTTATTGGATCATTAGAGGCTGCTTTTCAAGAAGCCTTCTATGGGAAAGCTAGAGATGTAAGTTTGTATTAAAAGTACTTTTTTTAATATAGGCGAAAAATGGAAATCACTGTAAATGTTTCATCTTTATTTTAAAAAAAAGTAGACTACATTTTGGAGTTATCTTGGTTTTATTGTTTGTGAAGAGTTATACTCATTTAGTTGATTGACTAAAATACTTACCTTGGTTGTTGTTGAAATTACAGTGAATAACTCATGCTTCCTAATCATTCAGGCTGTATTTTTATTGGAGTCCTTTAGTCATCAGAGCTACTCTTCCCGCCCCCCCCCCCCCCCTTTTCTTCCTGAAATAATGGTGTCCTAGCACCAGATAACACTGGCTGTGAGCCCTGTGGTTGACAAGTTCAACATTGCATGTTGGTAACTCCTTTGAAGGACGGCTAATGAAATTGTAAATTTAAATTGAAAGGTCTCTGAAATACAGTGGGCTTTTTTTGCTTTGTACAGCCTTTATCTGCCAAGTAAATTCCAGTACTAAGGTTTGGTTATTTAGTTTTTCTGTACATCCAACCAGACATCTCAAGTTTCTGTTATTCCATGCAGTTTTAAAATCGGTATTTTAATAAAATTAGAATGGGGATAGTTTATTTAAGTTTTGGTGACTTGATTCACTAAGGAGAAACCCAAACCCCTGCATAATTAAGCATAGATAAAGCTGAAACACAAACAAGAAAATCATGCTGTTTAAATTTACTTTTTGTTGTCTTGATAGATATTTAATTTTAAAATGAAGAATGTTTCGGCTTCCTGTAGTTATTCATATTGGAAAGAACAGCTATGTTATATTAGGGGCTGTTATGATAAGTGTGCAGTGTTATGAACCTACACTGTATAGCTTAAGTTAACACATACTTAACGTGCGCACAGATAGTTTTCTCAAACTCTAAGTTTAGTGAATATTTTCATGTCTTTGTGCAGATTTCAGAGCATAAATGGATACAGAATAATTCAGTGGCAAAGTGTTAATTCATAATAACTCATTAAAGTGGAACTTAATGCACGTTTAAAAGAAATCAAATTATTAACTCAACAAGAAAAGTGTTTGAGTTAGGAAGTTCACTTTGTGTCATTTCATCAGAAAGGGTTGACAGTGTATCAGTATAATAATGGATGAGAGCCCATTAGGAGCTTTCATAAATGTTTTTTTATACCTGTAAATTTGATATTAATGTAGTGCAGTTAATTAGGTTTTTAATACTCTAAGTACTTCATATACTACTTAAATAGCACATCTGAAATTCATGTCACCTTACATTTCTAATATTTTGCGATGTAGTCGGAGCAGAGCCTCATCGGGATAAAGTTATACACTTAGGAAAGTATTATTTTTGTGGCTTTTTTTCTTCAATTTTTTTTCTGCAAATATTGCCTTAATTTTTGAAAGCCCTTCCCCCCAACTATCCTGTGTAATGACATTATTTTTATTGTAACATTCTGATTTAAAACAAAGGTATGAGAGTGTATATTTGCCGTTTATTTTTACTGTGTTTTTTCCTGTTAAAAACAAGTTTTTTCAGTTCTGCCTCCTGGAATTCATAACGGAGGAAAGGGACACATAATTTAAAATTTTTATAAGTGCATTTCATAAAATAATTCAATATATATATATCAGTATAAGAAAAAAGCTTAGGAGAAATTGCAACCTGTATGTCTTCTCTTCTAATTTATACTGTGGAGGGCACTTAATTTTACCAGGGCAACAGATGAGCTTCAGGCACCAGCATTCTTCACTTGAAGTGAGAAATTGAGTTCCAAGAGTAAATAAAAACAAGATTGAAGGTTTAAATCCTCTGCTAGGCTTTTTGAACTTATATACTCATTAAATGTTTATTGGAGTGGTGGGATTACGAAGGATTTGGGTAGCTTCATCAACTGGTATATACTTAATCACTAAGTAAAACACTACATTTGATAGAGTGTTTCTCACGATGCCACACTCAATCCATCTTAATGAAAACCGCTTCAAACTGATTTAATTTGAGAGCACTTGGCAGCTTGAGTGCTCAGAGATCTTAGCCTTTTCTTGACAAATTCTCAACACTGTCCAGAGCAGAAGGTGCACTCTACAGTTCAGGCCTAGTGAGACAGCCATCAGCTACATTTTTAATCTACATTGTGGATAATTTCTCCCTCCAAAAAATCCCAGTACATACCAACTTGAAGCCTTTTTGCAGAAATATTTTGGTTTGGGTTATTTTAAGAAAACTAGGTCAGAACATGTGTTTTAAACACAAATTATAGGTTAAAATTCTTTTTAAGGAAATAGATGTTGTTCTGTTAAATCGTAGTGTCTTTCGTCTTCTTGTGTTGGAAATTCATAGTTGCTTAAGAAAAATGTTACTTGAGAAAGAAATACCTTGTAAAAAAGTTTAGATGTTTGTTACCTGTGTTTTGCTTAGCTTTTATTATTGCGGTTTTTCATTTTGAGTCTTTAGATAGTTAGGATTAACATGCATGGTGGGTATCTTTTCTCCTTTAGAGCAACTGCTACCATGATAGTGCCAGTTCTAGGTAGGAGAGATGGAATGAGCTCAAATGTAGCTCTACTTTAAAACCTACATATCTCTTTAGCACAAAGATACAGTAGCCAAGATATAGAGCTTTCCCTTCCACAACTGGTGTCCTTGGCAATGAAATCCCCAGTTACCTCCTACAGCCTGATAATTCAGGGCATTGTGTGTTCATTTCCAAGGCTTACTGTATATACAACACAAGAAAATATTTTCATTATTAATTTTTTTTAATTGGGTCAGGAAGAGAAAGAGAGACAGAGGTTTATTAAATTAACAGATAAGTTCTTTCGTGAAATTCTTCCTCTACTTATTGTACCAGTTGGAAAGAAGCATTTCTCTGTTACATTACTTCACGAAGAACAAGCTTACTCTTGCTCAAATAGCTACACTATCATAGAAATACCTAAACCTGATGCCGTGGAAGAAATCTTACAATGGACAGTTTTAAACAAGATGTTTGGGGGAGGTTTCTTTGTGACTGACAGTAGTTTGTGGGTGCCCTGTGTTCTGAAACATGAGGGGGTTTACCCTAATTTCAGGCAGTATTAATACAGGATCTTAATCGCTATATTGAATCTTACTGAGCTGTTTACTTGAATAATACGAAAGTATTTTCTTTTATTGGAGCTTGTTTGCTTTTTCATTTTTATAGGTGGTTGCTACTCTTTTATTATGAGAAAGAATAGAGACATCTGCTTTACCTTTTCAGGAGCTCTTATCTTTATATCCCTCTGTCAGATCACCTCCTGCTCCTCTCTCAACCTTTCTGTCCACTGAATTTTAATAAATATGTGAAACATCTCTCTTAGCACAGATTGGTATTGTCACCTCAATATATATTCCTGCATACTGAAAATGAACCGTGTTTTTCTTCTTCTTGAATTCTGTCTTCTAGGTTCAATTTAGTGGCAGCACCATCCCTCTCACTATGGGTACTTTATTTCCTGAATACCTAGAAGAAAGTATGCTCCTTCCGTGATTTGGCATATTCAAATAAAAGCTTGCCTTTTTTTTTGCCTTTTTTCTTTTTTTTTCCTCCCCCCTGGTGGTAGCAGAATATTCCTTCATACAGGGCTTTATATAGTATCATTTTTGTCTGTGTAACTCGAAAAGCTGTCCCTCATTATTATTTCAGCTAATTATCTTCATGCTGAACTTAATGCAGAAGAAGGATTCACAGAGAGAATTATTCTGATTTCTGTTAGACCACATTATAGAAACAGCATTGTCTGCTCTCCAGTTGTCTTGTCTAAGAAGAGAAATTTGCAGTCTGTCTTTTAAATGCTACCTCGTGTAGGGAGAAGTTCCAAATCACAATTGCAGGACAGCTTTGTGGTTTAGTCTTTGTCCTCTTTTTTCCCCCATTTATTCCCTAAATACTGCAGAGTGATGTCAAGGAGTACAGCTTCACCATCACCTTTTACTTCGACTCCAGGTGCATTCCAAATCAAGTCAAATTGCTACTCCTACATTTTATAAGGAGCTTGATCATATTGTGTATCCTAGGTGTGCTTTGAAAATGCATCTGTAGTTGAGCTGTCTGAGGGTCCTGGATGGAGAAATTACTACTATACAGATTCCAATTAAATATAAATAACCTGAATGCTAATCTACATGGTCTGGTTGAAACTGTAGAGGAGAGGTATAGAAGTGTAACTCTAGGTTCCCAGGAAGAGTAAAGCAGCTACACTATGGTAGATGTCAGTACGTAAATTCCAGTTAAGTCCCATGTTAGTCACCTACATTTTCTTTCCAGTCTTGCCTGATGTATGTGTTAGCAGTTCTGCCCTTTCATTCTTAAATTAATTCTGAACTTGCAGATAATGATGGTTTAGAAATTTTTGCTACAATATGCCAGTTTAGTAGTCTCACCATGTGCCTACACACCTTTTATTCTTCATATGTGAAGAATAGCTTAATCTTTCATATCTGAAAGGTTAGTCCTGGGTATGGGCATCCTCCGTACTTGATATTAAATAATGGAGGTTTTTTGAAATTGTCTGCCACACTCTACATCTCCTCCTCTTTCAAAGCCTATGACTTACAGATCTTACTTGAGTTTGGTTTTAATTACTGGATACTCTTTGCATTATGTAAGATATCACTACAAGTTCAGTTGATTGAAATAGAGATACAACAGTATAATAGGATCAAATAGTTGGAAGATGAAAGTAGACTAAATCAAGCTTAAAATAAAACACACCTTTACCTGGGAGAGTGATTAGCCATTTGAACAGCTTACCATGGTTCATATGGATTCTCCATCACTGATGATTTTTTGAGACTAGATGTTTTACTGAAAGATAAAATTACCAAAAGATTAAATTAGGAATTAGTTTAGGAATGTCTTATGCCACATATAATACAAAAGACCAGATCAGACTATTAACAGGGATCATCTCACTCCCATTTTAGGAAGCTGTGGGGTACAGTTTAGTTTGGATCCTCTTCTACAAGGCTAGAGGCTGGTTAGTGCCCCTTGTCTCTCTGTCTTTGGTGTCTGTCTCCTTTCTTTTGACTGGTGCAGGGCAATTTAATAATGCTTATCTTCAGCTGGTTTTGTTCTGTTATGTGTAATACAGAGACAAGGCTTCCTGTGAATCTCCATCTGCCCTGTTCCTGCTTTGATCCTTTTTTTAAGGTGGAGTAAATTCAAAGGTGTGTATCGCCTTGGTGTTAGAGAAGGTTTGCATTCTGCTTAAGGAAAAAAGGGTTGTGCATGATAGAGTAGCTGTGTCCAAGAAAGCTGATCATATATATGATCTCCAAGATCTCCTTAGACAGGTGGGTCAGACTGTACACTTCTAAGGCTTAAAGATGTGCAAATTTGTCCTTTTGTTCATTTGAATTAGCTCTCACTACTTTAAACCTAGATGAAAAATTAAGATCTTGATTTGTTAGCCTACCAGCTTGAAAGAACATTCATGCCTCTAGCAGATGTTACATCGTGAACATTTTTGTCTCAGTCATTACTTGAACTTGTATACCTGAGATTCAACAATAACCATTCAGGTCTGTGGTTTTGCTGACCCTTATGACTGTATTGCTATTGTCATTCAAGTTCATAGTCTTCTGAGGTATCTAAGTTACTCACATTATTAGGAACTGGCTGAGAAGCTTGGATATCTCATTACACAGTGATTATCAATTTAGTCTCTCAACCTCATGAAGATCTCTGTGTGTTTCTGCCTCAGTGACAACTTTTCCTTCATTTCTTCTAATTCTGTACGAAGTGCATTAACTTTTCTGAAGTTCCAAAATGCAAAAATGGCCAAGTGGATGGCATAGCTGTGATAGGACAGATCTTTAATGTGTTTGTCTCATGTGTGGGACCGTACGTGCATGTCAGATCTCGTTGTCAGGTACATCAGTTTATGTGGCAGGAGGCTGCTACACTCTGGATGATGTGGCAGAGAGGTTTCATTGTGCAAGGCTACTTCTGGGGGGACTGTGCCTCTCAGGGGGCTGCCCTGCCGCAGAACAGTGTCAACCTAGAAGCCCGCATTTCCTTCCAGGGTGCCACGTGCCAGGCGTATTCCATCAACAGATCAAAATCAGGCAGGTGAGGGCTGCAGCGCTTCGCTGCACATACATAGTGGTGGGTGTGAGGCAAAGGAGCAGAGACACAGCTGAGTCTCATGCTGTCTGAATGCAACAGAGATTGCAGAAGAAAATGCTCGAGGTGTGGATTTTTTAAGGTGTTTAGATAGCCAAGGTGCTGAAAACAGGTAGCACCTCTTTCCATGGCCCTTTTTCTTCTGAAATAAAATGAAACCTGGAGCTTAGAGTTTAAGCTTTTAGGGCCTTAAGTCTTATTGATATCGATGAGACTTACACTCCCGAGTATGTTTGTAAATCCAGGCCCCTTCTGAAAATTCCAGTGTATGACTGCCTGGTCTTCAGCACGAACATACTCTGAAAAATACATCTCTTGATGGCTTAAGTTAGTGAAGTCTGAAGGCCTTTGGAAGTCCATCAGCTATTCGGTACTTAGAACCTTTTCAGTGTCCCATACCTTCAGAGGGACTAGTAAAAGTTCTTCCGTGTTGGATTTTTTTCCTTGGTTAAAATTTTATGCTAAATATATAAGCCCCAAGTCATTACATTTTTGAGAAAGCCAATACAGAACAGACTAGTGCTCCATTAGTAGGCTTCTTTTATGGAAGTCAAGACTGTTCAACAGTTTAGTAAGCCTATTTTATTAGTATTGACTAAAAAATTCCCTGTATTAGTCATCATAGAATCCTAGAATTTACTCTGATTTTTCAAAGGCTTGAAATAAAACCAACAAAAACCTGCTTATAAATATATACTATACTGCCATGGATTAGTAAAAAAAAAAAAACAACCACAAAACCAAAGAAACCCAAAACCAAAAAACCACACAGCAACAACAACAAACTCCAAACTGTGAGCCTTTTCCAAGGAAAAAATATCCCAGTTTTCCCCCAAGATTTTTCAAAATCATGTTTCAACACTTCAGTTCCTCCTGCTAACTCTTTTCATTTGTCCTAGCAGTATGCCTATGTCTGACCTTAACGTTTTGGATGAATTATCAGATACAAGTACAGTCTTTTGTATGTGATGGAGTTTAGTCTTTGCATGGTGAGATTTGTTGATGCAACAAAAATTATATTCACTTGTGAAGTAGCTCAGTGTAAACATCTATTGTGTACGTGCCCGTTTGTTTACTAAAATTTGTCCCTAAATCTTTAAGCCTAAAACTGTACATATTTTGAAACATTCAGTTGTATGGAATCTCATATTTAACAGTTTCATGGGGTTGTTTCTTTGGAAGTAAAAGTGTTTCTCAAGAGCCTTTTTTTCTACCCGCTCCCAGTGAAAAGAGGAGAGCAAAGCCATCCGCTTACCACAAAGCAGTGCCACCACAAAGGAAAGATTAAGGGTTTAGAGAGAGGTCAATGTGGGTTTTTCTCTAACTAAACACTTTCCTAAAGTTTCCTTGTGGAAAAAATAATGAAGTCATCTCAGAGTTTTTAAAGAATTTTTATTTCTTTTTCACCGTCTGCATTCGCTTGTCTTCTCAGCATGGATGTTTAATCTTTCTAGGCTTTGTGAATTGGTCCAAATGAATAAGTGGTGAGCTGTCTCTCTAGGAGCTAGAGGCTTATTCTAAGGCCCTAATCACTGAGTAAACACATCTTTGCCCTCCCTCTCTTACAACTGCTATATAATAGTCGAGATTCTAGCACAGTAACCTGGATATTGCAGGGATCGACGCTTTGAAATGCAGAATGGCTGATCCTCAAAAACAGACAGTGCCTGATCTTCCCCTGCCTCTTTCTTCTTTTTAAATTAAATATCACCACAGAAATGCTGTTTTATTGCTTGATATTGTGCATCAGTGCCCTGGATTTTCAAGTTTAGTTTCAGTCAACATTGTTGGCTGCACTTATATGGATCTCTGCATGTTGGGCTTATTAATGGTCTTTCCTGGCACATGTGTACATGGTTCTGAAGAACATTTAAATTAAATTAGACAAGCATTAATGCAAATTACTAATCCCTTTCCCAAAGTCTAATCTTCAAATGTATTCTTCTTTTTATAAACAGTCATTAAGTTTTATCCAAAGTCAGTATATGAGGTGATAGCCTTACAGGCTTTTTACAAAGACAGCTTGTCTCAAAATTGCATCCCATGTCTTGCTATATTAATACACATCAATATCTAGTATTCAGTGTTACTTCTGATGAAGAGATTTTAAATGACTTTAAATAAAAGTCTGAAAATAGCATTTACCATATTGTCTCAGCAAATATGTTCAAGCAGGATTTTAAAATTAAGTAATATATATGGGTATGGGGGAATGGAAAGTTGTAATTTTCTGAATGGTATTTGTAATTCATTGAATACCAGATATAGGATCATGGTCCTAAACTAGCTTATGGTTTCCCTGTATTTTTCTCAGTTTTCTTTCTATATTTACATACACAGACTCACTTTCCAAAGGTGGTCTGAGATTATCATGGGGACACAGCAGAGCTCTGTGCTGCTGGCAGTGAAGCTCAAATATTACTTGATAGGGTTTCAGAAGAACACGGCACAGAATATTTTGTTTCAAGAAGCCGCAAGCACCATCCTTATCATCTAGTCTTCACTAATGTGGTAACTACGATGAGATATATGAGTGCTCACAAACTCAATATGGGATGTGATCCGTGTCTCCTGTACGCCTTCCCTTGCGTCCTACATTCGTGGCGCTGGGGTGGCTACCTTGCTTCTCAGCTCCACGAGAGATGTAGCCAGCTGGGCTGACATGTGGCCTTTTGACCAGCTACACATCGACTTACGACGTAGGTGAGAAGCTGATGTGCTGTGGGCCTTCCCACATCATACGGCTGGATGGAGAGCTGCCAAAACATCCAGCATGTAATGTCGCAGGCTTTGGGACTGTAGGCAGCTGTATTGTTACTTACTCATTTTCCTCTTTATTTGGCTACAGATGGGGTGATAACAATACATTGTCAGTTCTTCAGGTTATTTATAATTGTTTTGTATTGTAGATGCTGTTGTATCAAGAGGTGTGTTCCTTGCTCAGGGAATTGTTCTGAATGTTATCTGTATTGGGCAACAAGGCAAAAAAGGTCACTCATTTCTTAAGCTAAGTCTGTTAATAAGGTTTTTGGTTTTCATTCAAATGTTGTTATTTTCATGTTCTAAGCATATAATATATTGCATTTTGGTACCTGAAACAAAATATTAGGAAGCATTGAGAAGATTCACAGATTTGGAGGGATGGACTATTTGATTCGAAATCTACAGGGTTTTTTTTCCCTGTGCGTGCATGTTGAGGTACTCAGCATCCTCAATAAACACCCTAAGGCTTACTAACACACAAATCTGCAGCAGTAATTTTAAATTACTAAATAGCCTGAGGAAGTTTTCAGTGATCTTTTCTCATGTCTTTTCAGAGAAAGCTTCTTGCTATCTACCTCCACCATGATGAAAGTGTACTAACCAACGTTTTCTGCTCACAAATGCTTTGTGCTGAATCTATTGTCTCCTATCTGAGTCAGAACTTCATAACCTGGGCATGGGACATGACAAAAGAAGCAAACAGAGCAAGGTAAGACTCTTTGGACTGTGAGTGGAGCAGCCTTCCTCTCAAGGAAGACCCTTATCTCTGTGTCATCTCTGGGTATCAAATCTCTTGTTGCTTGATATCTATTTGAACTAAAAACTTCATGCTCGTACTTAGCTGGTCAATGAAGCTGTGCTGGCTGATGTTCACTAAGAATTGGACTGTCCTTGTTTTCATTACAAAGTGACTTCTTATTCCTGTGCAGGAAAAAATAGTTGAAGAAATTATTTCCTTTTTTTTTTTTCTTTTGAGTTTATTTTGCAAACATAGTTCTAAGAACATGTCTTTACAGTTTGCATTGCAGTGCTATATTGTGCGACACTAGTTGTATGGACGCAGGTGTAACTGCATTAGAACTGTCTGGGATAATAACTACTGCTGTTAAGGAAAATCTTATTAAAAAATAACATTCATGTGATAAATTAATATTAAAAACAGATTATGCAAAAAAATTAAAAGCTTGCAATGCATATGAACTTTTTTGAACTACAGTTTTCTTATAGAACGTTCCTTTGGTAATGTTCAGGCATTCTGATAGGTTTTAATATAATAAAAGCTATCCTATGTCTTAGAGAGACTATCAGTTTGCTGATGAGTAAAGAAATTAAAAACCTGTAGATTCCACCTCCTTCTACATCTTTTGTGTGTTACCAACAATTTTTCTTATCTTTATATAAAGACCTCTTTCTTCTTTAGTTATCAGTTGATCGTAATCTATTGAAAATACTGATTTTATGATTATACTTATTATATTTAGAAATAAGACTTGTTTAGTTTTCTAACTTGGACCTTATTTCATCACCTTTATTTACACAGAAGATGACTGCTTGGCAGGATAGTGTCTTGCATATATTACTATAGAGTTATTCTGACTTTTGAACAAAATGTGCAACGATCATTCAGGCTGGGATAAGGTTGCCACTTTTTTTACACAATTCCATTGATTATTGAACAATTAGAAGTAGATATTTATGTTTCTTTCTCTTGTGGCTTGCTAGAATAGAGCATTCATGCATTCCTGTTCTTAAATATGTAAATTATAGTTCATATTTCATTACTGAAAGTAGGCATGGAGAACAGAACAATCTCTCTTTCTAAAACACTTTTAAAATGACACTTGTGTTTCACAGGAATTCCTCACTCAACCTTCTGCATTTCATCATTGGACAAATCAGCAGCTGTGATTCAAGTTTAAGTTATTCTAGAGAAGAGTTAAAGATTAATAAAAAAAGCAGTTGCAAAAACAGATAAAATATTTTGAAAAAAGAAAACAGAGAGAGAGGAAAAAGAAACATCTAGGTTCTTTCATGGGACCAAATACATAGACTGGAAAGTTGCTTAAGTCTTTTGGTATTGCCATTCATGGGCAGTAAGGAGCCTCCTCCTTTTCTTTTATCCCACAAGTTGGTGTAGAAGGAAACACTATTTCTAAACCATCTGTAGTGGCTAAGTTCAGTTGACTACCTGCTGTTCTATTGTTCGCTTTTCTATTTAATTCTCTAGTTTCTTTTATTTTACAATGACAAAAAATTGCAGTGTAGTTTCTTTTGAAAAACTGTGTTTGAGGGGGTTTTTTATGACTGACGATCAACAGCCATGTAATTGCTTTGTTGTGTTTTACTAAAGAAATCTATTAAGTAGCACAACTTTGATACACTAGTAATAAGAGTTTGCAGGTTACAGAGACACCTGTGGTGACCAAAGCGACAGAAGCTGCTTATTAGAAAGAGCCTGTACAGCTGTGTCCTATTAACTCCTTATGACACTTCTTAAAACACAAAATAAAGGGCTTGTTTAAGGCTTTATAGCTCTTCTCAGTGAACCTAGTCACCAATTGTGCAGTACGATAGGGTTTTTAAGCCTTCATTTTTTGCTTTCTATTAACAATAACAAAGAAACTGTCATATTAACAGTGAGGTCAAAAAATAGCAAGGGGTAAACAAGGCATGCTGGCTTAAATTAGAATAATTTCTCGGTTGTGTTTAGTGTCACATCCTCCTCCTTTGATTGTGGTTTCTTCAGAGAGGATGTCATGCTTCCTTCTCCCTTTGGAAAGTGCCAGTGCACTGTGGGCATTCCCATAAATAAATACTTGGTACCTCTGTTTAATTACTACCCGTCATTATGTGACACAACGACAGTGGTCTTGGAGCCTGTTCTGTTCTGTATCCCTATGAATACAGTTGCACGTAGCTTTTTATTTGAATGGTGAGAAGACAACGGCAACAACAGAAGAAACTGCTTTTTGCGTGCTGGTGTAGCCCAAGAGTGAGTAACTTCTGCTGTTAAAATTGCATTACTGGGAAAGCCAGGGTGGGAAGGTAGAGGAATCATGCCCACTTTATTTACAGCAATCAGCAGGGACACCTCAATGTCAGTAGTAAAAAACAGGTTTTCATTACTGTAGCATGGCATGAATAAATTCAGACAGATATAAATATTTTCCTCATATAAGCCAAAAAATCTTGAATATTCTGATTCTTTTTCTTGCTCTTTTCTGTCCTCTTTCTAACATCTATGGATGTCATTCTGTTCCAAAAACAGTCTTAATAGTAGTTTCCGTTCTTCTCATTAATGAAATGGGGGTCTATCCTGAACGCTGTAGAACAAAAACAGCTCCAAAATCATCATTTTTCCTGATTTTTTTAGTATGTTCCTTGACTGACACTGATGTAGGGATGTGTTTTGAATCCTGCATTACTGTACACTAGCACTTTTCAGCTGGAATCTCTTGATCTTGTTCTTCAACACCCATTGCAACAGCGTGAAGAGACTTCTGTAGGTAGGACTAGAAGTAAAAGGCTGTGTGCAAGCGCCAGGGTAACTGTCAGCAGTAGTGCAAGAGCATAAGCATTACAACTTTGGGAGTCAGATTTTGAAAAATTTCTAACTATAGCCACCCAGGACTGTTACTTTGTCAAACTGAAGGAGAACTCTAGTTAATACAGTTAAGAGGATGTTTTATTTTGGCTTCCACAGCTTTTAATTGCCTCTGACATAAGGTTTGCAGGAAAGGGAGCAATTACTTTGGGTAAGTGCTGCAAATTATGAATCTTTTCATTACTAGAATTAAAAAATCATAATAGAAGACACGAAATAATATAATAAAATAATTACCCTTCATTTAGGAAAATAACGTGGTGTTTTTAAAATACTGTTAAAGAATCTACTTGAAAGCTTTATCATGTATAGTTTAGACTTTATCTTGGTGAGCAACTGTTTGGAATATTTATGTTGTCCATGGTCAAAGGAGGAAAGAACCCCACAAGGCTACAGGTGTATCTTTTACTTTCTTGTTGTATTCCACTCAATTTGGGGTGAATCATGAGCTTAAAAATCATTATTTCCTTTCCATTGCTTGCTATAGAGATTTGCTACCATGCCACTCCAAACAGCAGAAATACGCTTATGGGATGTGCGAGGGCAGCAGTAGCGGTGTTTGACAGCAGTGGTGTTAACAATTCTGGCCCTACCTTTTGGTCCGAGCACACGGCTGCAGCAGCTCACTAGCTGCATTGGGCCATGGCATGGGCTAAGCGATTCCTTAGGTTTCCAGAGAGGTTATGGGATAGATAAGCAGGAGAGCCAGACATGAGCAGCTGTAATTCTGGCACTTTCTGACTTCAAAGAGTTGACTAAATACCATTATTCTAATATAATTATGTGCGTGTGTATGGGAGGTGTTATATATATATGTGTATATATATGTATGTAAGCACATGCCTAACCATTTTTGTTAATTCATTAATATGCATGAATATAATATATTTGTATCCAGAACAGATATATAGTGAATATATATATACACATACATATATACACATACATATATACCTACATATGCACACATACCCTTATGTTTGTACACACAGCATTTACAAACATAGATTATGCATAACATTAGCAGATTTCCAATGTATATAATGTTTGCCAACCAAAGCAATGCCAAAACAATAAAACACTGACTCAAATGTCTGTAGAAGCTTTTTAGCTTTTGATATCGTTGCCCTTGGGCGCTGTATTTCAAGGTGTTGCCAACTTTTCTCAGCTCTGATGACAAGTACTTGTTAGTTTTAATGTTCAAATGATAGTTTTTCACTTTGCTAAAGCTTAGGAAAGAGTTAATTGACTAAAGCACTTCTCAGCAGCAGGTTGTCTTCACCGGTGATTTCCGTCATCAAGTAATTAGCAATATTCACAGTTGCTGACCCTTAATACTAACCTACTGAATGATGCACGCCTGGATGAAGACCAGTTGACCATATTACTCCAGCTCCCCAATCCTGTTTGATCCTTCGGCAAATATATTGCAGGTGTGGGGCCTGGGAGAGCTGGACTTGGTGAGTTAATTTCTCACTGCCTCTTCAGGAGTGACCGTAGGTTCTGTATATGTTGCTTGCAAAACTCTTGGACATGTTCTTTAGGCACTAAATCCTTAACAGGTTTCACAGAACAGTGTGAAAACCTTTTCTATTGTATTTTGCAATATTTTATTTTATTTACTTTAATAGCAATACAGTGCCAGTCAATAAAAACAGGTCAAAAGTCTAATTAATGTTTTAAAAATAAAGTTTCTCAAACACCGGGCGAGTTCGTCATTTTTTTGTATGGTTTATTTTGAGGAGGAAGAGGAAAGAAGGTGAGGAGGGAACCCTTCTGTTCCATGATTACATCCCACCCGCTCATTTTCTCCTTTTCTCCTTTGCTTTTGATTTTAGTGGCGGTCTTAGCAGAATGTCAAGATCAATTTGCAGCATGGTTTAACTCAAGGTTTGCATTCTGCCAGCAGCAATTGTCCTAACGAACAATGCCGTGTGTTCTTGTAACTTCAGAAGCTTTTAGAAGGCTCATGGCAAGGGCAGCATCTAATGACTTTATTAGTGTAGGGTTTCAAAATGGGCTCAGTAATTGTTCGCATCTCTTTCTCATCTAGTCATAATTACTGCATAGTATTGTTTGGGGTTGCACTTGTGAATAGTTTCCTAATAGCACTGAAACGAAGAAAAAAGGAAAAGGATAAAAGGTGATTGTCTCTTTAGATGGAGAACAAAACAGCCTGTATATAGATGATGGTTAAACTGTTTATTATACACCCACCAGAAAAGGTAAACTATCCCTGCTTAAATATTTATGTGCTCCAAGGTAATTTCATGTTGGTAGTCTAAAAATGTCCAAATTTGGAAAACTAAAAACCAGCAGATAATGCATTTTAATCTGATCATGATTAGTAAGATATGGAGGTCTCCATAATATTCAACTATAAATAGAAAGTAGTCTCTCTGTTGATGTGTTTAAGGTTTTCAGTGCATCATTTTATATGCCTATAGTGATGCTTTAAGGTCATCTGAAAAAAATAATTATTAAAACCATGGGAATTAACTAAAGTTATACATTTGTAAGCATATATTTTAAGTCTCCACTATAAAACCAAATCCTAAAGCAAGTTCTATCCCACTGTACTCGAACTACAGCGTAGTTTATTAAACTTGTTGAACAGAAAAGGTGAAAGAATAAAACTCTGTAGTGTCCTGTGCAAAAGAGGTGAAGGCAGAAGAACAGGTAGTCAAGACAGACTTTTTGGACTGTTTTGAGGAAGGAGAAAGAAGTCATTCACAGGTCCATCTAGCTACAGGAAGTCCACAATTGCACCAGTGAAGTCTAATGCCAGATGGAATTGAAGCTGTAGAGACATTTAGCTGCATCTATGCATCTAAATCAACTGTCAGAAGAAATCATTGAGCTGGCAGTCAGAGTTTTTTGTACCAAAATGCATCTGAAAGGTGTGAATGAATCTCCTTGGTACTGCAGGGTGCCCAATTGGGACAAAGAGTCCTTGCAGAAGTGCAGATGCCCATCCTCTTCCTTTGGGTTAGGATGACTCTGCTTTGACCTCTCGCCTCTCCTTTTTGTTACCGTTCTGACTGTGTGTCTTGGAGAGCTGCAGATGACAGTGTTCAGTCCGTGCCTGGTCAGAAGGTTCAGTTGTACCTGCGTCATTCCTGACTGATGGTTGTCTGATCTAATCTTTGGTGAGAGGGAGGTTTCTCAGCGTTTCTCCATAACCAGTTCCAGTACTTGACTTTCACTCCCTTTAGGCCGTTCAAACTAATATTAAACTGAAGTTTCTCTTGCAGCAATCAATGATAGTTATATCTTGGTTCACTCGGTAGGCAATGAGGTATTCTCTTCCTTTCTGCTGCTGTGCTCTTTGGACTTAAGTGGCACTGTTATGTTTTCCCGCAGTTTTCTTAAACTAAGCAACTGTGACTCCTTCAGCCTTTGCTTGTAGGTTGTCCTTTTGTAGACATTTATTATTGCAACCTTCATGTGGTCCTTCTGTAATTGGTCCACATCTTTACTGATGCACTGTGCCTAAAACTGCCTTCTCAGTGCTAAATACAGAAAGAGGATTATTTTATGTTGTACAAACCATGCTTCTGTTTACTCACCCCAATATGATGCTTGTCGTCTTCACATCATGACTTTTCTTCTTCCCTTACTGCTTGATTCTTATTCTGTATTTGTGCAATTGTTCCTCCTACTTGGAGACTTTCATTGATCTTGTTGAATTGCATTTTACTTGACCAGACATTTCTCCAATTTGTGAAGATTAACCTGAATTCTTTTACTGACTTCCAATGTGCTTGTAGCTTCTCCCACTTTACTAACATCTGTAAAGTAACTATACATACTCTCTGTTCTCATCTAGGTTATTATTAAATCTACCTGTAGCAAGCCTTGGGTATTCCTTAGCAAATCATATATTACATGCCTTTCTAATGTAATAGGCAATAATCAAAACTACCACTGATGTGCAAGCTCATCTTGTGTTTTCCTTTTTTAGTACAGTGTTTTAGCAAGGGGTCCAGGTATATTTTATTTATACTTTTACCAATGATTTTGCCTGGTGTCCAGTGGTATCTGAAAGGATGGATTAATGAGTTTCTAGAGGGATGTGTTTTAGACTAAATGGGGTTATAAAGTATTTACTTAATCTGTTGGAACCTTGCAGGATGAAATTAGATCTTCCATGTTTTATGAAGAGATAGATAACCCACTTAGGTAGGCTTTACTCTCGCATAAAGAAAGAGTGGATAAAATCATGCTTTTTACATCTGAATTCCTGGATATTTAGCGTGTGGTTACTAAAGAAAATATCTACAACATTTGATTCAGGCTGCTTTATACGTCTTTAAACCATGCCTTGTATCTGTTGCTCATTCCCCCTTGTGTTTGAGTCAACAGTTATGACCCTACCAATGTGGGTAAGACCATAACTCTGTATTATGGAGACTATGGATAGCAGGCTTATTTTAATATACCATTTCATGGCCTCAGCTTTTACTTTTTTTAAAAATGTAAATGCCTAATACAAAAATGTTATTTTTACATTAACATTTTAATGAGTCTTATGTTGACTTTGCACAGTATATATTATTAAAAATAATCTGAAATCTTGCATATTTAATATTCATCATTGTTTTCTTCATGCTCAGGAAAGAAGTTACTTTTTTTTCATACCCATTTCTGAAGTTTTAAAGTTTCTTAAAGTAAGGTTGGCCTTGGGAAGCATCTGGCTATAAATAAAGCAAGCTTTTTTGGCCCAAAAGCATCCCAGTTGTGGACTGAACACCAGTTCAGACTGAAAGGGAATACGTATTTTAGAAGAGGTTAGCAATTTTGTCCTGCTGCTGCTTTCTGAGCAGGCAGGCTGAGATGATACAGCAAAAACCATCTTCATTGCAGCCTTTCTGTTACAAGAAGCATAGTGGGCACCATGTGCCAAAGGGCCTCATTTTAGGAAGAACTTCTCCAAAGTTTTCCCACCAGTGTGTAAAAATTAAAAGTAACACCAGGAATACTTATGAGTAAGACTGTAGCAAATAAACAGATCTCTTTTATTTATGTTGGTACAAAAAATAAGGAAAAATTGATCTAAAATCCTATGCAATTTTTTATATTTATTTTAATACATTTTATACGTACATTTGAGAGCAAAGTTCTCTCTGTATGGAAGAGAATTTGCCCTTTAGTGCACTAGACAGATTTGCTAATTACAATTATTAATTAACCTTAAGTTGCTGGGGAGAGTTTAAGAAAAGCAAAAGCAAAGGAGAGCTTTCAATTTTTGTTTGAACATAGAAAACCCATTCAAAACGTAGCATCAGGTGTCCCTCTTTGCACATTGCAGGAGTACACTACAATGTACGATATGCAGCTTGCTCTGCATTAGTTTCCTTCTGCAGGTTTACTTGATTAACAAAAAAGATCTAGAATGAGCATTTTAGATTTAGTTACTCTTTCTGCAACTATACTATGCTACGACTGCTTGACATTTTTATTTTATTCACAATGTCTTGAGAAGATAGATTAATCTGGGGATGTATGCAGAGCTATTCATCCTATCAGATTGTATCATCAGTTTGATTCCAGTAGGTAACTGAAAATTGATACCACAACAGAGGACAGGCATAGACCAGTTAATATTTGGTTTCAGTGATGACTGGTAGGTAGGTGGTGTCTGTGTCTTTCAAAGCCATGCCAGTTGCCACTTTTCTGAGTGGAAAGAGAAAGGAGACTGAATTCCTCTGCTCTTTTAGAGCCTTTCCACTGGATCAAGGCCAAGGGCAGCAGGCAGCAGTGCTGCGTTGTGCTGTGAGTTTTAATGGAAATGCTGAGGACTCTTATTGCTCAGAATCATCAATTCTTTGCTAAGTTCTTCCTTTAATTCCTCTTCAGTTCTTCAATTCTTCGTAAACTCTTCTTCTACTAGGTAAGAGTAGGAATTACTTTGAACCGGTTCACGTTGGAAAATGCAACATGACAGTTTGGGAGCCAATGAATGCCTCTCCCTTGTGCCCCCTTTAGGGACTGGGCACCAGAGATGCTCTTAGCTTACTAAATTGTTTAGTTCCTTTAAATATTAAAGGAATAGTTACGTTTTTTCTAAAGTATTTAGCATCATAGCTTTTTTGTTTGTTCATGTTCATGGTGTGGTAAGAAGGGATCTTGCGTAATCATGGATCCAAAGTTGACCGCAGTAGATCCTGTACATATGAATAACAAAAATGTGAAACAGCATAATACACGAGCAGGAGGTACATAAAGAAACAATGAGATAATACCAGTCATTGTAATGATGAAACACCTCCCGTTGGGAACAGCTGCCATCTCTCACTTAGAGGTTGGCTTTCTCCTTTGGGCCCCACCTCCCCCCAAAAGGCAATACATATTTTGAGGTGTAAATAGGTATCATATAGATCAAAAGCTTTCCAGAGATCAAAAAATATTGAGCTCTGCGATCAACACTTTTGATGATCAGCACTTCGGCCAGAGGTGGCCAATTTTGTTGTTAAAAATTAAAAGCTGCACATTCTCACAAAAACGTATTATTGCTAAACCTCAGCATTTACAAAGTTCTACATAGCATATCTGAGATCAGGAGCTATGGTAGATCACAGACTTAAGTTGTAATAAGTATTCCCTTTGGTTTTGAGACTCGGTAATATCTTAAACTTTTTTTCAGTAGATTTTTAAAGCTGTTATTTTTTCATAATTGCCTCCTAGGAGCTTTTTTTAAGTAACATTGAATAAATTGCATTTTATGATAACATTACAAAAAAGTTATGGCAGGAGTGTATTTTAATGTAACGTGTCACGTATTAGCTGGTAGGGAATGATAACATTCTTCTCTGGGAAACTAATGTGCTACAAACATGATAACTCTTCGCACAGGTTATCTCAGAGTGCATGTGGAGGGATAACTGCTGTGCAGTGATCAGCAACACCCCAAATTAACATCTTCATTTCACCAGAATAATTTTTCCTGTTTGCTGCTTTCAACCAAGGAGTGAACTATGTCTAAGAATTAATACCTGTTGAATCTACATTTAAAAAATTAAGATAAGTTAATTAAGATAAGTTTGTAATTTTTTTAGGGTTTGTTTCTGTATTTGTCAAGCCATGGTCAGTGTCCATGTTTATTCTGTAGCTTTGATAACTGCTGGTTTCATTGCTAGCGAGTCATGAAAGAAGTAAAGAAATTATGCTGTCTGCCAAAACTATTACTTTTCTTGATGAACTTTATTCTTGTAACGTTCGAGATTTTTTATTTAATAGATTTTTCCTTCATAAAAATGCTTTTTTGCCTTTCTCATACTTCTTCCTCCTTGAATATTTTTGTAATTTAAAAATAAAAGGACTAGTAGGGTGCCATTTGCCCTTTCTTTCTGGCAGCGTTCCTCTATTTCCACTTTTGGTTGGAGATCACAGTAATCTAGTGTGTTGTGGAAAACAGTTCCCCCCGGAGGGACATCTGGCTCTTTGATGCACTCCACAGGCAGTTCTCTTGGCAGCTCTGGAGATGCCACTGAAAGATCTGGCACACTTCTGTTTAGATGAAAGTAAGAAAATCCGTTCTTAGTGATGTACAGAATAAGATACTGGTTATTGCACCAGATCGTTTTGGTCCTACTCACATACTTCTGACAGTAAGTATTAGCACAGAGGAGATTTTCTTCTTTTTTTTTTTTTTTTTTTTTTTTTCCTTCTGGATACGAATGTGGAAGAATGTAAAAAACGTCTGCAAATACCAGATCAGTAAAGGCAGAAAAGGAAAAAAAATAATGCAAGATTAGTTAAGTAGTTGCAAAATCTGTTAAAAGGCATGAGAAAAACTGAACGGGGATCATGAATGAAAATTAATTTCCTACCCATCTAGTAAAATGAACAGAACAGACGTGTTATGAGTAATTGCTGAGCACTTACCACTGACCTGGCGAAGAGCATGTGTGCGAGTGAGTAATCGCTGGTGAACAGGAGTTATATGGTGTAGGTGTTGGAGATTGCTGCTGCTGCTATCTCTCTATTCAGTGTTGCATCGTTTGACTACCTTCACATTTTTGTTGGCTTTACTACACTTTAGCTCAACGGACAAGTGGGGTCTTACTTGGTTCCAAAGGGCAGGATCTATTTTGATGGATCATGTTGGTGAGAAGAGTTTCTCGTGTGTATTTGCTGTGCTCTGAAGATACACATTGATAACCGCCAGCTGGTCATTCATCCCCCACAAACATCCTCATCTCAGCTGCCCATACTGTAATCTGGACATTCATTATTCAAAGTTGGAAGTGCTGGGAAGAAGAGTTGTTTCTCATTCCTCCCCCAAGAAAGACAAAGGCTGCCTGATGGCAGCAGTGGCAAATCTGTGGCATTTGGGTCAGAATTGGCATGAGCTGCTCTTGTAGCTGGTACCTGAGCGAGCTGGCTGCTGTCCCTGCGAGCTGAGCAGATTGTGACAGCCGCAGAGGAAGGGATGCAATTCCAAAGAGCAGGGCGGATGGCATCTGTGGGTGTAAGAAGTGGCCGCAAGAAAAACAAAAACCAACAAAAACCACCATGATGGGAGTTGTTGGCATCTGGCATCTCTTCTGCTGTTACTCAACCAGGAAAGTATGTGTACCCTTACAACAGCCTGGCACGACATGCCGTCTTCTGAAGCCAGGGACTTGAAACTTGTTCCCAGCTTTGATTATAGAGGACCCCAAGGTATCATAATCTGTTAGATTCTATATAGTCAGCCAGAAGTTCCACGTATAAAAATTCATCTCCTGGAAAAAAATTATTTGGGAAATCTTTTAACATACCAAAATACCCACTTCATTCAGAATTCTCTGCGTACAAACCCCTTACCTGTAAAAGCATATTTTGAGACTGAGTTATGGGTTGATTAAATACAGAATTGATTAAAAAAAACCCCACAAACCCAAACAACAAACCAATACCTTTGCCTAGTGCAACTAGTATTGTAATATTCTCTTTAGTTTTGTTCCTTCTATAGCATTATTGTCTGCAGCACTTTTTCACCTCCAGTTAAATATTTTGTTTTCCCATAAGACTTGAGTGCTTTTACTCTGTGGTGTATTGAAGACTGTTGAACACTTGTAATATACAAGTTTCAGGAATCCAGTTCAATTGTCTGCTGTCTTTATTACTTCCAGGAGTGAAACCTTGAACTCACATAAGTCATTTTGCCGTGGAAGATAACCACTGACTTCTGTGAGGCCAAGATTTCACTTACGTATTCCCACCTTGAAAAGCAAACATCAAAAAACGTTATTTAGCTGAAGAGTTTGTATGCCCAGACTTTATGGACACTTTATTTTATCTTTACCAGATGGTATGTCTTTACATAGGTATTTCTGATATAGCAGTCTCTATTCAGCATTTTTGACATTGTCTTTGTGTGTGATCGTTCTGAACTGCAAAAGACAGGTATCAAGGAGGCAAGGAAAGGTATTTGCCAGTAACATTTATGGCTTTGAAATACTCGCTAGCTGCCCCTGCTTGTTGACTTCCATCCAACTATGGCCACAGTTAAACTACAAATTGTCTCTGAGGAGGGTTTTTTTTTATACCTCAAGTGCCTCAAACGAGCCAAATGTTGTACTCAACAGGCTTATCAATTCTTAGCCGTTTTATTAGATACAATATATATTGATTAAAAAAATTACAATTTTGAATCTTTTCAGTATCTTTGAGAAGAAATGACTTGGAGCACTTGACATTTTAATGCAGTTTGTCTTTTCAAATAGATTTGGCTTCTAATGCATGTGACAACAGGACTTTGCTCTTCAGTTAGAGCATACATTTCAGAGTAGTTGTTACCTAAAATATTATCATAAGGCATAAGAAAACACACGATTTAAGTTGCCTTTCATGAACATAATTAAGAATTAATAAGCCTGTACCAGTGGCTAGTCCTCAGAATTTCCACTGTTTTGCCTTTTGTGACCCGTGTTATTAAAAGTCCATTATTTTTACAGACTTTATTAAATTGGATCTTATTAAAGCATTCTATATTTGCATTTGGTCTTTCATAATTCATTATTATTATGACATTTACTTTTTACCATCAGATCTGAAAACATATCATAAGCTACCCTTTTCTCTTGAAAGAAATGCTAATTTCAAACAGTCCTCTAATGGAAGAGAAAAGCTTTATCAGTTTTTTCATTTATTCAAGATCGTGTTAAGAATACTAATGCTAGACTTCTGTATGCTAATATCCAAGAGCTTTTTTTGGTCAAAAGCTTAGAATTATTGTTTTTTAGATCACACTACTAACTGTGTCACTGGCAGGGCACTAGTACAAAAGAACATACAATTCTGAAGTACCACGTTTTAATTCTATGACTGATAAAAACAATTTCTTGATCTTTCATTATTAAATTATGCTTTTGTATGAAATGATACTATTTTTACACTTTGCCATGTTTACTAGATTATGGCTCTAATTAGTTTCTCTTTAGAAGTTTTTAACAATTGATTTAGCATTATTATTTGGGGGGGGGTAGTTTTGAATTGTAGCCTGCAGAATAGTGTAACAGGAAATAGAATTCTCCATCAAATAAATCACTGTCTCAACCAGTTATTAATTGTTTGAATTTAGACAATCTGGGGTCTATCATATTTGTAAATATTCTCATAATTTAATCATAAAAAAGGATAAAGAGCTCTAGAATTGAATGCAGAAGCCTAGATGTTAAACAGTAGATAATGCTCAGTTAAGCTGCTGAATTTAGCATAATTATTTTTTAAAAACTAACTTCAAAAACACCTCTACAATGTTAACTGTTTTTTTTTCCCACGTAGGTTTCTGACGATGTGCACCAGACACTTCGGGAGTGTCGTAGCCCAAACAATTCGAACTCAGAAGACAGACCAGTTTCCACTTTTCCTTATTATTATGGGAAAACGATCATCTAATGAAGTATTGAATGTAATACAAGGTACTGTTCTCGCTTTATGTTAAAAGTATTTCTTGTGTATTTAAACCGTTAGAAGACATCTTTGCTAACCATTTCTTTCTTAAGATGTTCAGAATATGAATTTATTGCACAAAAGAAACTTTCAGTTGCCACCATATAAATAGCTATTATTCATAAATGTATTCATTAACATGGTATTAGAGACGGAAGTTGCCACGACTGTAGCAGAATCATAGTTTAAGTTTTTCATTTTTTTGAAGTAGAAGCCAAATTTCCTAAATAAGGAGCTACACTTAGTTTTCCAAATTTATATCGAGATATATCCCTGATTTCCAAAAGATTTTGGCTACACTTTTTGTGTAGTGCCAGAATGCATTTAGTTCTTTGCATGTAGCTCCTGGTTAATATGTGGACTCCTGTTGCATGTAGTGGGCTAATATTTGAACATGAGTTGCTTTTTCAGACCTACCTGCAGTGTTGAGACCACAAATCAGATCAGAATTTAAGTTACTAATATAATCTCACATAAATGAAGCTTTCTGGCTTACATGAGCAGTTCTTTCTGGCATAACCATTCCTCTGATTTCGCTGACAGCAAGATGACTTAGATGTGGAGTGATGCCCTTTGACTGCTGTTCTCAGTAACTCTTCAAATTAAAATACATCAAAGAATGGCTGCTTCTCATTTCTTCTGCTTTCTCCACAAGTTTGCCTTCATGACACTGTGTCCTCATTTATTTATTGCTTCTATCTAGCAATCTTTATTCTAATCTCCTTATTTTTCTGAGGAAATTCAGCCTCAGGAAACACTGCCTTTTGCAGACAGCATTACTATTTTTTTTCTGTATATGGCATTAAGGGTTTTCTTGAGGAATCTGCAGTGCTCCTTCCTATAGACAGAATTGTTAATTTTGCATGGATTTTGTCTCCTTAGTGCAAGGTACAGCACAACACTAATTCGTGGTAGTTCTGTCACTTATAAAACTTATTTGATACAAATAATCTTATAAATAGATTTTCTTGGTCTTATAACTCTGCAGCACAGTTCAGCACCTGTGTTATCCCACTGACATCAGTGGTGCTTACTGGCTTAAATTACTGAACTGTTTTAGCAACTTGGTGACTCAAAGTCATAGTATAATGCAGCTTTATATTATAAAAGAATCCAAATTATTTCATTGCATTCATTAGGTTTTAATGATTCGTCAGGTTTTCTGCAATCTTTTGAACTAAACTAAAGTGATCATCTATTGCAGCCTTACTTAAATTTATCGTTTAGCAAAAATCAAATGTGCCGTGCTTGTTATTTTCTCATGAATTGGGACACTGGTGTCTTTTAACAATATGCTCTCAAATGAATGGTAGTGTCTGAAGTCATGCGTGTTGTAGCATGTGGGATAACATTTTCTGCTAAGGTAGCAAATGCTAGAAATGGGAACAATGAGGGCCTTTCAGGGCTGGGTGAGAAGGCATGTTTACAGAAGAGATACAACAATATAGAAACTTAAGTCCCTGTGGCGTTTATTGAAATGCAGACTGTCTAAGTTTGCTTTTTGATTTTTATTTTTTCCTGGGGTTGGAAACTATGGGGACCGTTTTGTTTTCTTTAGTGGTACTGTGGCTTCTGCTTAGTTTACTCCTTTTAAAATTTTGACCAGCATCACCCATATAAATCTAGCTCTTGTTGGTATTGTTCTGCTGGGGTCCAAAGGCTGGTTAGGCTGGCAGATGTTAAGAGTTTATAGTTTTTGACCATTTCTCATGGTCCAAGACCTTTTAACTACTACAACAAGTGGCTTTAATGGGTAGTCTTGTCTTCAGTTCAGGAAGAGAAACCAAAGACTGCGTGCATCTTGGTAGGAGTTTAAACTAATCTTTCAGTCTTATTGAAGACTGGAGGCACACTGGTAGAAAAATGTGAGGAGGCATCTATTTTCCTATGCATGTGCTGTATTTCTTGATATATATACACAGATGAATTACTTTTCCGTTATTATTAGCTTCACAAGTTTTATCAGAAGTAAATACACTGAAGATAATATATTATAATATTTGAAATTTTACTAATAGTTCTGCCTGAAAAAAAATGCGTGCGCACACATCCATTCGATCACTGTATTCTGTATTTTTCCCCGTGTTTTTAAACCGATCCACTCGGATGCCGCTGCCAACATCCTACCTTTTGTTACTGACTAAGCAATTGCTTCAGTCTCTGTGATTATATCTGGGAATTCTAAAACTGTAAAATCAATTTCATATCAGGGAACCCCAGATATATTACTTTCCTTTAACGTCAGTGATTAAAAGAAAAAATAGAGTTATTCCATGCAAGCACAAAAGCAATTGTTCAGATTTGAACCACCTAAAATTTTAGCCTATGATCAACGTTTGTTTGTAAAAACAATTCCAGACTTTCAATAAAAAGGCAAACGAAAAGCATTCTGCTGAGACACTTGCATGTTCTACTCTTTTCTTTTTTTTTTTTTTTAAGTCCGGCTATTTCTTATGGATAATTATAAAATTACTTCTTTTTTGTTTAATAACTTTAATGATATGAAGTTCAGCTATCTTTGTTGCTAGGTAACACAACAGTGGATGAGCTAATGATGAGGCTGATGGCTGCAATGGAGATCTTCAGTGCCCAGCAGCAGGAAGACATAAAGGATGAGGTGAGCGTTGAAAGTTACTGCAGATACCTACTGGCTTCCAAAAATCACTGGGGATGCAAAATCAACCAGATGTTTCTTTAGCCAATGAAGTTGGGTATGATGTGTTTTAGTGTCTCCTCCATCATAAGAATTAAAAACGTTAAGTGTCCTTTATTTATTTGGGTCTCTCAAAAAACCTTCTTCTTATTGGTCTTGCCATTTTCAGTTTGTTTCCTTTTTCTGAATATTAGTCATGAGTAACCGTTTACATTTACAGTGGTATTATAGAGCTTAATATGCTCACACAAGGAAATGACAATCAGAGTTTTTCCCAATGACCAGCTCCAAGTTATAGGTAGAAAACAAAAATAGATTGATATATCTTAAATGTATACGTTTAAAATGGGATTGAAAAGCAACCTTAACCAGAACTACGCCAGTACTGAGTCGCCATTCAGAACAACACAGAATGGGTAAGTGATGACAAGACTTTTCAAAAACAGTGTTTCAATTACACAGAAGTAGACACAGTGAGGTATACAGTTGAAAGATGTTTATCTGTTACTCTATAAATTGAGAGTGACATTTTGAAGTAATGAAGGACTTAGGAATTTATAATAATAGGTGTGTTGCCATTCAAGATTATTCTTATCCTGTTGTATAGACATTGATTGACAATAATTCACTAAACACATTCTTCACATTTAAATCTTATATCTCATTAGTACGAGATTTACTGATTATGGTTATAGTAATACGAAGGCATGGTATCTGCACAATATCTGTAGTTCATCTTTTCTTCTTTATTTATGCTACCTGTAATTCATTGGTAAAGAAATTGACTTTAATTTTGTTAATACTGAACACAAATTTTAATATGAGGATTACAACAAAAACCCAAGGCACAATATAATTGAATTTTTTATTGCATTTTAACAGGAATGTCGGGTATGGGGGGGGGGGGGTTTAATGCTTTAGTAACACAGTAAAATTCACATCACAGATGAGTTCCAAGAAAGGTTCAGAACTGAAAACTATGAAAGCTGATAGAAAGAAGAAAACAGAAGGAAAGAAAAGCATATAAAGGCAGAGAGATAAGAGCAGATAAGGGGCAGGAGAAGGAACTAGAAGTAGGAGTGATAGGATTGGAACAGAGGGAGGAACAGGAGACCAGAACAGTTGTCCAGAGCGGGGGACATCAGTATTTAGGAGAGAAGGTGGGGGCAGGTAAGATAGTGATAGTCCTGTCCTAAGATGATAAAACCAAGTGGGTTTGCAACTGAGAAACATCTGGATGTAAGGGAAACAAAGCTTAAAGAAAGAGAGGACTCGGTAGCCTTCAGGCCACGGTTGCAGAACTGGGAACTGGCTTCTGTGTCCTGAGCTGCTGTCGGTCCTTCACTGGATGGCCAAGAACAGTGACAGTCCAGTAACACATCCCTACAGCAGTGATATGGGTGTCTCCTGACTTCTTACTCCAAGTGCCCTACCTATGTAGGGAGAATGGAAAACTAATTTTTATACATTCCTCTAAAACCTGCCTTTGTCCAAGTCTTCTGCAGTCTTTTCTCACATTTCCTTTTGCTCTTCTGTCACTGAGAGCACCAGTGACATTTCTTCCCCAACAGGAGTTTTTTCTAACACACTTTGACATTCAGAAAACTGATGGAAAATTTCATAAACTTTGGGGGCAGATTTCCAGACGCTATGGGTTCTATACACAAATAGGATATTTATTTATACCTTGGCTCCACTTGTTACAAGCACACCAAAAAGGTGATCTCAGACAGTTTTGCCTTTGAAGCAGGAAGTTTAAAAACAAAAAATAACCTCGCTTTATGAAATTACTATTCCAGAGAGGGAGTATTTGACAAGCAGTCTGTACTCAGTAGAGGGCTTTAGCCTGAAAAAAAAAATATTGCCTTTTTGTGGTTTGCTACATAACATGTAGCTTTCTCGTACAAGTCTTGTTCTTGACAACTTCAAGTGTTCAAACAACAACACCTTTTCTTTTTTAAGATCTTATTGCAGTTGGTGCAATTTTTTCCCCAAATATTACAATAGCAAACAGGACACAGAGTCCCGTTTCTGTTACTGTTTTCTTAATAGCAACAATAAGTCATCATAAAACCACAAGAAGATAAGCAGAAAATTCTTCTGTGTTTTAAAGAGAAGTCACCTATATAGCTTTGCTGTAAACAGAAGTGTGTGTAAGAGAGAAATAGAACTGGAAACACTTGTAAATAACAGCATGAAATCATTAATGAGTCAGTTTATGCAGCTGAACTGCTCCACTTTGGATTTTTAACTTGCATGCACACGAAAGCTTCCACCACAGCTATTGCATAATTGTGTTTAGCACAGCATGTTTTGCAGTGCCCTCTGATGGCTATTTCGGTACAGGATGACTATTACCACTGCTAGCTAATGGTACAGGTGTTGGCCGCGATGTTGGCTGTAGCTGTTCAGGCATGGCTTTACAGTCAGCTCCCTGTCACTGATCATCGACTGATGGCGTAGGCAGGATGCTCAGAACAGCGTCACCGATTTAGCTCACCTGAGCAAAGTGAGTAACTTAATTAGCTGGTGGTAATAGTACGGTTAGCTAAACCCTGTGCTTTTGTATCCATGTATTAGTAAAATCCACTGGTGTAGCCTCATAAAATTTTAATTAGGCAAATTTGGGGCATATTTCTATAATGTCAAGTGCTAAAATACCATCATTTAACCAGCAATTGGATTTAATTTATAGATTTGTATATTGTGTTTGATTAAGCTTTTTCTTACATAATTTCCAAAGAAATACCTTAAAAACATTGAGATACATATGTGTACTCATAGTAATCCAACGTACCTGTCTTGAGGTACAGCGGTGTGTAATTTAGGCACGCATTTTCTCTCCCAAGCTTTCTTAAAGGAAGGCTCAATCTGCCATCCCATTCTTTTCCCTGCCCCTCCAAGGCCTCCGGGTCGATCGTGAACCACTGGACCTGTCGCTTACTGCCTGTCAGCTGTGTTGACCAGATGACATTTTGGAAACCTCCTGCCTCTTTTGGCCTGCACTGTTGACGTGCCATTGTGGATATGTGGTCTAGCTGTCATGCTGTCTGTTTTTATAAGTTTGCTACTTAAATTGCCGTAGTAACAAGCCACAAATAATAAAATACGATCAGCCGTATACTGACGTGTATGCAGAATTACTTGGAGGCTACACTAATGATTTCATACATCTAGTGGACATATTTTCCTTTTCCAACCATGTTTGCTCCTCTGGCCCGCACTACAAATGTTGGTATCTCAACTGCTGTTCAGGCAGCGGGGTTGGGGATTTTTTGCAAAGAGGAAATAAATGCCATTAAGGAGTTTCTTCTGTAAGTGAAAGAGGCTATCTCAGAGCACGGACAACCAGCCTCTGCCACTGTTGATCAAGGTGTGAACTGAGATTTTTCGGGGAGTGACTTTGAAAAGAGCATGTAGTATCAGTTCCTCTTAAGTGTCAGTGCCTGGTACTGGACTTAGGAAAACAAATAATAATTGTAAAATATTGTATGCCCCGGAATGTCCATTTTAAAACATCCTGTTAGCTTGCTCACTTTAATTGGATAGTTAAATAATCATCTCAGTGCGGTATGATGGGCTCAAATAGATCCGAGTTAGTTCCTTTGTGAGATTAATGTGAAGAGATACGTGATTAAATCCTGGTATTACAGCACAACACACCTGTTCTGGGCCGATCCTGAACATTTTTTCTCTATTTGCCTGAGGAGGAGGCTTCTCAAAGGATTACAGTAACACTTTTTGACAAGCTTATACAGGGTGGAGTTTCCATGTAATGACAGGGCTCATTTGATGATGCCTCAGTAATGCATTCTTTTTATTTTTGCTGTCAACATTTATTACTGTAGAAGCATTGACTGTTACACAGCTGGTCCAACTTGTCCACATTTAAGTAACAGTAGGTCTCTCACCGTGTTTATTTTTGTCGTTACGCAACACTAGCACTCCTGCTCTCGGATTAGACTTCAAGGTGGAATTGTAATACCCACAGTTGCTTCTAAAACCTTCTTATTTTTACAAATACCAATTAAAACCTTCAATTCACTTTAAACTGTGTCTGCTGACACTGTTTTCTTTAGGGTAAGAGAGAGATACTTAAGAATTTTTAAACTGGAAAAACTGTTGTAAACAGACTCTGACTGAAGAGAAGCTGTAGAAAAATGTAGACCTGCAGAGTCACCATCTTTGCTTTCTGATCTTAGGTGACATCTCTTCTTCCTAGATACTGCTACAGCGTGAGGAAAATTTAGGTCCTCCCTGACCAATATCTGGATGGAGATTTTAAAAAAAAATGTAAAAGAAAACAAAAACTCCAAAACAGCAACATAAATTCACCTTCTTTTCCCTGCCACAGCTCTTTGTGAAAGTATCCTTGTGTGTCCATCCCAGCACTCTCTTGTGTTAGATGCGGCTTTACCGGCCGAGTGTTATTTTCATAACTTTGCAGTAAGAAGTGTGCTATCACCGTGTCTTCCTCCTCTTCTGCCTCGCTGCTGTCAAATGTAGGAGATTTCCTTCTTTTTTTTTAATGTAAGAATTTAACAGTTTTAGCTTCCGACACCTTGTCTCTTTCTTCTTCCAAAGGTATATCTCACAGCCACAAAGGAAGCTAAAGAGGATTGGTCCTAGTGCATTTTCTCCTAATCTGTGGTCTGTTCGTCTTTTCCTCCTTCAGACTGGTTGCTTTTCTCCACTCCTCACCTGCAGTTGTGCTCTCCAGTTAAAGGATGGCCCAAGTGCTTCCATCAGCTGTGCAGGAGACCCCTGTAATTTCTGTTTAGGCACTGAAGCTCACATTAAAATCAGTAGAAATTAGGCATCTGAGTACCTTTGATAATCTGTGTTCCATCTAACACTGTCATGTGTATCATGGTATATAGTATTTGCACAACAGGAGGTTATGAGAATAAATACATGAAATTCATTAAATTCCAAAGCGCAAAAGCATTATGGTGATGACAGCCATCTAACAAAGATTGTGATTTAACCCCTCAAAAAATCCAATTAGCACATTTACTAATTATTACTAGTTATAACTAATTAAACTACAGTAATCAAAATTTATTTGATTAAATTTTCCAATTTTGTATTTGTAATATGATAGCACCCCAAACGATCGGTTTCCCATTGTGCACTTCACTGCGCTGACACACCAGCGGATACGAGTGCCGCCTTTGAGAGTTTACGGCCCATTTTGAACTTTGACAAAATGCAAGGTAATGACAGAGGAAATAAAAAAGATAAAACGAAAATATCTTTAGTTCAGGTGGCTTTTCAGCTATACATGTTGATGGCTCCAGTCACTGAATATTCGCTTAGTTTCTCTTAATAAAGAGCAGCTTTCCCTGCTGTACAGCCCAGGTGGATAGATGATGTAGCAAGACTGGCTGGCTCGTTTCCTGTGGAAAGTCACTGCAGGACTGCTTCTTGAAGATTTCGGGTTTGGTTTTTTTCTTGTCACTTGAGATAATTCCCCCAAATCAGTATCTGGAACTGGGCTTTCAGCCTTCAATATAGACAGGCAGGATCCCGGGGTGGTTCTGTGTTGTTCTGCCCCATTGCCCTGCCCCATCCTGCCTCCCCAGAAACATTCATTTGCTTTGTCTTCATCGTTCTCATATGCCTCATACATGCGCGCTTTTTCCTTCCATATATTCCCCATCATGTATGTTTAAGTTATACAATGTGCAAGTCTGTCATCTTAGTGAGTCAAATTAATGCCTTTCTTGCACTGGTTTGTTTGGACAAAGGGGTGTTTCTCTTTAACACTCCCATGAATAGCCTTAAGCACTTGCAGATTTTAATTTCAGGAGTGGTTCAGTGAAATGAACCGTCGTCTTTCAGATAAGCATTCAGCATTTCTAAGTACACTCTTTTTTTTTTTTTTCTTTTCTTTCTTGTAACAGCCATTTACTCACTGATGCTCTGAGAAATGTCTTCTGCTCATGGTTATCTTCTCAAGTTCTGTCTCGTCTGGTTTTACCTCACAGTAAAACTTAACCCAAAGGACAATGGGGAATAAAGTATAATACAACTCCCTGAGACAAATCAGGTGCAAAGCTGATTCCTGGGTTTAAATCATTAAATCCTACCTTCAGAAACAACAACAATAAATTTAAAAAGGCCAGAAGGGCCAGTGCTGACTTTTCCAGCAAAATACCCCATCCAAAAAGCCAAATGTATTGTGGTTTTTTTTCCTTGTAGAATCTGCAGGAAAAGGGGGCATTGCTGTCCTAAATGTGATCAGGAATCCCTCTTTTCCATCATCCTGCATCAGAAAATGCTTGCTGTTAGGTGCTTCAGGGGTAACTTCAAGAAATGGCTTGGGGAATAATTATTGGAGAGAGTTATCCTAAATTTCTTCTTAACCTTATCTGTAAGTTTTTCTTAGTCTTGTAGCTCTGGATGTTACTCAAGAGAACATTTTATCTGGTCCATTGTAACTATCTCATGAATATAAGTGTTTACTATTTTTGTTATGACTTTGCATCTGTAATATGCATGATAGCAAAGAAAATTCACAGCTGAAGAATATATTCTGTGGATAAACGCAATTTTTTGTTTGAAGTATCAACTTTCCATTGAATGAATGTCCCTCCTATTGTTGCATTGCCAAAATGCGAAAGCAGAGATCTGTGACTTTTTCCCTTTAAGGAGCAAAGGAGAGTTGTCTCCTTGTCTCATGCCCAAAACCCCTGGGATGGGGATGGTTTACATTCACACCAGCCTTCAGTCGCTGCTGTGGAGTTCACAAATGCCGTGTAACCCTCATTTCTGATGAAGACTTTTTAAGTGACCCGGGATAAACCGTTGTCTGTTCAAACCTTGGTTTCTTGAAAAAGGAAGATGGCAATTTTGCCTTCATTGCAAAAGTATTGTGGAGATGCATTTATCGATGTTCAGTCGATGCTGCAATTTATGTAGGGTTTAACAGGAAAGTTGTCAGCTACCTCAAGTTTCCTTGATGGATAAGATGACATTTTTTTAATTAATTATTAGTGGTATGACTGTTCTGTTTTTCTTCATGTGTTCTTTGCTAGTGCAGTGAAAGATTCTCTGCAAAATATTTTCTTCCGCTTTTCCTGTCACCATTATGAATTTTCTTTTGTTGCTTTCTGGTGGACTTGAGTCATCCTCATACTTTGTGTGGTTTCTCTAGAGGAAGAGATGACTAAAATAACAAACTGCATTACAAAAAGGAGAACTGCTTTATCTAATGTTTAAAATTTGTCTAAGGTGTAACTCTGAACCAGAGAATATTACAATTTTGCCATAATCTCTGTAGAGGAGGTGGTTCCTCTTGAGTGTGAGCAGTATTAACAAAACACAGAAGTAGATATAAAGAGACATTTCATAGGACTACAGCTGCTTCTTACCTAAAGAAATCTGGATTGCAGATTTGTTTTTAAGGTCTGTTTCAGTAAGAACAGTATTGTTTCAACGTGGTGTAAAGCTCAGTGGCACGCTCATTTACTTTTAGATGTGGCTCACATATTTCTATGAGGACCAGGCAGTCATGCGTAGTAATTCTTCACATTCCTGACATCTTTTTCATAATCCACTTTTAGGATGATGATAACTGCAATGAATAGGGAGGAAATAATTTTTTTTTTTTTAAATGCCTGGAGTTCATATTTAGATTCTAGTTGTAGAATCTATAGCATCAGTATTTTTTGCAGTTATCATTCAGATTATATAATTTAAACCTATTTCAAAAATTCTTCAGTGAAGCGCTCTGAAGGTGAATGAATCCTGTGCTCATCACAAGTAACTTCTAATAACTTCCTGGAGTTTTCTAGACAGTTTGTAAAATGTAAAATAAAAGCCAGTAGTCAATTTCTTATAACTCTGATTAGTATATATTTTTAAGTGAGTTTTAACAGTTTTTATTAATTTTTACTTTTTGAGGGTTGTTTTTGGTTTGAGTTGGGATTTTTTTGTGGGTTTTTTGGTTTGTGGGGTGGTTTTTTTTGTTGTGTGGGTTTTGTTTTGGTGTTCGGGGTTTTGGGGTTTTTTTGGTAAACTAAAGTAACTATATGTTAATTGCTAGCAATCTTTGATGTAGGGAAGAGCCTGTAGTTGCAACAGTTGCATCTGCTCTTCCAGTTTTCTTTTGGGCATTACTGGACTTGTGTGACCTTTGAAATTCAGGTAGTGTGTGAAGTTAGGTGTGACAGATGAAGTTGCAAAACTTGAAAGTTAAATAGGTTCTCTGTGAAATAATTCTTAATATTTTTTAAATGCTTGTCCTCTCGCAGATTACCTGAAGTCATCTTCCTTTAGTAAACTGATTTGGGAAGACAGTTTTGGTTCCACCATTCTAAGATAAATTTATGGTATGCTTATGGAAAGTCTTAGTGTAGATAGTACAAAACTTTTTCCTTTACAGTTACATTCCGTGTATGAGAAGAGTTGGGAAAACCCCTGTGTATTCAAGAACCTTTCCTTATTTTTGGATAACATGAAAATTGGAGCTGTTTAATTATTTCAACACCCCCTCTTCTCAGAAATGGTCTATTAATGTAGGGTAGTTTCTGCTATCAGGTTTGAGTTAATTTTTGAAGGTATTCCATGAGCATAGCACATAAAGCTTATCAAGGTCCAGGGAAGCCAGGAAGGGGAATGGGTTATTTGCTGGTTATTGTCCTTTTTACATTTTGCAAGAATTACTTCTACTCATGTCTTGGCTCTGCTGGACAAAGTGATGGTTTCTCTATCTTCTGTGACTGAAATTTAGGACACACTGATTGTAGAATAATCTCGGGTCCTGTTTCTATAAGGAAGAAGAGTTTCCTCTAAAAAGATCTTGTTACTTTCCAACTGGAGGTTGTATACTTTTTCCTGCAATTTGTCCTTTCCTCTTGTGGTCGCATGCTACTGTAGAGCTTTTTAACCACTAATAAGTTAGAGTTTTGTTTGAGGACTGTCTTGGCATGTTTGCATGACATGATAATAGCAGTTAACGTGTGCTCCTCCCATTTAGAATTGAGTTTTTGCCAAACAGTGAAGTTTTGGGGAGAAAATTGATCAATTTGCAAAATGATTCCTTTATGTGGAATAAACCTTGCAGATGAATGGGAAAATGAACATAATTCTTCAAGAAGCAGTAGGTAGCAGACTTTAATTTCTATGAAACACAGGGGACAGATTACCCCAGTGCAAGTGCTGTGTTACTGGCAACTACAGGTGGCCGTGCTGAGCCCACCAGCAGTCTCACAGCTAAATCTTATTGATTTTTGTAGGGACCAGTGCAGCCTCTGCAGGGCTCTGGGAGGATTATAAGATGTAAGAGGAGTAAGCACAGGGGAGCAGACGCTGTCTCTGGCTCCAGAGGCAGAGTATGAAGCTATTGATTGTACACTTTGCTTTATCAGACATCACCCCAGTGCAGTTATTCCAGCTTTCAGGGATATCCACTTCTTGATCCTCCACCGTGTGGATGATGCCTCGCTTTGTCATTCGCGTATTTTTAGTAAACCTTTATTTCTTTGTGCTGTGATCGTTAATAAGATACTTTGCTAGGTGTGCTGGCTTGAAGTTGGCATGCTAACCTCATGTTTCTTGTCTGCCTGCATCCGTCCATTTGAGACGCTTGAGAGCAGGACTTGCTACTTTCCCATCTTTGTATAATATTCAACACTGTGAACTGAGGCCTCTGGATGACGTTTAATAGTCATGGCCCTGGATGGATCCTGCGGAGGGCTTTTTTACCAAGGAAGGACCTGGGAGCGGGCCTTCCCTCGCAGGACGAGGTGTTACCCGCTGTCAGTCTGAGCGGAGAGCAAGTTAACATCCAGCCTCATCCTCTAAACCACAGTCTATCCTTCCCTATTACAAGACCGTCCAAACGGTCGGCTGCAGGAGCGAAATCCTCCCCAGGCCTACCCACACGTACCCCTCCAGTGACCCCCTCCCCACGTGGCTGGGGCGGGAGGAGGCTGCGATAAAGATGGCAGGGCAAAGAGCCTTGGTGCCAGGTCCAGCCTTCAGGCCAGGACTTGGATGTGCCCATCCGTTACATGGCAATTGAAACGTAGCTTTAGGTAAGTCGTAATTTTTAAAGTCAAGGTCGCCCTTGAGGCATTTCTGAACTCGTTTCTCCTAGCAGTGGTTAGATGAGTAAGGCAATCCAATATTTTGAAGTCACTGGGGTTAAAGAGCGCTGGTGAACATAAAGATATATATCCTATTGGTCCACTGTTTGCTGATATTTTTTGTTTTCTTTTCTTTTCTTTTTTTTTCTTTAGGATGAACGTGAAGCCAGAGAAAATGTGAAAAGAGAGCAGGACGAAGCGTACCGCATATCACTGGAGGCTGACAGAGCGAAGGTGTGTGCAGGGCGAAGCGATGGCACAAATGTCGAGACGGGAATCTCTCCACAGTTGGTGAAATCTCTCTGGTGCAGAGGACGGCCCGCCTTCAGTTCTGCTCTTAAGATGAGGCGGTTGCTGTAGGAGCCGTTGTTGCCCTCAGTGGTTATAAAATGGCACTAGACACAGTCACTGGGAGTAGACTTGACTACATCTTTTTGCTAAAGCAGTCCTGGCCCCACTTAATAACAGAAGTTGGGAAAGGAATGACAGGAAAAGACCACTTAATAAAGATCCTATTTCTTATATTGATTTCTACAGAAAAGTTGGGAAGTTTCTTTGCTTTTATAGAGCTAATGCACATCATTAAACACAGCTGTGGAAAGTAAGGTGATAAATGTGTGATTGCTGTTTGTGTTTATTAGAGGGAAGCACAAGAGAGAGAAATGGCAGAGCAGTTTCGCTTGGAACAAATTCGGAAAGAACAGGAGGAAGAACGTGAGGTGGGATGTTTTACCTTTTCTGACAACTTTTTGAATTCATGAAGCTTATGGACATTGCAACTTTCATTCAACACACATTCCAACTGTAATTCAAAGTATACTTTTAATGTGAACATCTTTTTTTTTTTTTTTTTTAATTAATTTCTTACCATATATATAAAACATAGTGCAGCTAAATCATTTTTATCCATTGTTTAATAGCTTTTCTGTTCTATCATCTGGGTCACAATTACATCATCTGGGTCCGAATTACAGCCAGATATTAGATAGGCCTGCTAACAGGAGATCCATGAAATGAGCTCCATAAATAGTGGAATCTTTGGGAACCTCTAATCTTGTTTCTGCAGGCACTCCTTTTAAAAATATAATACCATGGAGCCCTTTCATTTCTTCCAGGAAGTAGCACAAAGCCTAGCTGCAATTCTGATCAAACAAGTGGCCAAATTTAATTTGGGAGACAAAACACTTTTAAAAAAAATTTTAAGGAAAAAAAAAAAATCCAAAATGTAGAAAAATGAATTTATGGTACATTTTTAAATTTCTAAACAGTCTCCTACAGAACCTTCCTGAGAATGAAAATTGTGTTTAAATGAACATTTTGCGTCTCTAGAAAATAGAAACCATGTGCTGTGAAGAGTACTGTTCCTCAAACTCTGTTATTTTGTAGATTCTCTCAATTTTGTAGATCGTGAGGGCCCCAGTACCTGTCAGAGACAGCTTCGGCAGCCTGTTTCAGGATCTAGGCTAGCTGCTGTCCTAGCTGTGTGTCTGTGTAGGTATTTACATAAAGCATCATGTAGACGAATTTACTTATATTAGTGACTTCCTCTTTTTCATCTCCTGGCAAATACAAAATGTGGTAAAAAGGCTGACATCACAGTCGATTGGGGGTTGTCCTTTGACTTCTAGGCATATAAGATTCTGTGAGCAGGTTGCTAATGAATACAAAGCTATATCAGCATCCCTATTAAATATATATATTTCCTGAGTATGTTTCCAATATTATATCAAATATAAATAAAATATAAATATTAGAAATATTTATTCATTTATATGAAATATCAGAGTTCCAATATTTTTGGTGGACTTAGTATAACTTCTGTGCTTTGACTCTCATGGATTATGGAGATTTCAAATTTGGAATTATATTCTCATTTAATTCTCCACTTAGCTAAAGTCCTTCGAACTCATGGAATCCTGATAAATCACAGCCTTGCTTATTCCCCCTCTACACGTCACTTAAATGTATACTTGACGTTTCAGTCTTGTGTACGTCGCTGATGTATGAAAAAATTGCATTATACAACTGCAAAAAAGTTGGCTAAGAACACATCTATTATTCCCTGAGATGAATCCAATAAACAAACCATATGAGCAATGCATTTGCATATATATTTTTCGAGCAAGATAATCGCATTAAAAAATGTGAACCATTTAAGCATTCAAGAACCTTTTAAACAGTACTGTGTTGTAAATACTAAATTCAGCCCAAACAGTAGTATTCAATGGTTTGGGAAAGATGCAGTCCGCTACTTCTTTCTTATCCTACAGTACCTGATGACTGACTTAGCTCCTGTTGTTAACATAAGCCAAGAATGGAAGCTAAAACACAACTGAAGGAGCAGTGCGCAAAACTGGACTGAGAGGATTGTGTCAAGAATAATTGTAAGATGGCAGTTCTGGGAGGTTAATAGCAATCGAACATAAATCAGTACTGTAGCAATAACAGACTGTTGAGCAATCAGCTCATGCTCAGATTCAAGAAAGAAGTATGTTCTTTTTTTTTAAGTAATTTTGCATGCATAGAAACAATAATTAATTCTGCTTTATTTTATCTGCTCCTGAACCTTTTCTGATACCTTGGCCTTTTGGAAATCATTTTCTTACGCAAGGGCTACAAGACTGGTCCATGTTATCAAAATACGCCTGGGCTTCCCTGTTCTAATGTAGAGTGCAGTAATGAAAATAATAGGATCTGTTTGCTTAGCAGAACAAAAGGGATTTTAACAATAATGTTTACTAACGCTCCCCATTTTCAAGTATACAGATTACTTATACTGAATTGTTCTGCAACAGTGTTTACTTACAGAAGTGGCTTTATGTTCAGTTCGTATATTTAAAATCTGACTATTGAGCTATTCACATACTGAACATCTTTTTATCAACAAACTGAAATTGCTTGTTCAGGTCCAAGAGTTATTAGTGTGATCCATCACATCATTGTTTTCTGACTTGGTTTGCTGGTACAGAATATCCATTGTAAATTGCCATTTTATGTTGAAGCCTTGGAGCCTAGTTACTTTGGGGAGCGACGCACTCTTTGCACAAAGAAAAGAGCTCTAATGAGCTACTGTTGTTTATTTTTCTATAATATAATTGATTGGGTTCAGTAAATAATGTAGCATCTGTTGTTATACTGTGTGGGGAAATGTCAAAACAGAAAGATAGTAAGCAGGTGGTTGAGAATGGAGAGAGAGAAAATTAAAATAGAATCTATTTAAAATATAATCTCATAGTAGATGAGCAAAAATGAACTCAAGTTCTATGTATAAATATTTATACTGAGATATAATTTACTCAGAGGCTCGTGTGTAAGAAGTAGACTATTTAAAAGCCTTCGTAATCTTGCTTCTGCCCAGTCCTTTCTCTTTAATGTAATCATCCTCCATCAGTTTCTGTTGACCTTGGGGAGGGTTTCAAAGGCACAAATAGCAACTGTGTATCTTGAAAGTTACTTGAAAATCTGGGTAAATCCAGTGCCTGACTGCCTCCTCAGTTTGGAAAATTGTCTTCTAGAGGTATTTTGGGGGAGGCAGTGTGGTCATGCTACTTCTTCCATTCATTGACATTCTCATTAACTGCTGCCTTAAGCGAGGTGATACTATAACATGGCTGCTTTCTAAGTATGATCTAATTTTTAACAGATGCCAATGCCAGTCCATGAGTACCCACAGCGCTCACTACCCTCAAAAATCAAGCCCACCTCATTCAGCAATCTAATATAAGGCATCAATTTTTAAAAAAATACTTTTGATCAAAGTATGAATGTTATAGTAGCTCCCAGAGGCAGAGGACAGAGAACACAGACTCAGCTCCTGCCCTTAAAATCTTGACATCAGCAGTATACACGATGTTAGCAGGAAGACAATCATACACATTTTCAGACATGTAATGTCATTGCAATTTGGGGGCTGATTTCATGCAAGTTGTTGCAGAAAATGTGCACACCTGTGCTTGGAATCATCTTCCTGGAATAATAATAATAATTGCTCACTTTAAATCTTAAAGGTCCCTTTTCTGTTCTCACAGTTTTCTTCTTTGACCATTCCTACTTTTATATGTACTCTATGTATCTAATGTACCTTCATGGTATTTTTAATATGTCTTTTAACAGTGTTTTAGTTTATTTATAGTAAATCTCCTGCATATATTTCTTTTTACTCTGAACTGCCACTAAGGGTCTTGTCTTTGCTGCAAATGGTCAATTACTCTGTGCAAGAGGAAGGCAATTTGATAAGTGCATTTAAATAAATACTTTTACTGCCTTTTAATATATACCCTTTAAGGAAGCAATTGGCCACTTGACAATTAGTCTCTCATTCAAATTTTTTCCAAGGCTTTCTGCCAAATGATTAAATTGCTTATCCCCATCGTGCATTAACTGTAGACCTAATAATATGTGTTATAAAGAAGGATTTATTTTAATTAGTTGTCTGGTGGGCTGTTATTAAGGAATGAATAAAAATGATTTTGTCATTGAGATATAAAGCACAGCTATGGCTCTGGAGCACTGTGGCACATCTTGAAGTTCTAGAAGAAATAAAAAGAAAAGCTTTCTGTCCTTCTCTTCTGTTGCTAGCATTGCAACCTAAATGGTTATTTTTCCTTCCTCAGGCTATCAGGCTCTCTCTTGAGCAATCTTTGCCTCCTGAACCAAAAGAGGAGAGCACCGAGTCCGTCAGTAAACTGCGTATTCGGACGCCCAGCGGAGAATTTTTTGAGCGACGTTTCCTGGCCAGCAGCAAGCTGCAGGTTGTCTTTGATTTTGTAGCTTCCAAGGGATATCCTTGGGAGGAGTACAAGCTGCTGGGCACCTTTCCGCGGAGAGATGTGAGTAAATGTACCTTTCCAGAATAAATACGACCGCTTCTCGCTCCTGTTATGTTAGATGACCAGTATGTTGTAACATAGAAGGTAAAAGATATGCCTGAATGTGTTAGAGTGCTGCCAAGCTCTGTGGCTGTAAGCAAGCCAGGTGCTAACCTACCAATGCTATCGTATGTCACATACAAAACTGCGTTGTGAAATCTGTTTCCAGTGACATTGTAAAAAATCCTCCCCTTCTGAAACAAACAAGTTGTGGACCATATTCAATGAAAACTGCATTAATATGCTGAGCCAGCATTGCTCATGTCCTGTTTTGAAGGAAGCCACATCGCTATTAGTACACTGTTTAGGTCTGTTACGGGCTGGTACTTCTGATTTTTCTGGTTTTCCCATTTTGATGCATTTTTATGTTATGAGCAAGGAAGGCTCAGTGTCAGATAGTATACAGTTATAAGCTAATCAGTACATTCTAATAAATTATTCATCCACCTGTTACATAATACCAGTAACTAATCATTTATATCTCCTACCTTGAAATTCTAATGATGTACCTGCTGTGACCGATTTTCAAAATCAATACTGCCTACTGCTTACAAAAGCTAATTAAATTCTGCAGATATTTATGTGCTGGTTACTAAGTTTCTTTGAAAATATACCTATATGTTTTCTGCTCTATTACAAATTAACTTTCATTTCTTGTTTAGCCATTGTTACAGCAAAGGTAAATGTCAGTGGGTCCAACTGTGCAGCAATTACCTGGGGCCCTGCATAAAAGGCGAAGGTAACAGGCACTATAGAGATGACAGTACAGAGCCAAGCAATAATGGGTGAAGTTCAGCAGCTTTTTGGCTGTGCTGCCTCACTACTGCAAACGAGTGGGGGCAGCTCTGGATCAGTCAGGGGTTTTTTTGCTGGGGGCACATCCAGGTGACTGGTTAAGCCATTTTTCATCAAAGGAGCTCAGTAACTTGGGTTGCTTTTCCATTTTGTTTCTCATCACTGCCCCTGGAGGAAGTTCACTAGGAATAAGGCTCTGATTGGTATGTTTGCAGTACTGTTTTGTGACAGGTACCTCGTGCTTTGTCATCTTACTTGTAAGTTATTTAAAGTGGCATAAATACTCCAAAGGGGAAGAAAATAACATCCTTAGCAAGCATACAACCTTGAGAGTGGATGTGATTTCTGACAATTTTTGGCATAACTCTGTGAACAGGATTGTGGTGCTTACAGCTTCTCTTCCACCTTGTCTTATATTGAGAATCCTAATCAGTCAGACTGAAAAGCAGCATTTAAGGAATCTCATTAATCACTAATTAACTTTACTCCTTAAGCATGTAATATCATTTCCAGTAAAACCAAAGGCTAGAAGAGTCACCTGTGTTTCCAGAATTACTGATTGTTCAGTTTACTTGACAGAAGAAAACCAATCTTTTACAGTCTAAACAATGGGTTTGTGTATTTTAAATATTTTGCAAGTCATACCTCCCTATCTGTAACATATTTATATCTCAGTACATATTTAATATAAAAAAACCTACAAGTATATTACTCTAACTTTTTACATTTGTTTTGTACTTTAGACTGGCTGTTTCTGTACATAACCACATTATCATCATTATTAATTTTAGTCCTCTGTAACAAACTCAAAAATTGATCAGATGACTCACATAAGAAAAAATTTTAAAAGGAGTAGAAAAGAAAAAAGACCACTAAATTAGAACGGGCTGGTATTTTCAACACATTTGTGAAACTGTCAGGGAGAAAACACTGAGGCCAAGAAAGGAGAATTTAATGGCAGGATACGGAGCTGTTAGTCTGTCACGTGGGAATCAAAGACCCTGTCATCTTTTTTCTATGATTCCAACCTAATAATGCCATGTATGAGGAGTCACATAAATGATTCATGCCAATTGACTCAGTGGCCGTGTATGAATCCGGTTGCCATTGTGACCATCAGAGCTACAACAGACAAAATATAATCCCCAGGGGTTTGCTAACCACTGAGAACTATAAATGACATCTGCAAGTTCCCCAGGTTTGGAAAGTTGGAAGTGTGCGCTCCATAGACAGATTTTTAAAAAAAAAAAAAAAAAAAAAAAGTAATTGATGAATGCCTTGGAAGTACAGTAAAAGTATTATTCATTGCCTTAGGCTTCATGGTATGTAGTCTCTTAAAGATACACTGTAAGTTGCCAAGACCCTTCTGCTATATGATACGTATCACAAACATCCACTGAAATCTGTGCAACAAGAACAGAGCACTTGGGATGCTTGTGCTCCAGAAAACAATAGCATTTAAAATGTATGTTTGTATTTAAACTATACATAACGTTTTTGAAAAAATATGTTTGAAAGTATCAATTACTTTGCTGGAGTTTTTGCTGCAATAAGATGAAAACATGTCCTCTCAAGTTAATATTTTTTCTTCTATCCTAATCTGTATTACAATAACATACACACACCCCAAAATGTTTCTGTTTTATTGAAACAAGGGGGTTATCTTCAATCAAATCAGCATTTTCTTGTGGTAAACTTGTTAGAGCATTTTTACCCGCTTCTCAAAGCTATCAGTCCTGATACAGTGTTGTTGAGGTATTTTTACTTCTTTGGTAAATAAAAATTCATTAGTTCTTAGTTCTATGTTCCAGTTGCTTACACAGATATCCTTAGCTAACTTAAAGTTGGTATCATAACCCTACTGTAAATACAAACTTCTACACATGAGTAAATACACAGATTAACCTTTTCCAGACACTACTTGTAGATTTTAAAGCAGCAGTGACATTCCAAAGCAGTTAAGCACATGCAGTCACTTGTTATTGGGTCTTTGTCACCAACTGTGTTGTTCTTTCTGCTAGCACTGAAATTAGATATTAACCACCTCCTCTCTCAGAACCTTAACCAAGGCAGCACTGCATACTGTGCCGACAAGTGCGTATCACATGCGTGAACCTGGGTCAGCAGGTAACTTGTACCTCCAACTTTGAAAACATTTGGCAAGCGCATCTTTCGGAGTGAAAAGCTGTATTACAAGTTCTTTGCGTTATTCCTAAATGCGTCTGCAAAGGCTCTATGGAAGCAAATGTGTGCGCTGTTTAAATGTATGTGCTGATTTTAGAATTATAGTTCCCTTTTTTCCAAGAATCGCTCTAATCTTCAAAATGCATTTAACTATAACAAAAAGAGCTTACCCTAAGCATATTAGCGTGCTCAGTCAACCCTCTTTTAAGCATTTCTGCTAAGTCCCTTTCTCTTAAAAGCCTTCCCATACACTAATTTCGGGAGTCCTCTGGATCTGCCAGCTGCAAGATCCACCTTTTCCCAGTACCCTGGAGATTTCCTGGAAGATCAGTTCCTCACTTCCTTCTGTGGTGGAGATCTGCAGAAGTCTTCCTAAAACTCTTTAACATCTTATGGAGCGGACATTTCACCACATTTCAGGCAAGAAGCTGAAGTGTACCAGGTCTAGCTGAAACTATAGGAGGAACATGCAGAACAAATTTACCCAAACTGGGCTTCAGCCACCCTACTAGGATTAATGATATGTTAGTGAATGTTTTATGGTATGTCTCAGAAAGGGAGGTCCTGGCATGCTTTCTCTTTTGAAAGACTGTTTTTGAAAGACTGAATTTATTACTTTCTTCTGAAAAATCAAAATTGTAACCTATAATTTCTTCTGCTCATTTCTCCTTAAGGTGGAGCATTAGTTATGTATTTGAGAGTATGCCTTTTGCAGACATGGTATTAGAGACTTAAGCTCTTTATTTACTGTATCTGGAAGCCCTGGTAAGCCAAGACTTCTACAGTATTTCACATTTTATTTTCCTGAGCCACAGCTTAGGATCAGGTGGCAGTTAAGTCACTTAAGGTTATTTAAATGCATCTAAAATGTTGCTTAATAATTCAGAACCAGTTTGCTCTGTTTAGAGTATTAAGATTTTTTAAATCCTTTTAATTAACCAATTTCAACAGCAGTTTAAATAAACAGAAACAAAAAATCTGTCTCCCTTGAAAGGGCAGAAAATAAATTTAACTCAAATTGCATGTCAGTTTAAATTAGGTATGATCAGGATTTCAGTAAATTTAGGGCCAGCCAATTCTTAATATTATATGGGAGTATAGAGTAAGATATTCCTCCAAACCTAAATGTGATCATCCATTCCTCTGCTCTGGCAGGAGTAATCCTCTTTGATGCCCACAGTGGTGAAAATAACGCCACAGGACAGTAAGTTTAGCTGCAGCACTCGGTACACATAGTCATGTGAGCAGGTAACTATCCTCCTATGTTCTCCAAAAGGTGATGGTAGAGCATGACCCCTATATTGCTATGCCAGGTGGTTTGGCAATTTTGTGTATCAGTTCTAGAAGCCATTCTTTGTAAGGACTATTCTGCATTTCACCCATTGCAAATGACTTCCTTCAAATAACCTACTTTTAAACTCATTAGGTGGTGTTTAAAGTCTTTAAATAGTTCATGAGATAGTTATATGTTCAGGACCATCTCTGGCCTTTAACATTCTTTCCCCTAATCATCATCTTGATAGAAGGATGGAAGAAAGATGTTACTGTGAGAAAGGATTCATGCAGTGTCATGGTTATTCCTAACAGCACTTTTAGTAACTTCACAGAAATCAGGAAAGTAGCTTGAATATCTGTCTTACGGCAAAGGATGATTTCAGGTGAATGAAATAATTTTCTGATATGTTCAAAAATTTGACAATGTTTTTGTAAGTTCAGGGAAAATTTAATATGTGATCGATGTACTTTTTCCAGTCATTTCAATTACTGATATTTATATTTCCTACTGCACAAAATAGTAGTAACCTGTTTTAATTCACATAATTCAAAATTTTTCAGGTCAATAGAGATCTGGTGGTGGCATGTGTTTATCAGCTCTGATCTAGTTTACACAAGGCCACAGCCACCTACAAAGGTAGACGTGCCTCCTCTTGTCATTTAGAACTGTCCTTAAGTCAATACTATCTGCCCTTGTCTGTCCTGTCTTTTCAGGATATGTTGTTACTCTATTTATTCAAGCAGTTATGTTTAGTTTAGTTAAGACACTGAGAAGTTGCCTAAGCAAATTGGCCATACCAGACTAGCATATTCCCATGCCTCGTTTAAAAGCATGATTTCTGATCGTTCTTCCTGATGACTTGTAACAGTAGAACGATTGGACAGATTAACCTTGAGTGCGAGAGGAATGGACCACGTGCCATTGCAGCCAGAACGCTGAAGCATTTGCAACCCCTCTGTGTTTTACTGCTTTTAACAAAGCTTGTTGCTCAGAAAGAATAGTGTCACAGTCTTTCAGTCAGCACCTACAAAGGGAGTAAGTGATATTCTTGCCCTGCTGAGGTCAACGGCAGTACTTTAGAGAATATTGAGTAGATTTTGCTTCTTGAAGTGTGATGTTTACTTTTGTGGAAATATAATTTCCATATAGGCAGTCAAAAATTCTGTAAGTATTACAGAAAGATTTTTGATAATGTTTTCTTCCAAGACAGGCAGACTTGATCTGTCTTTTCAGACCTGGTGTCTTTGCATAAGGAACTGTGCTATCCAGAGAGAAAGACTGAAGCCCTTCATGTATCAAGTCACTGAAAGGAGATGGAAGGAATGTCTTCCTCATCTTGTAGATGTAAGCTTATTCTAAAAAGAAATAGAATTACTTTCTATAGGTCAATATAGTTTCTGAGCTCTTACAATAACTCTATTTGAATACGGGGAATGTGTAACCAATTTCAGGAAATAGGTGTGCATTTCAGATGAGCTATTTTACTCAAGACTCACTAAAGTAAGCAAACATTCACCACAACACTGAATACTCAATGCGGTATGTGAACTCTCAGTTGAGTCATCCTCATTAGTTAACCCAATGACTAATGCCAACCATGTGATTAATATATTCCACCCAAGCACATCCCTCTGACCAAAAGTGTTCTTTTATTCAGCACTGCCCTATTTTACAAAACATTTATTTCAGCGGAGACACGTTATTGTTCACAGGAAGATGCCTTAGTTAAGCCGCAGAGCTTTGCTGTTGCATATAGCATTATCCAGCATAAACTGGCCCTAAGATATTTTGTACTTTTTCCCCAGAATTCAGGCTTAATGTCAATTTTTTGGGCTTTTTTTCCCCTTGTAGGAAGAAAATGTAATGATAAAATATCAATCAAGAGCCTTTGTAATAGTATGATACTAAGAATGCTGCATCTGGTTACCAGAAAATTTAATGATCTCCTGCTGTTTTGGTAATTGCATAAGTAATACATCAGACTAAATCACCAAAGCAGTCTTAGGCGCACTTTTTATTCTCTTTACCTATCTACCAATCACAATGTTATACTGTAGATATCATTCTGGTATCTGAACATCTTAATCCTTTGAACTTGCGATAAAAATCCTTTTGGATTGGTTTTCCATGCAGTTATAATTAAGTGCACATGAATCCAATCCTGGGTCATTCTCCTGTGAGTGACTCTGTTCACATCCATTCCCCTTTGGGATGTACGCAAAGCAAAGTTCTTGCAGTTCATTTGGAGCACTAATTGTATTTAAATGTTTTCAAACTTCTAGAAGATGTGGCTGTTTGCCTCCTTTCAGGTCTTCATCAGTATCCACAGTGAAAGGTGTAGTATTTCTGAGGACATGATCTTTCTTCTCTCTAGCTAGCACATTTTAAAATAATTAAATACACGAATAATTGTTAGTTCGATATAAACACAGTGGCAGCAGTGCCCACAAGTAACGGACTGTTTTGCTCCTTGGCACAGCAGAAAGGGTGTTTAACATACAAATGCTCTCATCTGTAAATGCCACTACTTGAACCTTTTCTCTACTCAGCAAGAAAACTGAAAGTAAATAGTGTGAAGGAGCAGGTGATGGAACTCTTCTCCCTGCAGGTCCTTTGTCAGGAAAAGACCCATTCCAGGGTATTCTGTTGGCTTTTGTTTTTCCAAGAAACCACACAAAGAATTCCTAAATAGATCAAAGATTTCAAACCAGAAAGAAGGAAGGGAGGAAAGCAGAATATCTGAGGAGAGCTTTACAGCACCTTCCTCTTCCCTCAAAATCTGAAGTTGTCCAGTCCAGTGGATTGATGATTAGTGTTTGTGGTTTTTTAAGCTTTGTTCTACAAACAGAAGGTATTTTTCCCAATCAAAAAATCAAATTTTCATGTAGAATCATGAATTCATAATGCTGAACTTTTAAAAAGCACCAGATAGTCCAGGCCTCAGTATACAAATATAGCAACACTGGGTTTGGGCTTATCCTTATTATTTACACTGCCTGCCATTATGCTTAGTATTTTAAAAAACAGAGGAGAACACAGTTGCTATCTCAATTTACTGTCTAAAAAGTCGAGTAATGCAACTCAGGTTTATAAGCCTTCACTGATTGGAATCTAGGCAGCAAATTCTTTTCTGATATGAATTATGTTAAGTCAACGAAAATTTACACTATGTAAAGACTGGCGGCATCTCAGGTATCTCAGACAGCTGTACGGCTTTTCTAGGAAAGAATAGAAAGCATGCTCAAAGTAGAGGATATAACATCACAATTTTCTGTTTTATCAACATCTGTTACTTTGCTTAGTAAATGTATTTTTTAAATATGCTTAATCTAAAATACTGTTTTGAGAAAAATCTTCAGAGAAATAAGATAGTAAGAGTGTGACATATCTGGATTAAAGCTTTGTACTTAGAATGAGACTAGAAGTCTTTGACATATTTTTCCTTATTTGTGACGGCTTTCTTCAATTCAGATGTAAATTATCTCCAAGTTTATTCAACTAAACCAGATCTAATTGCATATATTTCTATAAAGTAACCCTACTTTTGTTTGTTGCTCACGCTGAGCATATTATCTCTATAACCCACAGATATTTCAGTAGGTAGAACGGATTCACTGTATTTGTTTGTGTGTCATTCTGAAAATATAGGTTTTTAAACAGATCTGGTACTTTACCAGGTGTGCCTTTAAGTAATTTCTATTGCATTTATACTTTAGGAGGATTAGGAAAGAGAGTAAAAGAACTCTTTGTCCGTTAGATTCATTAAATGTATTCATGCGTGTGTAAGTGGTATAGAGGCTGTGCTACTCAGGAATCAGATCCCTGTCCTAGGGTGTAGAGAAAGGTGAAGGGTGTGATATTTACTGCTTGTGTAAGTGTCATAATAATTGTGTATTTGATTCTTTTTTTTTAAATGACCTTCCTGGGCATTAAGCCTTTTTTTTTTTTTTATTTATCTTTTCCCTGCAGAGCTAGGGAGGGTAAGGAACCACACCTTTGAAATTGTAAAAGTACAGCTGTTCAGGATATGAATGTGTAATAGAACAGACAGGTCAGCAAAGGTGAAGACAGAAATAATACAAAAGTTATTCTAGAAGGAAAAAGACTTTGCTATAAAAATGTATTAAAATGTTGTTTAAACTAGTATTAATTTTTTATATTGGGTTATTTAAAAACCCAAGAAATTTATTCAGAATAAAGCGTAAGCAGCTACTACATTCTTACAGGAGAAATGTAAGAGTTAACATTACTATCTTTTGGTTTTGTGCAGACTTAAATCCTTCAAACTTCAAAGAGCCTCAGAAGTACTTCAAACCAGCTAGCTAGCGCTTAGTTGAAATAATTACTACAGAATTCATTTAAACAACTACCTATTAAAATAATAAATTTCCTGTGCACCAAACCAACATTGGTTATATAACACAGCTCTTTAAAAGATGAAGTCTTAGCTCCAGTGCACCAAAGCGTAAGGTCCTGTAAAATTGTATCCACAGTTGGAAGACAAGTACTGTTTTACCAGCTTAAACCTATTTCAGTGAAACCGAAACATTTCGCAGCTCAACGGCAAGATCTAACACCAATAGAAATAAGGTCCTGTTACCACCCTCTGGTCACGTTGCTAGAAGGAGTCTTCCCTGAAGAGAGGGAGTGTTAAAGGTTGCATAGAAAGGCATTTGCCTGAAGATGAAAACTCCCAGGGCACTATCTGCTTTGGCTTTGGGACAGCCCTGAATGCGCATGCACGATATTCTACAGAATTCTGTGAGCTTGAATATTAGTAATTTTGCTGTCACTTGAGTTATACTCTCTTAGCATCTGAACATTGTGTCCTTCCTCTGCCACCCTCCTCACTATATAAACTTGGAACAACTTAGAGTCTCTTTTTAAGGGGTTTTAGTTTACATTTCATTGTAATATAAAGTACTTACCTTAGCTAAACCAGAAAAAATACTTTTAAAATGCGTTCACCTCATCAGGTGGTATCACCATGTGACGTGTGAGTGGACTTTTAGAGTGCATGCCTATGACTGGTAGAAAGTCAGTTATTGTAGAACTTGAAAATATAGAGAAACACTATGCTTTTAGCATTTGTTTAGGCCTTTTAACAAATGCCGAATGCTTAACTTGGTGAATTTCGCAACCTTGATCAAGAGAGTGTTGATTTTACCACATGGTTACCTATGTAATCTCATTGAGTTCAACAGGATCAAATCAGATTCAGTATATAAACACACGCTTAAATGATTTCCTGCATAATTGCTAATAACATAGAAGACGTCTTTAAATAATAAAGGTATAGGGGTCTGGGACAATGTAACTTCTATAAGGTGCAGGGCTGTTTTGAAAAGAGCAGCATGCAACGACATCAGAGCAAAGGATTGTCAGCACTGAAGTGGACTCCAGAATTTATCCTAATGGTAATGAAACAAGGAACGCAGATTTAAATATGAAGGTATTTTATACTTTGCATTATGAAATAATTCATGTAAATTTAAGTGAATAATATTCATTATTTTGGTGGACACACCTTTGCAGGCTACAGCTCTTCCAGGGTCCTTTGATCTCTATTACGTATCATTCTTTAGTTTTTAACTCTGTTTTAAAACACTGTAAGTTACAAAGCATCTTAGGTCTTATATTTCATATATTTACAAGAGAAACCATTTCTTTTGGTAGGAGGCGTGTTCACTAATAAGGGTTCTATTCTTCGTAGTAAACAACATATTTACAAACCACAAATAACAAAGTAGAAGCTGCAGAAGGGTTATGGTGTGATAATTAAGTACAATGGCGACCCATATGAACAGAAAATGCCAAGGATCTAAAACAAAGCAACAACAGCTTTGTTTGTTGACAGATGTAGGAGCCATATTGTTAGTTAATTGGGTAATGGTGTAAACATTTGCAAACTCTGCTGTCCCTCAGTGAATTAAGCAGCACGCTGAAATTATGGTGAAAAGCTGCACCGTCCTTTTGCTGCAGGTACTCCACAATGCTTTTAGCTAACCTTCTAAGTATGAAGACATTGGGGGACATCAGGTGTTGTTATTATTTAAGGTACTTGAAGTTTGCAAACCTTAGACTAGGATATGTATCTTGAATTACACTCAAGTGAATAATAGGTTTCCATGTGGTTACAGTCTGGAAAATTGTGTTCATTGCCTAGGCTTGCTTTCCAGATTTTTGTTTTTCCAAATGTAGAAGAGACTTGTTCTGTCTTTCCTAGCTTTTCTTGCAAAAAAAGGTTGCAGGATTTGAAAACAGAGAGGTCTAATTAGCTACTGGCTTGAACTGCAAAGAAGGAAAATTGCTTCCCTCAGGTGCACAATACTTCATATGCTGTGAATTGCAGAGACCCCTATTTACCTCGCTTTCTGTGCCTATGTGCAATAATGGACTGTAGCAGAATACCAAAACATTAAAAAATGCAACAAGATACTTAATTAGCTTACTTCTGTAATCACAAACTTAAATGCACTACTTTGGCTGTTTTTTACATAACAGGTTTGCTTTCTAAGATAATAACCTTTCAATAATTTAAGCAGCATCTGTGCAGGAATGCATAATTGGACTGTAGATAATAGGAACCTAAAATTGAGTCTGGTTTTTATAAATTATTTTTCTCTTCAGACATTTAGCAATAGCTCACCGTGGTACATGAAGTTTAAGAAAACATGTTCCTGCTTTGGGAATCAAAATAATGCATCTGTTTGGGTTTTTGTTTGGGTTTTTTTTTTTTTATTCTGTTTTTTTTTTTTAATTCTGTTGCAGTCAGAGAGGTGAAATTACATTGATTTCAATGGACTTAGGAAGTGATAAGCTTTTAATATTTGTTTAAATAATGAATTTTCTGTAATTATCCAATAAAACAACAGAAATACAAATATATTTTAGGTTTGTCTGATTTAGTTGCGGGGGGGAGAGAAAGAGGAGCAATACTGTTTTTGTTAATTGGTAATAGGATTAGTAAGTTATGCTTTTAAGAAAAAATACATCACTGTTTCTTATTCATAGTATTTGGTATGCTTTTTGTATGTTTTCAAAAATAGCTTTAGAAAGCAGTGGCATGATATGATCATAGATAAAACTAATTTAACTTTGGAAAAAACGTTTATTGCTATGCATTTGCATTTATACCTATAGCATAAGACTAATGATCTATTATTCACAAGCAAACTTCTGATAACTAGTGTGCTCACACAGCAAAATAAACTAAAACAGAATTACCAGGGAAAGTAAGTTTAAAAATGGAAGTGAAATATTTCAGAAAATGATAAGATTAAAAGAAATAATGTTCATCTTTCTTATATGAAGCTTTGCAGTAGTCTTCTGAAGGATGTCACAGCATTGGCATGTAAACCTGAACATCTGAAAGACACTAGGAGCCTTGTCATTATTTTGTCTATATAAATAATTATATCATGTAATATTTACAATTAAACCTCATTTTCATGGAAGAGATTTATCCTATAGGCAGCAGGCTAGCTTCTAAACAGAATCCTCAACACAAAAGTTTCTTTTTTACTATAAACTGAGAATTGCTTATGTGCCTTAAGTGAAAGGCAGTAATGGGATAGTCGGGATGTTGAGCAGCTTGCAGGGTTTGGTGAGAACCTGCAATTCTGAAGAACTCTGGCAATAGCGGTGCAGATAGTGCCTGTATCGTTATTTTCCAAATTGCCTGGCATTTAACTCTCACTGGAATTCTGTATGCCCACCTGCACAAGTGATTGCCTAAATACCTTTACAAATCCAATGAGGAGTCAGGATTCCAGGGAACAATCCTATAACACAAATGTACACGCGTTAAGTGTCTACCTAAAGGACATACAGACACATAGTACTTATAATGCATCTATATATATACACACGTGCATAGTAAGTGTACGCTTCAGTAGTTGGGTTGAGATGCAGTTTCACCGTATGGTGAGCTGAATTAGCATCTCACTCCCAAAGAAAGAAGAGGGGGGCCCTGCTTCCTCCCTTCTACTTACTGCTTAGTGCTTTTGCTACTTCCTTTGCACTGGATTTGGTGTTGACTGGACTTGTGTGTTCACCAGTTAAACTCACTAGCATGACAGAAAAATAACCAAACAAATAAAAGTGGACAGTTTTCTCTCAGCCTAGGTTCCTTGAGGTGGCTGATAAGCATCACAGTGAGTGAAAGTTAGGTGCTTCACCATGTGACTTGGAGCAAGAAAGGGAGTAGGAAAAGAAAGGCAGACTGAGTTTCCCCTTTGAATGGAGAGATCATGTTGGCTTGGCTATGCTGCTTGCACCATTGGTTTGATTGAAATTTTATGATACTTATCTAGGACTACAGTTTTATTTTTCATCTTAATTCATGTTCTAGTAATCCTTCCAATCATGTTCTAGTAATCCTTCCAAAAGATCTTAACTTTGACAGAAACAGATATATTCACGCATTGGTTTATGGAAGAAAACCAGACCTTCTTGGAATTAATGTTGTGGATTCTGTTTATTGTTATGTTTATTGTTATTACAAAACAATAATAACACACAGAATACAATATGTATTTCTTAATCTGCATCCTGGGAATTCATACTCACAACTTCAGTTATCACTGATAGAGGGACTCAAAAATCTCCCCAGTGAAAATCTGCCCTGTGAAGATAAACAATTCAAAAAAGTCTACTTACACATACCTTCTTGTTCTTATCTTTACAGGTGACCCAGCTGGATCCAAATAAATCATTACTGGAGGTAAAACTGTATCCTCAAGAAACCCTTTTCCTAGAGGCAAAAGAATAGATCAAACAAGATTGTAGGACTAATCATCCTTTGACAAGCCAGAGGCACAGCATCGAAAGGAAGACTTCTATCAACACCACCTTGTACTATCATCCAGCTCAATTCAGTGTCACAACTTTGCCTCTTGCAAGAATCCTGAAAAATTGAAAAAACATAGCTACTTAGTTTCACATACATGAGTATATGTTTCCAACCTCATTTAAATGAGCAGAGGATAAAATTCTGCTATGAACACTGAACATTTATGACTCTGTTGCTCACTTATCATCCAGCTTTTGTTATAATTAATGCACTGTTAAAATGTGAGTGATTGTTAAGTAGAATTTTTACTCCTCAAATGCCCCTTTTCCACCAAGAAATCTTGGACATTTCTGCCTGTACTTTTGACACTAGAATGCTGTATATTTGATATCTCGCTGAGCCAGTGCTCTCATATATATGCATTTTATTTCTGTGTTTGAATTTCTACTTTGTCAACTAATTTAAAAAGGCAGAAAAAATTAACGGGACATTCTCAGCCATGGAAATTTAACAGTATTATAGTAGAAAGCATATAATTTTTGTTAGTACTTTCTGACTTCTTTGATAAGATGTAAGGTTTTGTTTGAAGAATATAGTTTGACATATATGCGAGATATTTATTTACTGGTTCTGCTTTGGGTCTCAGTTCTGATTCAGTTTAGGAAGTATTTTCCATTACATTGCAGTGTGTGAAACTGCTTATTGCATGATGTGAATATTTAAATAACATTAGAAATGGCCAGTACCAGAAACCTGGTATCTTGCCAACACTTCAGGAATCAGCTGATATTGAATATCAGCTGTTAAAAACCTTTCAAATACCAGATACAAAAGTTCTTTATTTCTCATTGTGAAAGAAAGGGCAGTTCCCGTTTTAGCAGTTTTCCTTCATTCTGGCACTTGTTTGTATCCTGTTACTCTACTGTTTTAAAGCACCTTGTTTGTTTCATCAAACAATGCGTATCTTAAGAGGTGGTGTAATAAGAAATCTGCCTTATTATTGCACACTTTGGACATTTTAACAATAGATACTGATCCCGTCTCAAATTAAAGAAAACCTAGTTCTCTTGTCTGAAATGTATGCACCAGCTACCTGCTATCTGATGTGGAAAAATCTGGTACTTTAAATTTCTCAACCACAGAATGAGCATACTGAGTCTAAGACCATAACATACACTTCATGCCAAACCTGGATCAAAACTGGTTTGGTTAATTTTTTTTTGTTGGTTTTTTTTTGGGTTTTTTTTGTTTTTTTTTAATCTCTGGGCTTACAGGATAGTGCACAATAGCACTACAGAATCGTCATCTGCTAATCAAACTTTTTTTTTTTTTTTTTTAAAGCCTGGCACATTGTTTTCCACATATGTTTATATGTAATTCATAGTGTTTATCGTAGCAAAATGAGTTCTGATTTAAAAATTTTATACTAAGCAAAAACCAACTGCACACATCTTGTAGTCTTTCTTTTTACTTTGGAAGGATGGTGATATAAAATTAAATGTATGCCTATCATTAGGGTGTTAGTGAAGCTGATATATTGTTACCTTTACCAAAAACGCAAATTTCTGAGCGGGGAAAGCCTTATTCTACCTTTTGTAATTCTGTAATTAGTGAGTGCTACATCAGACACTTTTAGAAGTGAAGTATCTATGACAAACAAAAGGTTTGGAAGTGTAAGCAAATTCTAATCATTTGCAGTTCACAAATAAAAGCATTCATAGCCAATAGAAAGATAAATGTATGTGTAATGGAAAGCTGAATGCAGACACTTCATTCTGAACTTTTGTTTTCTTACAAAAAAAAAAATCCACTATGTTTATTAAATAAGAAATTAACATAGGTTGCAAATTGGGGTGATGCTGTTTCTACAAACAATCACAGTAACACATACAGCAGGATTTTAAAGTGATGCATATCTTTTTTTTTTCAGATTAGCTCTTCCTTCTAAGCTGGCTATTGAGGAAAGGAATTGCTGAAATACTGCTACAGAAAGCAAAGCGACCTTTCAGCTAACTTGTTTATATTAATCTGTTCTGTTTAACTTTTGTTTGATCTCATCAGGCTGTTTTTTCTCACTCAACTTTATTTCTGTATTTTGACTATATATTCTTTACTTTGATACTAGTTTCATAAAGTTATTAAATGTGGCTTGAATATTTGTTGAATTTGTTGAAGTCAGTGCTCCCAGGGTTTGTTTGCCCTTTTTTTTTTTTTCCTAACCTCCTTTATTATTTTTTCCCTCCCTTTGTTCATATTGCAAAATACACTGTCATTACCAAAATGTTCTGGTGATAATTAACTGGAAGTGTTCAAAGTGGTGGCATTACTGCCCTCTGATATAAAGATATCAAGATCAGTACACAGGGATCATTCTGCCACAGCGTAAACAAGTGTATCACTCTCTAAATAAAACATTTATGGTTTTGGTCCTTAAATACTTTGGGCCTGATTTCAAGAAGCAACCATCTAGAGTCACCTTTCTGAATTACATCCTCAATGCAAACCAGTCCCTGTGTAGAAACATTAATATTCTATGCCATCATTTTCTGCTCTCCTAAACCATGGTATTCACTTCATATGCTCTGCTGGCATGGTTAATCCTCTAGTCAGTCTACAGACTAATTTTGTAATTCAGTATTACCCTAAAACTGTAACACTGTTGCTACAGAGCATATCCCTGATTCTACCTTTTTATCTTCAGGTTCTTCACGTTAATGGCTTATCATTAACGTGATTTATGCATTAGTTTTAAGTCTTAAGGAATTACTGTTAATGAATGGAATCCTGTACGATGCGTCGGCTTTCATTATTGGCCTTCAGAGCATTACGGTGAAGGTGGGGCGCGCTCTGGCTTTTGAAGAAACTTCCCGCCTATTGACATTGGTGTTTGAAATCGTTATTAGAGAATATGCAGAACACAAGAGTTTGCTCTGCACTGTCTGCATACACACTCTTAAATTTAGCGAGAGTGCTGAGGGCGTTTCTAATGGACCTACGCTGGGGGTTTTGTTTATTCTTTTTAATGTGGCGGAGAAGGACTTTGGCTTTCGTAAACTGTACCTACTCAGTGACATTAGAAACTTAAAATAAATTTTCAATTACAGTAATATTTCTACTAAAAAGTTACATGATTTCACTCTTCCATATGTGGGGAAAACCAAAATTGCCATGACCCAGATTCACAGAAGGACAGAAGCACTTCATTACCCAAGCCTCACATCCAGACTCCCTAAACAATGCACAGGAAGATTTAGGTGCCTTAAAATGGGGTCCGCAACAAGCAAAAAATACACAAGTAGGTCTCCAAACAAAGCAAAGCAAAAACCCCACATGTGAAGAGTCACTACCAGGCAGACCAGAAACTGCTCAGAGCGGTCGCTGAAGATGGAGATGTCTTGCGTATGCCGTTCCTCACCGGAGCTAAGGCTTCCTACTCTCTGCTGGCCCAGGGCAGCTCCCTCCACTCAGGCTTCACAGCACTGAGACCGTAGTCAAGGTAAGCACCAAGTGCTTTCTTCCAACATCTGACGAAGCACAGGATAGATTTTTATTTCGAAACGGTGATGGTGGCCTTCTGAGTCTCCCCTACAGTTTTCACTGAATTTTACTTTACACTGAATTTCTCCCATATTGTGAGTCTATGGGCCTGAGGAGAAACAAGCCCCTATGTCAGACATTTCAGAAGACTACTTCAACACCATCATAGTACAGGCTACTTTTAATATGCATGCTCTGTCTGCTGTCAAAGCTGTTTCCCAAAATACAGAACTCTTTAAGCTCATTGAGAGAGAAGGTGCAAGCAGGAGCACCAGTCTTCAGGCTAGCAGATGGGTGCTTGCCTGGGATGAGCTATCCAGCCCTTTCCAGTGACTGTTCGTTGCAGTCACTGGTCTTTTCAGACAGATGACCTAGGAGGAGAGACTGAATGTTGATTCTGCACTCTAGTTAGATTTTCTTATTCTACTTGTATAAAAGAAAAGGCAACAGCAGTAGTTTTAATTATATTTTTTTCTGTACAGGTTATGAAAGAAAGCAAAAATTACTATATATTGTACACAGCGTAAACCATTGTTCACTACCTGAAACCATTTCATCACAGATGACAGAGATGGAGGAATACCAAATTTAGCACTAAACGCCTCAGGATCCAGGCAGTTTTATACTCAACTTAATCTGGTATAAATCTGCGCTGCTGCCAGAAGAGCCACCTCTGCCCCCATCTTGCACTGGGATCAGGCAAACTAATCTAGTTAAAAACTACCATTTTTTTTCCTGGAGTAGTTTTCAGACTGATCCAGCTTGCTGAGTGGCCGTACGTACACCAGCACTGACAAAAAGCAGAAGGTGGAGCATGCAGGGGGTGAGCAACTGATGATGAGAGGGAGAGGAAGGCAGCGCTGCTCCCTCTAACAGCAGTGCTGATTCATGTGGGATTATATCAGTCGTGGTCCTCGAAATATTTTTTGTATGCATTGTTATTACCTTTACATTTTACATTCATTTTTTAATTTCAAGCAAATTAAACAAATGGTACAAAGGTTTTGCTGTCTGACGCTTCTATAAGTTTTGCGAAAGTCGGTAGCCCAGAATTCAGGAAATAGGAATCCAGACAGAAGGTACCTTGAGTGTGTTCAGTGAGGGCAAGGCTCACTCTAGATCTAACTTACCAGTCGCTACAAACCTGAGAGAGCAGCCCGAGTACCCTACCTGCAGGAAAAAAGTTTCAACGGGATTTAATGTCTCATTACATACCAGAGAATTCGCTCCTTCATCAGGGCTTTTCTCTGTGGATTCTTTTATGTGTAATAAAGACTGAAGTCACACTGCAGCCTTAATATAATTAAATTAAAATGTCACTCAGTTGCTGGTTATAGAAGTAGGTTTCATTAGTTCCTGTGCTTACAAAACTACTGGTTAACATGATCATTATTTTGTACTTACTACCAATGAGTTTCATTTACTATTTTTCTAACTCCATGTTACAACAGTCTTCCACAGTTCATTCCTATTCACTTTCAATCCAGTCATCTTGAATGGGTTTGTGTCATTCATTAATATCATCACCTCACTACTGATTTCCAGATAATGTACAAGTACCTTGAATAACACAGGTTCCCACACAGATCCTTGGGGACATCGCTGGTATCCTTTCTCACTGTGAAAACTGTTGCTTACTGCTTCCAGCTATCAGTCTCTGAGTAATACTGCCTTTTTTTTCTCAAGACCAGATGTTTCCATTGTAGTAAACATCAGTGCAAATGACTAGCTTAGTTTACCTGCAGTTGCCCTACTTTCATTAAGCACTCCTTTTATACCTTGAAAATATATTAGTCCACTTACCTTTCTGGGAGGCTTCCTGTTTCTGATATTTTTAATGATCTTTTACACCTTTGGTAATTGTTCCTCAAGGTCTGTCAGTTGTTTAGTTCTGGTTTTGTGTCTTCCAAAAGTTAACTTTCCACAGTCATATATGTTCTTTCTGTTCTCCGCGTCTGAGTCTCTTTCAATTGCACCCTTTAATGTGCCGGCTCACATGGCTCAGCTACTTCTGGTGGGCCTTCTGGAGTCTTTTTAAGTAAGATGTGTACTCTGAAGGTCTAAGACAGTGCCTTCAAATAGTTTTGATTACAGTCTTAGTCTTTAACCTGTGACTTAATTTCTCTTTATTATCTTCCTCTTTATGCAGTTTTCTTCTTAAAGATAAATGCTACTCTGGTGATTTTTTTTTTTTTTTTTTTTTTTTTAGTAAAACAGTGAATATAAGTATGTTTTCATTTACCGCAAAATGTGTTTTCTATCATTTTATTTGCCTCTATGCTTTATTTAACCTATTGTCACAGTCCCCATTAGCATGAGTTACTATAATTCATAGGTATTTTATACTATGGAACTACAGCATCCTATTCATGATCTCGCCTTTTCTAAATTTACTGATATGCCTAATTTGTTGTCGTTTGAAACCTCCCATTCTGTTTCAGCCATTTTAGCAGTTTAAAAATTCTTTTAATGTGTATGTAGGAACGTTTTTCATTTTTTCTAGGTCTATTTGCCTGTTTTATATGCCCTGATTAATTAGGACTTCCGTTGTGTGAATAAAAGCAAGCATGTCCAAAATGTGGTGGCAACTGAGAAGGATTTTTTTGAATGACAATTATAAACCCACATCTACAGAGGAACTTAATAAATTATGTTGTGGATCTAATTAAAAAAATCTAAGGTGTTCTCAGTGAATTGCAGAGAACACTCTGTTGCTGAAAAATACTTCCACTTTTTCAAGGTTTAAACGAAGGTGAATAAGACATTGTGTGACATTGTTGCTGTATCCTGTAACGTAGCAAAAAAAAAAAAAAAAGAACCGAGGCTTTCAAGATTACAATTCCTTGTAAAGTTTGTTCAATCCATTTTAACTTTTATACCAATCTCCCTAGTCATATGAAAAGTGGTTTTATGCACAGGTATTAAAAGCATTGAAGTACTCTCAACTGGGAAGTCTTAGTAGATATAAAGCATTCCTTTCATTTTATGAGCAATTTCAAGGCAAATGTGCAGTTTACTCCTTTGACGATTATATTTTGGCAGCTACGGCATTCTTTCATCATTCCCTGTATTTTAGATGTTTTCAAGTGTATTTTGTCCTTCAGATAATGCTTACCGTCATATCTGGCGCCTTGTCATCACGCAATCACTATGCATGAGCAGTATTTCTTATCAATCAAAAAATGCCAGATTCAAGAGAATACACATTATAACCAGGTAACCCCTCAAGAATTCTTAATTTTGCTTTACAAACACCCTCCTAGTTTTATTAGCATTTATCCAGCTGCCATCATAGTCTTACTTCTGGAATCAAACCAGTTCCTTGTGAAATTGTCATAGTTTTCCCAAAATGAATCAAAGCAGTGATCTGATAACTACTTTTTATTGAAACAAAAATGCTGCCAATAGCAGAAATAATTAAGCAACAAAAAGTTAGATTAACACCACTGGATTCCATAATCTAGTGGCTGCTTGATGCCTGCTTTAAGATTCACTGAGGTTAAAAAAAAAAATACTTCAAGATGTACTCAGCTACTACAGTTTTTAAGAAACGGCACAGCACAACCGATCGCACCACACGCAAATCATGCTCTCTATGCTGAAAGAGGCAATAGTATTAAGAGTCACCATTTATACCATCCTGTAGTAAAATAATTTCCCATAAGCAGACTGAATCCTTAGGAGACCAATTAAACTAACTTTATGGCAGTTATGCACTACTGGGTTGGTGAAAAGAGGCTGGTCACAGCAGGATAAGGATCAAGCTCATAAATGAAGAGCAGCCGAAGCAGAGTAATATGAAAGAAGCACAAGGGAAATTTTACTGTCAAAAAAGCTGTTAAAGTGTTGTTACAGAAATATTAACTTAGGCTTGATCTTTGATTTAAAATTCCGGCTTCTAATGGATTCTTTCTTTCAAGAAATAGTTATTACCATTAATTTTAAAACTTTATAAAAATTAAGATTTTTTTTTTTAGTATTACTTGCTTATGAGAATCTTATAGCAAGGAATTTATCTTCCAAGAGAACGTGGAATTGGTTGCCCTCAAAGTGTAATGTCGATTTTTAAAAAATCTTTCAGTTACCATAATTGCAGATATATTTAATTACAGCCAATCTACTTATCTCAAACAGAAAAATGGATTTTTGGGTTATTTATATGCCACCAGAAACAGGACTAATAATTATTAATAAAGTAGTTAATGTTCATATGATTTTCAAGCACAGAATAAGGCTGAAGACTTTACATACTCTGTACAACGTAATAGTATCCATCTTTGCTTACACACTGCAGAAAAATGTTGCCTCCTCCCAACTAAAGAGGAAATAAATGACTTCACAGGGGAAAAATATTATCAATAATGAAAAAAAGAGGCTCTGTTCTCAAAAGAAACTATTATCCAGACTTGGAATTACATGATAAAAATATACTTAAACATAGACCCACTGTAATATCAGTCTCAAAAATGAATGATAAATTCTAATCATGCTGCTTCCAGGGAAAAAAGTTTACTGCTGCACTAATCACCAAAAAAAGATGGAGTCCTCCTCTTGATGGAGGATTTCTTGGCAACCAGTTCGTCCTGTCTGAAGTAATGAAAACCTCCAGCGTCGGACGGAAGAAGCGCAACAGTTCTTCACCCAAAAGAAAATAATGGGAAAAAAATTTGCAAGGCTTCTTCAAGTTCACCTTTTCCCTCTTGTGGTGGTAATATTGATCCACGTCCCATAAATTCAACCTTTTTGAGTAACCGTTAGGTAGTATCATGTGCCTACCAGGAGAGCATAACTTGTACCCGAAAGCTAGCCATTCTCTGTCGCCCCATCCCGCGGATTTAACCCGTTTCAAACGCCACCTTTCCCGTTGTTCCTAACCTGCAGGAACCAGCCGCATTGCCGTCCCTCTCTCAAGCTCCGCTCCGGTTGCCGCTGGCGGAACTACAGACGTGGCCAGCGATCCCCCGTCACCTGCCATCGCGCCTTCACTGCCACTTCTCCCAAAGCCTCGCAACCAAGCGTGTGCTTCGGAACCAAGTCAAGACGTTCACCTCCCTCTTTTGGGGGACTGACACCCCGTTTCCCGGCCGCTCTACCGGGCGTTACCTAGAAGCGCCAGCGCAGGCCGCAGCCGGGGATCAGCGGCCGACGGGCCGCCCCTGAGGGAGCCAAAGGCCACCGCAGCCTTTCTGCCCCGCGGCGGCCGCCTTAGCTTCCCTTTTGGCCGGCAGAGAGATGCCCCGAACAGAGCGCCAGAAGAGCCGCCGGCTTCTCTGTCAGCCATCGGGGCCGGCGGTGTGTCCGCCGGTGTCCCCCGGCCACCGCAGGCGAGGGCGGCTAACGGGACGGAGGAGCCGCCATCGAGGCCTTCCCGCCGCCGGCGGGCGCCAGGAGGGGCTCCCGCCCAGGGCTCGACGGCAGCGGGGAGCTCTCCCCCGGGGGCAGGGAGGCGGGAAGGCGGCAGCGAGCCGGGCTGCGCCGACGCCCGCCTGTGCGTGAGGGGCGCGGGGAAGGGAACCGGCCCCGCTTACCGGCTCCCGGCCCCCTCCCTCCACCGGCCGGCCGCTCAGGCGGAGTTTGCTCCCTCAGGGACGGGCCCGCGCCGGGGTCTCTGCGGGGGAAGCGCCCGTGCGCGGCGGCCGCGGCGCTGAGGAAATGGCGGCCGCGGAAACCGCCCCCCCGCCCCCGGTGTCCCGCGGCCGGGCCCCCTCCCCGCCTGCCCTGCCCGCTCCTCCCGAGGGATGTGCCCCGTGGGGAGCGGGACACCCCCGTCACCCTCCCGGCACAGGCCGGCATCGAGCCGCAGCGGCAGGCCGGGAGCCGGAGGCGTGGTGGCAAACCGCGCCTTCGCACCTCGGGGCCGGCCGCCTCCCCCGTGAAAATGCCGATGTGGGGAGAGAAAACGCCCCCCCACGCCCGAGCGGGTGCCGTGCCCTCAGGGAGCCGTCCGCGTCCAGCAGCCGCCACCCCCCCCCCCCCCCCCCCCGCCTTCCCCGGCCCCTCCTGGGGTGGGGAGAAGCCGTCGACGGAAAGATCCCCACCGGGCACCGGAGCGCCGGCGGCGGGCGGGCGGGAGAGCTAAGGCCGAGCAGCGACCGGCCAGCCGCGGGGCCGGCAGGAGGGAAGCCGAGCACCGTGCCCCCGGGTCCCCCCCCCCCCCCCGCCATCGCGGATCCTCCGCGGCCTCCCTGGCTGCGCGGAGCTGGCTCCGCACGCCGGCCCGGCTCTGCCCGCACGGCCGCGGCGGAGAGCGCCCGTCCGGCACCGCCCCCCAAAATAGTGAAAATTAATAAAAGAAGGATCGAAGGGGGGGGGGGGGGAATACTCGGGCTGGAGAGATGCCCCTCGTTGCCGTGCTTTTGGGGAGAGTGGGGCCGGCGGGGCGGCGTGTGCCCTGCCCCACGGGCGTGGGCGGAGAGGGGCCCACTCAGCCCTGCGAGGGGCCGCGCACGAAAAAATCGGGCATTGCCAAAAAAAAAAAAAAAAAAAAAAAAAAAAGAAACCCCCAAACCACATGGCTCCGAAAGCCCTGGCGTTGCCCCAGCGCTGCCCGGTCCCGCAGGGCTGATGGCAAGCGGCGCGGCACGGGGACGGGGCTGAAGGGTGCCGTGGTAGGTTGCGGATGGTCCATCACTAACTTAAGAGAAGTCTGTGTTTGCATAAGGGCCCCATTAAATAGCGTATGTTAACTGTAAAAAGAATACAAGAATGATTTTTTTTTCCCCTCGGTGCGTGTGGTTTTTGACGATGCTATCAAAGCGGTTCTCTTCTCCCGCCCCTCCGCAAACACTCTCAATATGTCTCTTTAACGATATAGGTTGTATTTATCTATCGCATTCCGGCAGGATTGTTAAGCTCCTGAGCTCCTAGGGCAACAAACATGGAGGGGGGGAATCCTCCGGCAAATCCGACTGGGGCTGTCATGATCATGAATAAAAATAAAAGGCTTAATCTTCTGCTTTGGGCTAATGAAACAATTTAGCCTCCTTCCAAAATATGGAAGCGCTCCGATGGGCTGAGCGGGGCCGATGCCGGAGCCCCGCAGGAGGGGACCTGCCCCGCACCCCGGGGTGCCGGTCCCGCTGTCACGGGCGGGGGCACTTCCCCGGCCACCCCCGGCCCGAACGGGCCGCCGTGCCCCAGCAGGCATGAGGAGCTCGAAGGTTTTTAATTACACTCCTTCCCTTTGCTCCCTTCATTTTTCTGCACCCTTTGCAGCGAGACACACTTGGAATCAGAGTGGTTGTGACATTTTGGTGGCAGCTTATTGTGCGGAACACTTAAAGTTTAAAAAACAAGCCCCATAGAAGTTGAGGGGCTTAAAGCAGCCCCCTTTGTGGGGCGAGACATAGAGTTTTGATTCTGGACAATGGTGTTTCTCAAATTTCTTCCAAAAACCTGCACCCCATCTGTGATCTCAATGAAATCGCTTTTCTCTCTCCCTTCAATTCATTTGGCAAAGGCGAAGCAGATGCATGGGACGGGGTCTGAATTTTAATTATTAGGTTTTACCTGAAACAAAACAGCAAATCCTTTTTACCATGTGTTTGAAGTTAGGAGACGGGTAGGGGAATATAAAATATAATTAAAAAGCTCTCGGATCGTTAGGGAGCTGACAAGAGCCTTTTTAATGAACCTCTCGGAGCGCCCTATAGCAAATTAGCAGAGCGGAGCTTTCCTGAGTCATTCTGCCCCTGAACTGCTGCCTCCTCTTTACCTGCGTGTGGGAGCGTGAGCGTGTGTTTCCACGCCGCAGGCCCACGGCCGCAGGAGAGGCTGCGGCACACGCGTGTTTCCCTCTGCCACGGAAAGCGCCGTTGACACGCTGGCTCCCAGCGGAGCCTTCGCTGCCCCGCAGCCACCTGCAAGGTGATGGGGAGAGGAGGGGACCGGGGGGGGCGGCAGCCTGTGCCGGCCCCCCCCCGCCCCGCGGCTGCCTGCCCGGGGTCCGCTCCACCGGTCCCGCGGAGGTTTGCAGCGCTCCCAAAAGCTCCGAGCTCCCGGGACACCCCCCCCCCCTCCTCTCCCACCCGCCCTCCGCGCATTATCTCAAAGTGCATTTGACCATCAATAAGGTGCGAAGGGAAAATTGTCTGTCACTTTAATCCATGCCCGAGGGGCTGGGAAATAAGAAAGGGAGAGGGAGAAGGAGGGAGAGAGAGAAAAGGAAAGGTCTTAAAGAGCCTAAAATCCATACAAGAGCTGTGGGAATGCGGGAGCCGGGCTCTGCTCTCCCCGGCCATCCCTCAATTAGCAGTAAGCTCCCCGTACGGGGGAGCGCCCGGCAGCATTGCCTTCGAAGGTGAGCCGCCGCGGTTAAGGACACGATCCGCTCCGCCGCCCCTGCTTCCAGCCGCCCCTGCTTCCAGCCGCCCCGGGCTCCCCCCGCCCCGGGCTCCCCCTGCGGGAAAGGGAAATTCCTGCCCCCATCCTCCTCATCGGTGACTCCGCTCAACTTGTCTCTCCGGGGCGGGTGGGATGAAGGGGAGAGCACCGGGGGGGGGATTCGGCATCGGCACCCCCGCAGCACACACCCCCCCCCCCCCCCCCCCCCCCCCCCTTCGCAGAGGGCTGCCCCCCGGCTGGAGGTACCTGGCTTTCCCCCCTCCGCGGGGAGAGGCTGCCTCCCCCCGCCCGCTCCGCTAAAGCGATTAAGATTTCTTTCCCCTCCCTTGGGAAGCCCCAGCCCGAGTCTCAGCCAAACCCGGGGGACATGAGCCAGCGCCAAAGGCCCGGGGGACGGAACCCGGATTTTTAATTTTTAGCTCCAGCACGGGGGGGGGGGGGGGGGGGGGGGGTGGGGAGGCGCGAATTTTTGCATGTGTGCGCTTTTTTTCCTCTTTCTGTGTGTCTGTGTGCGTGCGTGTGGATAGGCACAAGCTCTCAGAGAAAAGAAATTTTAGAGTAACAACTAAAGGCTTTCTTGTGCAGTTATTTTAAGGGCTTTGTTCAGTGCCTGAAGGGGGATGCGCCCATTTGTTCGGGTGGGGATTCATCACATGCCCCTTTCATGTGAACCAGAGGTTAACAACCTAATGAGCACTTGGTGAAGAGATGAAGCGTGTAAAGAGCCCGATTTTCCCAAATCCTGGGCTGCTGTCTTGGGGATGTGCTACTCTAACCTCTGCCGGGCTAATAGTCTCAGCACTTCCAGCGGGGAGGCCCCGGGAGGCAACCGGGTCCAGCAGCGCTCAGGCAGGGCAGCAGCAGCGAGACAGCCCGTTTCCAATACCCCACCGGGGAGCCGGGGGGGCCCGGCCCCGCCGCTACATATGTTGGGTCAAGTCTCCCCATTGTGAGCGTGTAAAAAGGTGTAAAAACTCAATCATCTGTAGCTTTTTTAAAGGGAGGGCTTACCCTGGATTTGTTGCATAATGGATTGTTAAAAAAGTAGAGGGTTGAATTAAAACTGTTCCCTAGTCACTTTTAATTAGACCACTCTATTTAATTAGCAAAGTTGAAACATGCAATTAAAATTAGCTCAGTTTAGCACATATTAAAGGAAATGGGGGACGCGGCTCCGGCTCATGTTAAAGCGAGTCGGAGGAGAAATGGCGGAGAAGTTTGAGTCTAAGCGAAATGACTCTGTAGAGGTAATTCAGCAGGCGGCCATCTGTCAGAGGACCCGCCGTCCTGCCCTTAACTACGAACCCGCTCCGAATGTCTCTGTAACGACCGTCCCCTCACCGCCAGCGCGTTACACGCCACCGGTGCCGCTGGATGGAGCAAAGTGCTTCCAGAGGCTGCCTGCGTGGGTATTTATGGTGGGCTATTTCCTAAAAGCCCGGTGCTGGGACCTGCGCCGGCCCCGGCCGGTGCCCCGGGGGGCTCGGGCAGCCCCGGTCCGCGGGTGCGGGTCCCTGCCGGGCAGCCGCCGGGCTGCGGGGCGGAGAGGAGCCCACGCGGGAATATGCGGAGCCCCGATTTTCCCGTGTTGCCTTCCACAAATCTCGCTCCCTTGCCTCTTTTCCTCCCCCACTGGGAGCCGGGAAATGGAGTTAATAATGTTTCAAATACTTGGGAAGTCCGGGCTAACGGGAGCTCCGTCCACCTTTCTCCGCTCCGGGATCTGAGGAGGTTGCCTGGACTGGGAGGAATGTGCCTTTTTCTTGGGGGGGGGGGGGCGGGTGGGTAATTTTCATTCTTGTAATATTGGTTTGGGGATAATTACTTTTAATGTCAAAAAGATTTAGTTTAATATCATCTCTATTAGGCTGCTGGGCGGATAATTAAAAGTGAAGATGATAGCAGCAGGGAAACAGATGGCATTTGCTTACTTTGATTCAGTAGGTAAATAATGAAAAAGTCAATGGCAAACCCCCTAGAACAATTGAAACCTTAAAGAGCACTAACATTAGCAGGTACTTACAAACTGTCTTCCGCTAAGAACGAGATGAAAATACACTAATCAAGAACTATATTTCTCTGGGATGCTTCCGGGCGCTGCGCTGCCTCCGGGCGTGCGTGTCTGCCTTCCCCTCCATGGCAGCCAATAGACGGGCTCTTTTTAATTAAGATTTTACTACTGTAATTGGGGGAAGATGCAGCAGCACCGTTGCATGCAGCCCTCTCAAACTTTTGCACGGGAGCAGCGATACTTGGGCAGCCTTTGGGTGAATCGATGGGAGTGAGGAGAGAAATAAACACCGGGAAGATCGGGTTTGCTTAAAAATAAATATAAAAAAAAAAAAAACAACAAACCCAAGTCTCGTGTTTTATCGAGCTGACCCAGACGTGAGCACCGAGTCGTGGGCGCCGACTTCGTGCGTGTCTGGAGGCTGCCAGAGTCAAACACGTAGCGGGGATAATTAAGCAGCAACCCGGGCACCACGCAAGGAAACGCGGCGTTGCTTTTTCACTCCTCTAACTCAATAACGTCGCTTTTTCACGCGTCTGGAGGGCGCAGGTTGCCCAAACCGGGGGCGACGCTGCGCCCCGTAATCTCTGGCTCTGCCCCCCCCCCACCACCCCCGGGGGGGTCCGCGGGGCCGGCAGCCGCCTGCGCCCGGCCCGGGCAGGGCTCTCGCCGTGGGGGGACCCGCTCGCCCCGGGCCCTGGAGCTGGCCCAGGCGCCCTGGGCCAAACCTGAGCTGCTCCTCCGGGGCCCGGGGAGCCCTTTTGGTGGGGGGGGAGGCAAGGAGCTGGGTCCACGGGTCGGCTCTTCTCGTGGATTTGACGGCGGTGGTGGGAGCTCCCAGAGAGAAGCTGGGAGCGAGACGAGTCTCGGGGGCTTTAAAGTTGCATTTCGCTGCGTTTGGAGGAATGAATTTCTCTTTTCCTCGTAACCTCGCGGCGTCCCGCTCCGGCTCCCCAGCACACCCACCCGTGCAGCGGGCTACCCTGTGGGTTCCTAAAACACCGACACCCCCCCCCCAAAGAAAGACACAAAAGCAGGGATGTACATGAAGATTTTATTCTGCCTCCACGAACAGAAATGAATTGCGGTAGGACAGAAGGGAGGAAAGCAACGGCAACCCCCCCACACTGCCTCCCGTGCACTCTCACATCCCCCCCAGGGCTCTGGCAGGCCGGGACGAAGCTGGGGAAAGAAGCCCTCAGCTCATGGCAAACCCTGGCCCCGGCTTTGCTGGTCCGGGATAACTCACAGCCAAGTTGTGTTTTGTTTGAATAAAATCTGTGAAATGCGCGCACTGTTTGTCTCGGTTCGCGGGGAAAGCTTCCAAAGGCAAATAAGGACAGGGGAGAAATGATTGTTATTAAAATATCAAATCAGTGAAAAGTGAGACTCCGGGGTCTCCTTTTCTAAAGGCACTTTGTAAGAAAACAACACCACAAAAAAAAAAAAAAAAAAAGCGGGGGGGGGATCCCGTTTGCAAGTGCCCCCTTCAGCGACCAGAGCCGGCGAGAGGAAAGAGCAGAATCTCTCGTAGCCCGGAGGAGTGTGCCGAGTCCGGAGAAGAGGCCTCGGCCCTGGGCTCAGGAGTGACCCCGGTGAACAGCGGCGTTTTCCCGGGAGCGGCGGGGCCGCGGGAGCGGAGCGGCGGCTTCGCCTTCGGCCCCCGCCGCCGCCCGCCCGCCCTTGCGGGGATGGTGAGAAAGAAGCAGAGGGTGGGAAACCGTTAAACGCTCCTGATATATTGGGGGAGCTTTTGGCAAACGTCCTCGGGACTCGCGGAGTCCTGGGGCTGCGTTACATATTCTTGCAATAAACTTTTTTTTTTTTTTAATAAAACTCGGCTATTTCGATGTTGGATTGGTACTGAGCGTAATATTTAAAAAGCAGTGTATGGTTAAGTGTTTTGGTTGAGGGGGTGCCTGTAGTGCTGACTCGGGATAAACATCAGAAAGAGGCACTGGGTGTTAATGTGCACAGCGCTAGGACATTGTGTCCCAACTCTTCCTATAGGCACTGGGGGACGTGCTGCATGAGCCTACGGGAACTATATGTAACGCCTTGGGATAGAGATGCTACACGTTATGTGGTCAAACTTCTACACCGCCGTTTGCAACGTTACTAACGGCACGAGGCTCTGAACAGAAATCACCGCATTTCACTGGCTGGTTAATAACCCACTGCTGTTTGGTTTGTTTTGGTTTTTTCTTTTGCTCTTTTTTTTTTTTTTTTTTTTTTGGTCACGGCTGTTTCCAAAATAGATCGTTTTAAACCGCCATAACGGAAAGGATAACCCAGCCCTTTAATTTAAATCAAAGCGGAAAGAAAAGGGAACGGGGGAAATCAGCGTAACCCGTGTCCTGTGTTGTTGGTGATGGCAGGCTCCCTCGAGGGGGAAAGGGGAAGGTATTTGCAGGAAAAAAAAAGCACGGCAAAACCAAACAAAACTGCCAGGAAGAAGGGAGAACCTTTTTTCCATGGTAAGCCAACATAAAGCAGTAATTTAAATGTTTCTTATTCAGTCTGATCGAGTTCTAGGAATTCCCAATTAAATCAGATGATCTGAGTAATTCTCCCCGGAGAGTAAAATCAGGGGTTGCGAATAAAATTAAATCGGGTATTTTGACTTCGCGGCTGTATTAAATAAAGGTGTTATAACACCTAAATCACGAGGAGTGGGTGGCAGCTGCACACACGGAAAGTCGTGTGGGAAAGCGTTCATTTCGTAAAAAAAAAAAAGAAAAGAAAAGAAAGAAGAGAGGAGGGAGGATACAGGAGTCGTAAAAATACTGAAAAGTCTGCAATTGTGCTTCTCGCAGCCCCAGAAGGAGTCTGACAAAAGGGAAGGGGCAGCGGAGCATCAGCGAGCGCTGCCCGTCCTGCCCCCCCCGGGGTCCTCCGCGGCCCTCCGCGGCCGTGCGCGCTTCCCCGGCCGCCGAGGGCTGGGGGTCCGGCGCCTTTCGAGCAGAGCCAGCGCTTTCTCCCCTCCCGGCTCGGGTGCCCGGGTGCCCCGGGGGCGGGCAGGCAGCCCACCCACCCGGGGAGGCGGCGGGAGAAGGTCTGGCGGCGTGCGACCCGCGGGTGGGGATGCCGAGGCGGCGGGGAGGAGGGCCTTGGCCACCGGCAGACGGTTCCCGCTACGGGGAAGGACTTAGGGACACATGTAACAAAGAACTTTATAAAGTGCCGGGGAGGACGGAGGTCCCGCGTGGGAAACGGAGGGGAGAGCCCTGGGGGAAGGAGCCGGCGTTATTTCCCACCGGGGCTGCCGAAGTGCTACCTCCTCCCCGTTACCAGCGAAGGTGACGTCAAACCCGGGCGGTTAATGCTAAAACAAAAGCTGCGGGGTTAATATACAGTTACGGGCCCGACAGCCTCCTCCTCAAAAATCAGCCCCTCGGGTTTATTGTCCCCGCGGGGAAGGCGCCTGTTGAGCATGTAGTCACGCAAACAGCTGGCGGGAGAGAGAACGAACTTCACTTGGCGGGGAGCGAAGGGCGGGCAGGGCTCTCCCAGCCCGCAGCGCAATCAAAGTACGGAAAATCAAACTCACCTCGGGCTTCTCCTATTGCAGCAGCACTTGTACCATTCACCTGCCGTTGTGGAGCGAGAGAGGGAGGGCACGGGGGGCAGAGAAAGACAAGAGGGCAGAGAGCGAGCCAGAGAGGGGAGGAAGGAAAAGGGAAGGAAGGGAAAAGGAAAGAAGGAAAAGGGAAGGAAGGAATAGGGAAGGAAGGAATAGGGAAGGAAGGAATAGGGAAGGAAGGGAAGAGCAAGAAAGAAAAAAGAAAGGAAGAAAAAGGGAAGGAAAAGGGGAGGAAGAAAAAGGGAAGAAAGAAAAAGGGGAGGAAGAAAAAGGGAAGGAGAGGCATCGTTACGTACTATCATAAAACGAATTCTCCAAGGGCAGGGGGGAGACCATAGATTGAATTGTCACCTTCCACAGTATACTTCCCCCCACCCTTTTGACAAGTGAGACCTAGGAAAAAAAAACCCCACAACCCCCCCCCCCCCCCCAAAGCCCCAAACGGTTGGCGAGGCAAATACCGTTTCCAGTGGATTAAATAACAAGAAAAGCCAAACTCTCGGGCAGCGAGCAATCGGACCGATTTTTAGCGCGCCCGCCCGCAGCGGGAGCGCACGCACACGCGCACGCACACGCACACGCGCGGACACCGCGCGCCCCGCGGGTCCCCCCAGGACCCTCCCGGCTCTCCGCGGGCGCGGCGCGCTCGGGCAGCCGCCGGGCGGACGCGGCGGACCGCCGGGCGGCCAATCAGAGCGGCTCTTCCCGCCCCTGGCCAATAGCAGGCGCCACATTGTTGTCAAATGTTGCCTAATGGCAACGCGGGGCGCAACAATAGCGCGAGTGGCGGCGGGCGGCGCGGCGGCCAGCGCGCTCTGCCTGCAGCTCCGGCCGCGCGGGCCGCACGCGCCAGGCGGCGCGGGGCGGCGGCGTGTCCCGGGGGGCGCGCGCGGGGGCCTGCGGCGCTCCGGCCCTGCCCGCTCCGGCCCCGCCGTCGGCTCCGACCGCTCCGACGCCGGCCGGCCGGCCGCCCGCTCGGGGCTCGCCGCGGAGGGTGAGCCCAGCGCAGCCCAGCCCAGCTGAACCGGGCCGGGCCGGGGGGCGGGGGCTCCCCTGGCCGCGGGCTGCCGGCCCCTGCTGCTCGGGAGACGGGGTGATTTTTTTTTTTTTTAATTTTTTTTTTTTTTTGTATTCTCTCCTGGATTCGAGCCTCCGCGGCTTGTGGCGAGGGAGCCTGTCGTTGAAGGTGCCGGATTGCTCTTTGAAGGGACGCTTTTAACCTGTGATCGTAGCTAAAAGGGGGAAGGGGGAGCTGAGCTTAGCGAGCAGCTCGGGTTTCCACCGGGGCACCGTGGGGAGCGGCGATCCCGCAGGCGCGGACGGGCGAGCTCGGCTTTGAGCCCGGCGCGATGGACTTGGTGCGGACGGAGAGCAAGCAGGCGAGAGAGATCTAAGTTTTCTCGGATTTTCTTGTCTTAGACTCGCTTTTCGGGAGCGGAGGGGCGGGGAGGAGGGCGCAGAAGGGCTCCCGACGGCCCCCCTCCTCACTCCAGCCCCACTCCGGAGCCGTGTGCCGGGGCGCAGGGGCGGCGAGGCGATAGGCGCTGGGGTTTGCATGCCGGCGCCCGGGGCTCCGTGTGCCCCCCGCCCGTGATCGCGCCTGAAGGCGCCGGGAGTCGCTCCGCGTCCGGGCGCGCCGCGGGTGGGGGGGGGGTGGGGGGCTGCCCCCCGCCCCGGCTCGCTTCGGGGGAGGCCAGGGAGGGGGGAGATCGCTCTTTCGGGGCGGGCTCGCCAGGATGGAGCTGCGGTCGGAGCTGCCCAGCGTGCCCGCCGCTCCCCCCCCGGTACCCCCCAGCTCGGTGGCGGCGGCAGCGGCGGCGGCGGCGGCCACGCTGCCGGTAAGCGTAGCCGGGAGCTTGCTGCGGGCTCCGCCGCTGCTGCTGCGGGCGGCCGAGAAGTACCCGCGGACGCCCAAGTGCGCCCGTTGCCGCAACCACGGGGTGGTGTCGGCGCTGAAGGGCCACAAGCGGTACTGCCGCTGGAAGGACTGCATGTGCGCCAAGTGCACCCTCATCGCCGAGCGCCAGCGCGTCATGGCGGCCCAGGTGGCGCTGCGCCGCCAGCAGGCGCAGGAGGAGAACGAGGCCCGCGAGCTCCAGCTGCTCTACGGCACCGCCGAGGGGCTGGCCCTGGCGGCCGCCAACGGCATCATCCCGCCCCGGCCCGCGTACGAGGTCTTCGGCTCCGTCTGCGCCGGCGGCGGCGGCGGCGAGGGAGGCGCCGGCGCCTCAGGTGAGGCCGCGATGTGGGACCTCGCGGGGAGCGCGGCACCGGCGGCGGAGGCCGGGGGGGGGGGGGGGGGGGGGGGGGGAGGAGGCGGGAGAGGCGGCGGGGCGCCTGGGGCAGCCGCACTGACGGTCTCTCTCCTTCTCGCCCCCCGCCCCGCAGAGTCCAAGATGCAGAAGTTCGAGCTGTTCCCCAAGACGCTGCTGCCGAGCCGCGCCGTCACCCCGCAGCAGGCGGGCGGGAAGCCCCTCTCCCCGGACGGCGAGTCCGTGCCCGGCACCTCCTCCCCAGAAGCTCGCCACGGCTCGGGCTCGGAGAACGGGGACGGCGAGTCCTTCCTGAGCTCGCCCGTCTCCAAGGGCCCGAAGGAGGGGGAGGAGAGCCCGGGCTCCATCAGCCCGCTGGGCTCGGACTCGGGCTCGGAGGCGGACAAGGACGAGCAGGACCCGTCGCCCTCGGCCGGCGGCCGGCAGCGGACTCCCATCGACATCCTGACGCGCGTCTTCCCGGCGCACAAGCGCAGCGTGCTGGAGCTGGTGCTGCAGGGCTGCGGCGGGGACGTGGTCCAGGCCATCGAGCAGATCCTCAACAACCGCGGCCCGGAGAAGGGCCCCGAGGAGGGCTGGGCTCGGGACGGCGCCCTGCAAGGCCTTCCGCCCACCCCCGCCGCCGCCGCCGCCCACCACCGGCCCTTGATAGCCGGCGCCATGGCCCCCGCCATCGGCACGCTGGGCAGCCGCTCGGCCTTCTCCCCGCTGCAGCCCAACGCCACGCACTTCGGGGCCGAGGCCGGCGCCTACCCGCTGGGCACCCACCTGGGACTCAACCCCCTCCGCCTCGCCTACTCGGCGCACAGCCGGGGACTGGCCTTCATGACCCCCTACTCCACGGCCGGGCTGATGCCCACCCTCGGGTTCCGGCCGCCCGTGGACTACGCCTTCAGCGACCTCATGCGGGACCGCTCCGCCGTGCACAAGGAGCAGGTCTACTCCGGCGGGCTCTACGGGCCCATGGTCAACAACACCCCCGAGAAGCAATAGCGGGGGCGGCTTCCCAAAGCTCATCTCTGTAGGGGTAGCTAGGTGGGCACGGGTGGACGGACGCAGGTGGCTTTCTCTCCCCTCTCCCCCCGTACAGGCGACGGTTGCGTGCGGAGCCCGGCGCGGACAGACGTAGGTGTATGAAAACGGTGATAAAGGTGCACTTTTCATTGTCCAGACATGAGTCACTCTTTGTTGCTTATGGCCATAAGCATGGATATCCTCGGTGCGTCGTGGGGTGCACGCGCGCGCGCGCACACACGCTCACTCTCTTTCCCACACACATACATATATATATGTATACTAGCAAGTGTATAATGTTATAAAATGGAAATCTAAGTTATTAATGTAACTCGTAGGTGAACTTGGTATTAACGTTAAGCTAAAGGTTAGACAGCTCATTGTAATACTTACCAGGCGTATAGATTAAACATATTGTCAAATTGAAAGCCTTTACCTTCCCGCCCCGAGAAATGTTACGATCTGTATATAACATTGGAAAGTAGATATATTTGTAACTGTCCGTAGGACCCCGGCGCCAATGGTGTATGACGGTTTAATAAGCCTCCTTCATTTGTGATCTGCAAGAAAATTGCTTTCTTGTTCCGATGTAGCAAACTTCTTGCTGTTTCTAACAGGTAATTCTGTGTTTCCATTTCATAGAAATAAATGTTATTTTCTATTAAAAAAAAAAATCGGTCTTACAAGTGGCAAGTGGTATTTTATGAGACAGTGGAAGTGTGTTTTGGGAAATTTATTTGACAAGTATAGTCAATATTTAAAGGAGTTTATGCAATTAGTACAAACATGTTTACTACATTTTTATCATGGTCAAACCAGATATTCTTCGGAAAATTTATAAATAAAAACGAAGCGTACAAACCAGAGCAATTTCCTTATCAGCTGAAATTGTCAAATACGTTTATTTTTGGTTCTGGTCCTTTTATTATTTACACCAGGGGAAAAAAAACCCCAAACTAACCAGAGGTGTAAATTTAAGCAGGATTTTTTTTCCCCTTGATATCTCGCCGATTTTTGTCATATTTAGGAAGTCTGGCTTTGTTGTAGAGAAGAAAAGCATGGCTAAGGCAAACGCCTGCCTTGCCAACTGTGGGTTGTGTAGCAACAGAGACGTACCTTTCCCTTGCATCTGAAATTTGAATGTGCGTTTTAATTCTTTCTATATCAAGATAAGCAAAGGGATATGTAATAAGGACAGTTTTTCAGAACGTAAGAATGTGTTTGCGACAGGCGTGAATGAGTTAAGACGCCACAAACTCAGTGCGAGGGGTACGAGCAGGAAAGATACCGCTGGTCTGCTTTCGGAGCTGTGTGTCCTTCTAAATCTTCCCCTTCATTTCAAGAGTAAAGGCTACACGTGTGGGTTGTTGTGGTTCTTTTCTTTTCTTTTCTTTTCTTTTCTTTTCTTTTCTTTTCTTTTCTTTTCTTTTCTTTTCTTTTCTTTTCTTTTCTTTTCTTTTCTTTTCTTTTCTCTTTTCTTTTCTCCAATGGTGTCCGACTAGTCTTCAAGATCGAAAAGTGAGAAAGGCGTTCCTCCCCCTGCTTATTTATTTATTGCGATGAGTCGGAGGGGCGGCGGGCGTGCCCCCCGTGCAGCCAGAGAGGCGATCCTTCCGAAGGCCGGAGCGCGACTTTCTTATCAGTCCTGGGAGTGTTTGGCCCAGGAAAACTATTACTCACAAAGAACAAGTTCAGTGCATGGTTGAATTAAGACTGTAAAAGCTCCTAAAGTTGGTTGGTATGGAAACCTAATCCCACCGAACCGCTCCGTGGCACAGCTGGACTGTTTACTTTCTCACTTCAAATATAACTGTGTAAACATTGGCTCGGAGCTGACAGCGCGGCTCCTACCAACCAGTTAATATACTGGTGGGTCTGGGAGGAGACGCATCCCGCCGTAGCTATTGAAGGAAGGCCCCCTGGGTAAAATCAAAGGACGGGAGCAAGTAAAATGCAGTTCTTCTTTCCCTCGTGCAATTGATCAAGCTAGATACAATTTTAAGATTTTCTTAAAAAAAAAAAGAAAAAAAGTAAATATTACAGATTACACCTAGGTAAATACTTTTGACCCTGATCCATCCTGGGAGCAGCCAAATCAATATCACAAGGGAAACTTTTTAAAGTCTCGTGTTCCAAGAGTGGGTGAAACTTAATATTACTACAATAAAACGGTTTAATAAAGAAGGGCTTTAATAGTGAGCTAATTTGATTGAGTTTCCTAATTCCACTTTAATTGGAAAAGGAGTTGTCTGTTTGGTTATAAAGTGCCAGGGTTATGTTAGACTGGAAAAAAAAGATGGACTTTGAGCATCTGAATAAACTTTTTTTTTCCTTTTTTCCTTCTTTTTTTTTTTTTTTTTTTTTCCCAGTTGGCAGCTGACTTTGTGCAGGATGGGTTTCCATATCTAGGATTATGAATGGGCTACAAAGAGCTGCTACTTAAAGAAATCAGGTCGCCACATTTCTCCCATTCTAGCCCTGTTGAGAAGGGCTTAGGAGCTGTTGATTTAACTCAGCTTCCCTTTTAATTATAAAAGCCATTCTTGTGTAGTTAGGCGAGCAGGACAATTTATCAGAATTGTTGCCGTGTCTTGGAGGTTGGCTTGAGCTTGGATTTATACAACCGACAATGGGGATCACGACGATTAACTTTCATGTGGATAGTTTAGGCTGTTAAATTGGGGGGAGGAGGAGGAGGAGGAGGAGGGGGTAAAAGAATCTGATACATTGTCCCTATCGAGGTAATTCCCGTAGATTAAAAAAAAAAAAAAATAAAAAAAATCCCTTGGGTTTGAAGCTGCCTCGGAGAGGTTCGTATACAGAAGCCTCTGGCAGAACATAAAATATTCAGGTCCCTTTTAGAGTAAAATAAAATGCTGTCACTTGAATAAAAATCCGCGGCACCGAGTATAAATTATTTGTAAAGCAGAGAAGCTGCGGGCGAGCGCTAGCAAACTTCCCTGTTAATTAAATCTTAATCCGTGGGTCGCAGGAAGCGGCGGGGCTGTAACAGCGGCCGCTGTACATACAGCGGGACACGTCCCGCAGTTATATTAACTGCACTAGTGTTTAATATGAATCAGCCCTAATCCACAGCATAATAAAGATCAAATTAGACTAACCATTTAGTAGCGAAATGACATTCCTTCACCTAAAATGAACCTCTCCGCGCCCTGCTCGCGGCGAGCCTGCCTCCGCAGCCCGGCAAGCCGCACCGGCGCCGGGGGCGGGCGGGGGGGCAGCGGCTCCGGGCCGGCCTCCAGCCCCGGGGCCGCCCGCCGCAGCCCACCGAGGCCGGGAAGGCGAGGGGAGGGGGGTCGGCCTTTACGGGCCGGTGAGTTTTATTTCTGAGAGCCGCCTCTCGCCCACCTCCTCCGCCCTCGACGCGCCCCCCGCAAACCCGGCTGGCTGCCGAGGCCCCGGGGATAAAGAAGGCTCGGAGCGAGGTCGTCCTCTCCCCGCCGGCTCCGGCCCCGGCCTTTTGCTCCGCGGCAGGGCCCGGCCGGCCCCCCCGCTGGCTGCCGGCGGCAGGAGACCCGCGGCCGGGAAGGGTGACGGTACCGCTTCCACGCCGACCCCCGGGCAGCCTGGCCCCGGGGCCGCCACGGCTCGTTTTGCCGGAGGCCGAGGGGCGAGCCCCGCGCACCCGGGAGGGCTCCGGGCCCGGCCGCCGCGGCCGTCCCGGGACTTGATGCCCCGTTTGCCGGTCCTGGAAGGCGCCCCGCAGGCCGGCGCTGCCTCGGAGAGGAGAGGAGGGAAGGACCGGGCCGGCCCCGGCGGCCCCCGGTGCCCCTCACCGGGGCGGGGCGGCCTTTGTGCCGGTGCCGCCGTCCCGCCGGCGCTGAGCAAACACAGCTGCGGCCGGGCCGGCGGTGGCATCGCTCGGGGGGAAGCGGCTTCTACTCGTCCCGCCGCCCTCCCCTCGTCCCCCCCCCCCCCCCCCCGCTCTCTGACATCTCTCCTTCGGTGTCCCCAGCGGCGGGTGCGAGGCCAGGTATCTCCCTCTCCCGAGGTGGTTTCACGGGTGGGAGCGCAGCGCCGGGCCGCGGGCGTTCCCAGGGCACTCGTGTCAGGGACACCAACTTCCCACGTCTTCCCGGCGAGGGGACACACCTCTGCCTCCTCTAATCCTGCGGGCATCCCCCCTGTGTTGTCATAACATCCCCATGGCAACTGCAGCAATTACTTCTCTGCCGGAACAACAATAGGAAAGTATTATTTAAATGTGATTAAGCAGGTGGAAAAGAAAAAAAAACCCAAAACCCGAGGAGGAGCAGCTCCGTAGGACGAGCCGGCAAAGCGCGGCTGCGGGCTGCCGGGGAGCCCCGGCGCCTCCGCTACCCGGCACGGCGGCACCCAGCTCCCGCCGCCTTCGGGGGCTGCCCGCAGCCCCCCCGGGGGGAACGGCGGCACGTTTAGAGCTCAACAGATGGAACCGAGTGGAGTATAAGGAGTTACCGGGGGAGCGGAGCGGGCTGTTCTACTGTTTGCCGCTGCTTTTAGCAGCCGGTTAAAGGCGCGTCAAAATTCATTCCGGTTTCCGTCTGCCGGCTTTCGACAGAAATACTAAAACTCTGTTGCAAAAATTATTTTTTGCCCCGTTACTGTTCCTTTCCAGTTTCCCCCCTGTTTTTCTCTACCTTTTTGTTAGGAAAAAGAAACAGACAAAAAGCTCGCTCTTGGGCGTAAGCTCGAAAACCAGAAATAAAAACCGCGAAAAAAAATCCCTGAAATTGCACAATGCTGTTTTGCATTTCAACACCTTCTTCGGGAAAAAAAACAAAAAAATAGGCAAAAAAGAGAGAAAATTAATTTTAACAGATGTTTTAATCTAAAACCTATTCATTTTTCAGCCAGCACCCCTAATTTCTATGTTATTAGGGAATCTAATAATCAGTGGAAGAGATGCTCCTGACCCAAGACGCCAAGCGGGCTGCCGGAGGGTGCCCACCCGGGGAAGCTGGGCAACCCTCCGTGGCCTTGAATTCACCGTTAAATTGTGCAGCTGGTTGCGGGATTTGGTGGAAATTATTGAGGGTGTGGTGCTGATGCGGGGGAGGTGGTGTTAATGCGAGGGACGTGGCCGGCGGTGGGGAGAGGTTAAAGGGTGGGGGAATGAGCTGGCTAATGTGGGTGATGTAGCTGGAGAAGGTAGGTTTGCAAGAAAGACCCCTGTTGCAAAATGCTGAAGGTGAAAGAAGCGGGGAGAGGAGGGAAGGGGTGAATTCCAGCACAGAAGAGCAGGGGAAGGGGCTGATGGGGTCTTAGGCTCACGAGAGCTAACGGAGAACTCAGATGCAGCAGTAAGGGCTGCGGAAATACTTAGGAATCACTAAAGTAAGATCTCGGTGCCTGTATTACAAGAGTGTAATGAAAACGCGTCACTTGCTGGGCGTTGAGTTTGAAGGATGGTCATATTCATGAAAAGTGTAAGGCAGCTCCTTGGGCTGTATTAAAAGTCTATTATAAGATGCCTTTCCTGAGGGAGCCTTTAAGACTTGATTATCCTCTGCACAGGCTGAGTAAGGCAGTACTATGTGGCAAGATTTACATTCTCAAGGAAACTATGAAAAGCTCTTAAATTCAGATATAGTAATATCGGGTCCTGTACAGAGGTCAGGAGATTCAATTACATGTGTGCTCATAATCCAGGCCAAGGGCTGAGCAACTGGCCATCAGTGTAAAATGGTGATGGGTGTTCTTACAGTGACTCATTGATTGTTCATGTGGAAGCAAGTATATCATGAGAGATGAAAATGCTTAAAGACAAGAAGATATTACTAATACTCTTAACTGCAACAGGCCATTTGCTAACCATTTCTAACCACAACAAAGTCTGAGGCCTGCTCTATCCAAATGCTAGTGTAAGCACGTGTTCGTCTTCACCCCAGGTGTGAATTTGGCAGATGTGGACAAGAGCATGATGAGACACCCGCCTGGGGGATAATTCTGTTTGGAATGTTGTTTTGTGCGGTACTGGATTTACCTGTATGTGGGAGCTAATGTCTTGTCTTAGATTTTATCTTAACTCCTTGTGAACTCTAAACTACAGGGGAAAAAACATTGCTTTCCTGACAACCCTGTTTTGATGGTCCTGAACAGCAAAATCTTGTCATATACTGATTTGTGGATTAATTTTCTGTAAGAGACTGTGATGGGTGGGATACGTTCTGTTTCCTGACTTCACACAGAAGCTCTGCCTAAATGAACTCTGTAATGCAGATCTGTGAGGGGTAAGGATGGATCCTTTGGCATGTTCTCAATGTGGGTATGCTTGTAGCTAGCATGGATTTGGAGAGGGTTTTTTTCTGTCTTATATTCCCTCCTTTCTTGTTTTGGATCTTACTAATGTGCTGTAAAGCTTGTAAGAGTCATGCTAAAGGTTGTTTCTGCATAGTTCATTTTTTTTTCCCCAGTACCTGAATGAATGAAAAATGACTGGGTAAAAGCACAGGTGAATTTCAGAAAAAGATGGAGAAATCCCTTGAAAGCAGGTTACCCAAAGTCTTACTGCCCATCAATAATTACAAGTCTGCTATGCATATCTTCAGCAAGTAGTTGGCCATTTAACTGGGCAAAGATAATAGATGGGCAGGACCTTTGCAAATTTAAGTAGGTTTGTGACAGCAGGGCAGGCTCCTGGGGGGAAGAGGGAGATGGAAAGGAAACCAAAACAGAGAGTCGATCTTTTCATGTGGTCTGACAGGCAGATGGAAAGCATGAATTACAAAGGCTTTTAAAAATATCTGCTTGGGGTTTATGTTTACAGAGAGATTTAACAAAACTGGCTGGCCTTAAAATGCTGAGGTGGTTGCTAAAATCAGACGTTTGGAAGTGAAATGGGGTACTGGCCCTGGACCAGAATACAGGAGAGGTTCACAGAGATTCAACAAGATGGGAGCAGGGCCAGCAAGGCTGGGTGCCTATAAACCATTCAACAGATCCAGAAAAGGCCTTAAAGGTGAGCAGGACCTGGAGTCAGGGGAGGGAGGAGGGTATGACCCTGCTGAAGGGAGCGGGATCCAGAGACGGTGAGCCTCTAACCAAGAGTAGCAACGGCAGCATGAGAAGACAGTCAGAATGAGCTTGGATTTGTGCAGCAGGGACTTGCTGATGAAACAGCTTTATAGGGAACAAAGGTATCAAAATGTTACCTCACTTTCTTGTAAGCGGGATATGGGATATTGATTTCCTCTCATGGCTTGGGGAAGCCTGTGGTTTACCTTGCGTAGAACCTATGGATTTAATCAGTTTTTTAAATCTCCTGCTTGAAAGGTTAGCCATAGATATTTACAGCCAAATGAATGGGGCAAATAGTGGAGATTATAATTTAAAGAGCCTTTGCTTTGTAAGGGGAGAGTCAGATATCTTATACTGGTTAGGAGACTCTAATTAAGGACCTGTTCGATAGGAGTAAATGGCAAATGATCAGGCACACAGAAGATGGACTAAAATTGCAGTGCTCAGTCCAGTGTGCTAGAATGAAGTTACAAGATGCCTGGCTTTTTCCTGCTTAGAGGGATGAATTATGTTTAATTTCTCTAATCATTCTTTTTATCCACATTATGAAGATTTACTTTGACACAGGGAAAATAATCCTAATGCAGTGGGGCCAAGAGTGGGAAAATGCTCCAGTAGATTTGGCAGGCAAAACATGGCCCCAGCCCCTCACTCAAATCCATGCCCTTCTTCATGAAAGCTTTGCCTTGACCAGAAGGGATTAGAGAGGTGTTTTCAGGGTCTCTTCTCTACAAGAATTATGCTATAGCCTTCTTCCTGTTCCATGGGTGAAAAGAATCCCAAAACACTAGCTGAATTCAGTCTTTCAGATCCATTGGAAAATATCGTAGAACATAAGTATAAGTAGCAGTACAAGACTTGCTGGATTTTGGGGAAAATTCATCCATCATGTAGTTTAATCTGTTGCCCAAAGTACACCAGACGAATGAACTAACCCAGTGCTAATTTACTGGGAGTTTTATTTATTATAAATAAATGTATTTACCTATATTTACTAATATAGACCATAATTAGACAATGCTAATCTACTGCCACACCCATGGCAGACACTTGGAGAAGCTGGCAAAGGCGTTATGATATGTTTCACCGTTGTTGAGTTATTTCCTAAGTATTACATGGAAGTACCTATGGATTCTGATGCCAGGCTGAAATGCATGTTAACTTGCCCCCCGGGAACCTGTGCATCTTTCACTTTGGCTTCCTACTTTCTCTCCTGGGAGAGGACTTAGCAATTTTGCAGTGTCTAGTACCTTGATCACTGAAAGAAGAACTTGCTTTACCTTGGCAAGCAGGGATATGTACATCTTTGATCTGGAGGGAGCTTGAAACCTGTGTGAGATGAGGATGTCAACACACTTGGCTAGCAGGATTGTTTCTAACTGTAGAGCAGGGCTGGCAAAATAGTGTACTTGGCTCTTGAGTGGGAAATGGCTCTGTTAAGCTAGAAGTCTGTGATGGTGGAGGCAATGAGTGATAGGTGTGCCCTTAAAAACAGGGCCAACCAGGGAGCTAGGGCTATCCTAGGACCCTGATCTCCTGCGTTATTTTATTCCTCATCACTGAAATGTCTAAGGAAAGTTAGTCCTGATTAGATGGGCTGAACTGGACAACAGTAAATGATGTTCCATAAACTGTAAAAAGCTAAGACTGACCTGGTGAAGTTATTGGTAGAGTGTCTGGCTTTCTTGGATGCCTCAGCAGGGTAGATGCTGCATCTGATGGATGTTGATGATATTGGGCAGAGGCGCTCTCATTAAGAAATTGCCTGCTGGAACTCTCTCCAGCCATCTGGCATCCAAAATGCAACAGCAAAAAGGATCCTGTTGGTGATTTTCAGTAAATGTTTTGCACAGAGCCATCTTTGTTGACTGTCTCTATTGTTTTGCAGATGTTTATGGTTTCATTAATCTTTTTTTTCAACCTTAATTGAAACTCATGCTCCCCAATCCAAGGATTAACTTTGTTATAACAGAAATGAAACTCGTGTAAAATTTTTATCCTTAAGAGCATATATTTTTTTTTTAGACAGATCCTCAGATCATATGTTAAATTTGAAATATTTGCGATTTTAACCCCCCAGATTACTGTTGTGTGTTTTAATTTAATTTTTTAAAATCCTGCGTATAGATGACTTTTTTTGACTGTTTCGTTCTTTGGTTTCTGAGTATTGCCTTCATTTTTGGAAAGAATAAGTCGTAGCTATTTTTCTTAAAGCTTTTGAAGGCTTTATGAGCAACAATAACAATGAAAAAGTTTTATTAGTGTATATCACCCTGGGTGGTGGTAATTGGGTTTTATTTTGCCACAAAAGACAATGACTTAGTATTTTTTCCTCTCGGTTTAATGTCTGGTGTAAGTGGGGCTCTCAGATGTTACACTCGTAGATTCTGGACTCACTTGAGCAAGAGCTGCCTTTGTTTCTTCATAGACCCAAGCACAGAATATTGTCTTGAAGCAGGATGCAGAGGTCCAAAGTGCTTCCTGTGGTAGCAACATGCTGCTGGTTCTCAGTGGGTGTGAGCTCCTGATCTGTTCCAAGATTAATCTGAAAATGAAATGATTCTTGAAATAGGTATAACTGATGCTTCAGCTGAGTGTGGTACACTTAAAGTAAAGCATATTAACTTCTTATATCAAGTCTTTTGAAAGGTACAATTATCCCTTATCTTTGCAGGTTGGTTTGTTTAACTCTCACTGGATTATTCTCATGGAATAAGAATGAGATATTGCTGTTGCAGAGGAGCGCTGGGACCTTGTAAATGAAGGAAGCTGTGTGGTTTTTGTAGTGAAAACTGCACATGGGTCTCGGAAGATTTGGTTTGTGTACTAAATTCTGCTGCTGATTTACCAACAGCGTGTGACGTTGAGCTACTCAAAACAATTTATAATTTTTTTAAAGGTGACTACTAATATTGACTGTCTCCACTTGCAGTATGCGACACATAAGGCTTGAATTACAGACTTTTGTACTACTTGAGTATTTATTTTTAATAAGGGCCCTAATTAAGCGTGCAATCTCTTTTGCAGGAAAGCTCTCCTGGACTCTGTCTTCATTCATTAAAATGTGTCAAATTCCTCGGAGTTTAGAGCAGAGCTCTAACAATGGCAAAAAAGACCCCATGTCCTGAATATATACTAACATGTGCCAAAGAATATACTTGTTAATAAGTACTTGTTCAGTGATGAAGTATAGCAACAAGGGGTTATACATTTCCTCACTTTCAGCTACACGAGCAGAGCCTCTGACTTCACTCAGGAAGCTATACTGTTGTGAGACATGGAAAAGTAAAATACCCTCTGCTTTATAATAAGTCATTCCAGCTCTGTCTAATTAACACTTCTTAGTGTTAATTGTAACCCCCTGTTCTGTGTTTTTCAGGGACAATATTTCCCAAGTACTGCTGATGAAATGTCAGGCAGAGGTAATAATTTTGTTTTCCTTGCTATTATAACATTGTGCCATAGATATAGTTATATACAGAGATACATGCCAATCAACCAACAGAGCAAACAAGATGAAGAAGTAAAAATCTTCTCCTTAGAGAGCTCCTTAGGCAGACAATGAATTATGAACTCTTCTCTGCCTAGAGAACTTGCAGTGAAAACAGCTATTCCTACTGGCATACCTCTCTGTGATTAAAAAAAAAAAAAAAAAAGAATAATTTTAGATGGCTTCTTTTATTAAATCAATAGACTTAACAGGATGGAGTGGTGGAGTACAAAAATACAAAATTTTTTTTACATAATTTGCAGAATCCTACAGGCTTCTAACATTAATGCTACAGAAATACCATTGACCAGTATTTGCAGAACAGCATTTAATGAACAATAAGGACATTCATGTTGTTGGAAGGGGGAAAATCCTGTTGCCAGTCCAGAAAACCTACCTATCTTGGTTTTGTAGTCTGAAGGAAATGAGAGACTACTCAAAGAAAGTGGGAACATGAGATTCACTGTTAAAACATCACTCTGGTGCTGGCAACACCACAGAACTATTGCAAAAGACAAGCAAGAAAGTAAGGATATGGGGCCATTGTGTGTCACTGATGTTTAAGTAGGGTTTTTCTTTTGGAATGCTACTTAAAAATTGAAGGTGGAGTTTGGTCTGTGGCAAGAGAATGTAGAGCAGTTGCTGTCTCATCCAAACAATCCTGTGCGTGACGGTAGGGGAAAAGTATCTGTGATGGCTCAATATTTTATGAGAAGGTGAAAGTGAGAGTGAGACCTGACTGAAGATTAAAAACAAAACCAAACAAACAACTACCCATGATGAAACATGAAAAAAAAATAGCAATTATATGAATGCCAACTGTAAGATGAAAGTACAATGTCCAAAAATTTCAGTCACATCCTGTACAATTAAATTAACAAGCATTTTACCTTTTTTTTTTTTTTTTTCTTTTTTAATGGGAACAGGGTCCTAAATAGGCCTAGCCCTAGTCTTTCAAGTATTACAAATTTCTCCATGCCACCTAATGTAACACCTGAACTTGCAGAAGACTTGATGGCCCAGTGAAACGTCTGAGAGGACTTTGACATGTTACTCTTAGAAGACCACTGATGTTTATAGCCTGGTGGCTATTATGTAGAGTTTTATGCTATATTCCTAAACACTGGGGAGGAGAGAGGGGAAAGGCTGAAACTCTCTTTCCCTGGATTAAGACTGCTATAACTAAAAGGAAAATTTCAACACAATATTTCTTGCCTACATTGAAATGCATTGAATTTCTTGTGAAGTACAGACTACTTTAGAGGATGGCAAAAAACCCCACAGCATTTGATTTTTTTTTTTTTTTTTTAATAACCCACATGACTGTTGCTTTATCATCATAGACTTTTGCTTTATCTCTAAAGAAATTCACTTTTTGATTCTTTTTGGGCCATCAGCTTGGCTTCTCAGCATTGTGGTTATTCTATGGCCACGTTATCACGTAATGAAATCGCTCATCAAAAAGTTTACCTGCAAGTAGGGAACAACAAGCGTCCTCTGAAAAAGCAAAGGACTACTAAGTGCTCAAACATTACAGAAGAGCAATGTTCAATTGCTTCTACACTTCCTCTCAGGTCTAGACAGTTCTTTATGACCTTCAGTATTTTTTTTTTTCCTTTACATGAAATACTGATAGTAAATTAGATTAAATCACTTCTTAATGGTTAAAATACTTAACTGGCTTTTTTTTTTTTTTGTTTGTCAAAATGAATGCCATCGTTCCTACATTCTGCCTTTCTCACTGTTTTGTGGGGTGGTTTTATCATGTTGCTGGAACAAAAAGGAGATGTTTTGCTTTTGTGAAGCACAGATATGAGGCCGGAGAAGCGTGAAGCTGAAGTGCAGTGGCAGCAGCTTGCTCAAGCTGGAGTGCCTACTTCTGGAGAAGAACCAGGGCTGGAGGGAAGAGGGAAAATGGTGGCAGGTGGTTCACCGGGGCTGGGGGGCTGTTAGCTGGGACAGGGTCAGCCCCTCTGCAGCCACTTGCCTCACCAGAGGACCCAGCTTGGCCCAGCCATGTCGGGGGCCCGTTTGCGCCTGCACGCTGGGAGGCCGATACGTGGGGCGGTGGCGCGTGGGCAGTCAGCACGGCTCTTGGGAAGTGCCGCGTTTTTTTGGGCAAGACGGAGGCTAAGCCTTGAACCCCTGCCAGCCTTCGAAAATGCTGTGGCGCTCCCCGTGAGAAGGGAAGGCGAAGCCGGCCTGTGAGCAGGGCTGTAGCTGCGGCCTCGGCAGGCGGCGGTGCCGGGCGGCGCTGTGGCGGGCTCCCGCCTCTCCTCAGCAGGCTGAGGGGCAGCTGGGGCGGCCGTGGGGCCAGGTGCAGCCCCCTCAGCAGGACTGTTCAAACATGTGGATGACACGTTTGCCTCCAGCCGTCTCTGAGGGAGTTTTGCCTGGTGAATGGTGCCCATTTCTCCTCCCTGCCTTGACTGCGTGCCCACAGGGAACGACCTGCTTGGCTGCACCCGACTGGTATCCCTTTGGACGAGGGGCAGCCATAGGTGTCCCAGCAGTGTCCCTGTGCTTCCTTCCCGATCCAGCAACTCATCTTCTGGTCCCAAGGCTGAGCTATACCTGCACCCCCTGCTCAGTCTCTTGGAGGACCGACTGCAGTGCCGTGGCTGAGGTAGCGGCTTCATTTGACCTCTCCCCATGTCCTGAGTGAAACAAGATGGAGGTGAGGAGGCCCTGGGCCTCCTGCTCCCTCAAGGCTTCTTGCCCCAAAGAGAAATTTCCACCTGGATTAAATTAGCCTTTTCAGCCTGAAGAACCCACTCCCTCCCCTCCCAAGTGTCTGATTTATGTTCATGTGGGTTGCTTCACTTCTAGCTTCTGTTAAGCGATTTCAGTTAAACATGTGCATGATTTCTTCAGTGTTGTAGAAGCGCACTGGGGGTGTTTGATGGCAGCCAGGACAGCAGGCATTGCCTGGAACAGACACAAAATTGCTGGTGAAAACAAGGTGCGAGGACCTTTTTACCCGAACTTTTGGGATGCTGTTGGCTTAAAACTTAAGCACTGTCAGGCACACCTATTGAATCTGAGGTAAGACAAGCCTAACAGGCACTGACTCTTACTTTGTTAAATTACATTGCTGATTTTTATTTTCTTTTGTGAAAACTGCTGAGACCAGTATGGGATATTGCCCATTTCTTTATGCAATATATTTTTGAAAGACTCTTGCAACCATGTGTGAATGGTCCTGGTGGAATTCAGTGACAGTAGTCTCTCTGTGTGTGTATGTGTACACACGTATATATGTCAGTGTATGCACATATTCCCATATATCTATCTTACCCTTGTGAATTCATTTACCATTTGTAGTTTCTTTACCAGTTAAATTTTCTAACACAGCAGTTTACTCTGCATCATGTCATGCATGCTGACCATGTGCTGATTTAAGGTTGAGGATAATTTAGCAGGGGTGCTGATTATGGCAAACGTATTCTCAGGAGATCAATGAGAAATGGATGTTTTGTGATGAAGTTTGTTTTGTGTAGATTAGAAAGATAACGATACGTATGAGAGATTAGAATGTGACATTAAGACCAAAATAAACATGTGAACTCTCTAAAACATGTGAGCTCTGTGAAATCCATACTGCAAAGGTAAGATATGAAATCAGGTAGTAGACCATATGGCTCTGTATCTGAGATCCAATTTTAAACTTGAAATATCAAAGGTAGTATGCTAGACCTGAGCTTGTGAACTCCTATCTTGTGTTATTTTATGCATGTGAATGGTTTCAGTGACTTTCATACTGACTTGTTTCCCGTATCTTTGAAGATTTTGCAGTCTATACAATACAGGACTGATTTTTCTGTGTGCCTTGGACAGCTCCAAGCATTCACCAAAAAACCAGTAATAACAAATTAGAACTTACTTTGTTTGAAATTTGTTTCATATTGATGTCGAAAAGCAGGTGAGTACTAGCATAGTAAATACGCTGCTTGAACATGGAAAGACTGATACTATAGTAATTTCAGCACAGTAGAATTGCTAGTCAAGAGGAAAGTAGTTATAGTTAGGAAAAATATAGTTGAGAGTGGTGCGGTGTGTGTGCTTTTTTTTTTAAGCTCTCCTGGGACATCTCATGTTATTTTGCTGACCTCAGTGAAGACCTGAGAACCATACAGTTAAAGTCACTATTCTCAGTTTTCTTGCATCCTTCATCTGGCTCTTTCTTGATGACCAAGCAGGTTTATATGAGTATAAGTCAATGGGTTCCTTACCATTCCAGAAGTGTACCCCAGTATATAAATAAGGAATTGCAAAACGGATGCACAATATACGTATTGAAATTCATCTTATTAATTGGAACTCTGTCAAAATGAAAGCTGACTTATTTAGGGGGAATAATTCCTCACTGAGGAAAAATAACAGTTTTGGAAGGGCATGTAATACGTGTCTCAGGCTTATCTATCAATAACTCAAAGTCATGTGGCCATGAACAGTATAAAATTAAGTTATTTGGCATATCTGGTGCCTGTAAGTTACCTATTCTGAATTAAGCCAAAGTTGAAAGTAATCTCAGATCACATGTTTGTCTCCATCTGTCCATTACTCTGCTATTGTTTTTAAAAAGTAATTTTCTGTATTGTTTTTACAAATATTTTTCTTTTTTTTTTCCCTTTATGAAAGAATCGCAAAAATAGGAAACTGCATTCTCAGAAAATACCATCTAAAAAAGAAGGCTGAAATTAAAGAAAAACATGTCACAAAATCATAGAATGGCTTGGGTTGGAAGGGACCTTTAGAGGTCATCTAGTCCAACCCCCCTGCAATGAGCAGGGACATCTTCAAGTAGATCAGGTTGCTCAGAGCCCCGTCCAACCTGACCTTGAATGTTTCCAGGGATGGGGCATCTACAGCCTCCCTGGGCAAGCTGCTCCAGTATTTCATGACCCTCACTGTAAAAAAATTTCTTCCTTATATCTAGTCTTCTTATATGTTATATCTACCTTCTTTTAGTTTAAAACCATTACTCCTTGTCCTATTGCTACAGGCTCTATTAAAAAGTCTGTCCCCATCTTTCTTATAAGCCCCCTTTAAAATTTCTTTAGATATTTCATAGTTCCATAGGAGGTCCAAGGGAACCAAAACCACAGAATTTTTGAGGAGTTTGGATCTGAGCATTATAGTTCAGACCTTTCTTCTTCTTTTTTTTTTAATATTATAGTTATCCAGTGTTTAATATTTTTTTTTTAAATATGATTGTCATGAAAATATTCTAGCCAGAAGACTGCATGCCATGTTTTGGGCAGAAAGCTATTAATGAACAGCTCGTAATCTGACCAAAAGAAAGGATTTATTTTTTATCCTTCTATAGCGATACTATTTTCTCCTCCACCTAGTTTGTACTTTAATTGGCACATCTGTCTTTAACAGAATCTCTTCAGTAACTCCGTCCTTTGCTCTGGCTCTTAAACCCACAGCCCTTCTCTCTAGGTTAGGTAGCAGATTCCTGTGACTGCATGTGATATACTTTTCAAAGTGTCTTCTACCTAATTGCCATTAAAATCCCTTTGAAAAAAATCTCACTAGGCACTGTTTCTTCAGTATGTTCTTTCCTGAGATTTAGTTACCAAGTAGCAGTGCAGGATGCTTGAAAGGGCTCAGGAAGCAGCCTCTCTCCTGAGAGTGACTAAAAGAGATGATGAAGAGAATGCAGGAGATTGGGTTTGTAATGGTGGTAGTTTCTCCTAATCCTCTTTGTTTTAACAATCGCGTCTAAAACTTTAAAGGTGCCTGCTGAGCTCTTGTTCAAATGTCGGTAGTGGAAGTGTAGAGGTTAAGAGGTGTCCCTCCTGCAAGCAAATGCAGAAGAAAATGGTGCTGTGGTTTGGGCACCTGGTTGCAGCTCAGAAGGCTTTGGTTAAACTTCCTGTTCTTTCAAAGATCTCCTGGGGGCTCAAGGGGAGTTACCTGGGGCACAGGTGAAGTACTGTGTCCTTCTCAGCCCAAACTTTCCTCATGTACAGTAGCTAGTTAGAGTTTGAAAGAGAGACACAAGAACAATTACTGCATCTAGCAAACATGAGCTATGAGTACTGGCTAAGGTTAGTGTCTTACCGAGTATCTTGTAGTACTGGAAGGATTTTTGTAAGATCTGACTCTTGGAGTCCTGGTATTCCATGAGAACCTCAGATTTTGCTTTTAAGCAAACATTTAGTCATCTGGTTGAGGAAGAAAAAAAATGAAGTTATCAACCATAAAGGCTTGATAAAATGAAGGGAATGACATAGCTATCAAAGTGTTAAGTTTAAAGCAGTCCAAGACCATATCTGACTTGTTGCTTAGGAGTCCAGGTTGGCAGTACCAGAAGACAGGCTCTTGCCAACTATCAGAAACTGGAAGCAGCCAGTGTCTCTCACTGGCTTCCAGGGTCCATAGTTTTAAATTTAAATAATTCATGTGGTTAATGAATAATAAATTTAATAGTAATGATTAAGGCAGATGACTCTCTGTTCAGTTAAATGGTCACAGCCAACTGAAAAATGTGCGTGGTGCACACATGCTGCTCTCCTCCTCCAAGTTTGCACACATTCATCCCCTGACAAGCTTGTTTAAAGCTGTGGATGATTCACTTTGCCCCCAGACACTGCTTCACCGTTTCCTGCCTCACACCTGGCTGCAGCAGTGTGCTTGGTTTAGAGCAGGGCAGCTAATTAATTTACGGTGTTTTGCTCTCTTGTGCAGCGAAGATCCAGAAACCACATTTTTTTTTCCTAACTGCTGTGGAAGCTGACATGCTTCCCTGCTGCCTTGTGTGCAGTGTTGCCTGCTCTGTGGCAGTTTCCTAGGCCAGGCTCTTCCGATCCCTCCAAGCTGTTAGCCCCAAAGCCTGTCCTGGTGGGAGTTAGAACAGCTCAGCAGGGGTGGGCAGAGATGGGCAGTGCTGGCTTTGGAGCAGGGTCCCTGCAGGGCTCTGGAACAAGAGGGAAAATTCCCCATCTCTTATCTTGCCCCTCCTTCCCACCCCTGCCATTCAGCCCATTTCCTCAAAGAGGCTTTGTGGAGTCTGCAGACCACTGAGGCTTTTTCTTCTTTTTCCCCACCCTGCTCCTCCATTCCATTTGGTGTTTGTTTTTCCTGTGCTGCCTCTTGCTTGCTCCATTTGAATACTGTAAGAGTCTTGTGCTGGATGTTTTGACAAGTGGATGCTGTGTAGTATGGGCCATGCAGCCTGGGTAGGGGGCTTGCAGGCTCTAAGCTACAGTAACTTTTGCTGTTGTACAATGGCTGAGATGTGCTGCTGCCTTGGCTTAAGATCTTTGCACAAAGGGACCCCAGACTGTCATGGGATATCACTCCATTATGGAGGACTGTCTATCTGATGGTAGGGAGGAGGTCCTGTGCTATCTTTCTTCTGATGACAGCCAGGAACGAGACAGGGCTGACCTCACACCTTTGCGATTCCAAGCTGGTTTGTTGTCCCACTGGCTGTGGGTGGCATAAATAGAAACATTTGGACAGTGAGACAGTTGTTCCTGAATTACTCGTGCAAGTGGTGAGTGGATCAAGCCCTCTGCTTGTGCTTGTTGTTATTGTTTATAAATAAATAAATAAATAAATTTACTTTTGTTGACTGAGCAAAACTCCCATTAATCTGCAAGAGCACTGTGCAATTAACTGGATTGGAACCTTTCCTCCAGAATGTTTCTTGAAGGCTTCCGGCACAATGCTGATGGGATTTGCCTCCTCCTGCATTTACAGTAGTTTGTGAGGTAAGGAACCTCATTTTATTTTTTTCACCCTTTCTCTGGAGCTCTTAGGAGGTAGCAAAATGAGTTATCTCCAAGTCACGTGTCTCAAGCTAGAACTGGTGAATTGAGGGTTTAAACTTCGGGAAATTCCCTACAGCTATCAGTTCTGCATTTTACCTAGTGTGTTTTTATAGGACTACTTCCCTCTTTTCCCAAAGAAGAGCTAGTGGAAGTTTGCTCCCGTGACATGTTTGTTACAGGACTTGTTTGAGCAGTGTCTTGATTCTGCTGCCACTGTGTGGCCATAACCGGTCTGGTGCTTCAGGTATTCCTGTTTCTTACCATGATCTGCGTGGAGCCAGCACAGTCCCGCATCCTACATGTGATTCGCCTCCATGCCACTGTGAACTGCTTTGAAATTAAAAGACTCTATTTGTGTTAGCGGCGCAGCCAGATGCACCTGCAGCAGTAAGGGTCCATTGTGCTGAGTAGGTGTTAGGCTAGGAAAAAACAACAAACAGTCCCTAAGTCAGCTAATAATTTGATACTATGACCATATGTAACAGGTAAATAAAACTGACCCGGCAAGCATAAACCTCATAGACATATGCTTGAAGTCAGGGCCTTGATGAATAGCTGCTGTTGACTGAGCTGTTTGAAATACAACCAAAAAGGCAAGACTGTTAGTGGGATTTCATTAATCTCGGTTGTGGTAATTTCCGCAACTCATACGCATCCCAAGATGATGGCTTCTTCCTGTGTTTTTTAGGTTGAAAAGTGTTAGATCTCTTGCAGCCTTGCGCATTGTTGAGGTTTCAGGCACGCTACAGAAGCTTTGTTATTCAGCAGTAAAGCACTGTAACAAATAATCAAATACAGGTGTACTTAACAAGAAAAAAAAGCTTATATTAGCTTTGCTTTTTAGAAAATAATATGGTAATCATTTATGTTTTGCCAGTTTGGTAATATCCAGGAGGTTTTTCAGTCATTAACTCACTTGAGTGAATTAGAAATGTTTTATTGTAGTAATAAACAGTGATATGTCTTCAGGGACTTTCAAAGCAAGTAAAATAGAAAACGTAAATTACTCTGCGGTTTGGTTCTGCATTCTTTGCTCATTCAGGACTTTCACAGGCTTCAAGGAATGCAGGAGCAAGCCCCAAATATTTGGAAGGAAATCAGGGTGAAAAAAATTTGCCTTCAGCCCAAAGATTGAAAAAAAGTAAAATGTCAGCACTAGAAATTGACAGAGGGAGAAAATTCCAGCTACTAAGGGAACAGCAGCTGAGAATGTCATGCAATACTTTTATTAACACAGTATGAAAGGCAATTTAAATAAATAAAAAGGCCTATTTCTGCAGTTTTCAAAAGTCCTTATTTAATTTAGGTAAAAACAAATATGCCACTAATGTTAAACTGACTTGCAGTCATCTGATGACCTCAGATCCAGTCTTGGCTTTAGACTCAACAGCAAGTCACACGTTCTCTCCCCCGTCTCCTACTTTCTGTGTTACTAAATCCACAATGTTTTGGGGAAGGGACCATTTCTGTGGGTCTGTACAATGTCTAGGCTAACACAGACCCAGGCTCAGGTGGGATTCCTGCCTACTGCTGGGCAACTACTGACAACACCTGGCCCCTTTCCACCCTCTTCTTGTCATATCCGATTTCGTTCTCTTGCTGACCCATTTGCTTTCTCTCTCCACTTGCTTTGAGGTAAAGCATGTGTCTTACTCTGTGTATTTGCAGCATAATGGGGTCCCGAAACAAACTGGCAAGTTTGATTCTTACTGATTTAAAAAAAAATAATTATTTTTATTTATTTATTTAGCACCAATATGGATTGTAGACTGAAGCCTGCAGTGAACTGCAGATCTTTGCTGGAAACTGTATTGACTGCACTTCGTTACTGTAACACAGAGAAAATGAGGAGTTAGCAATAAAGCCTCTAGCCTTGTGTGTAGGTCTTGATGTTGATTGGAAGCTTTGCGGTCAGTGAGCACTTCAAGGGACACTTTCTCCTATTAGATTTGCTATATGAATCAAGTTCCTATGCATTTCAGTAATTTATGGGGCTTGGACTACAGTTGGCTATTTAGGCAGAGTGGTGATAGTAGTGCAGATGACAGATGCACAATATTTGCACGTAGTACGATTGCATAAACCACATTTCCTTTGGAAACTGGGCTAAAAATAGAAACTCCTTCCAGTGCCAAACTTGTCTGTCGTAACTAGTAGAGGCTTTTTGCCCATTCATTAATGTGCTGAGTTACTCATGCTGCTTCTGTGCTAATGTGTTTACTTGGCACCCTGGTTATACTTTCACGGGATTTTGTGAAATATTTTAAATTTATCATGGTGAAGAGGAATATAGGTGGGTAAGTGAATAGAAAGGTGAATTTATCATGCGAATCACTTTCTAGCTTTTTTTTTTTTTTGTCTGAGGAAAGCTTTTGTCATGTCCTATGCGTACTATTTGTCATTTCGTGGTTGTTTAGTGTAAAGAATAAAATGTTATGTTACCCACTGAAGGTGATGCAGGCCTAAGGCATACAGCAATTAAGGTGGGTCTGTATGTACAATAATAAAATAAATATTGTGGTGACCTTGTACAAGTTTCTTGCATAGAATCTCTCTGCCTTTTCCTTTCTGATCCTAATCCAGGAATGCAACCCAAAGGGTGGAGAAGAATGAGCCTGTACTTTGGGACACTGAAAACCACCCTCCAGGTCTGAATTCTGCTGCTGTGACTACAGCACAAGTGGCCTTAAGATTTGCTTTTTGTAGTACCGTTAAGACAGTGTGATGTGATACTCGCATCCTGCTGTGTTGTACTCATTAGCAAAGCCCATGGTTAATTAGGACCATTCCAGGAAGTAAAAAAAGGTTTGATGGAAATGAAAATTTAAAGACCAAAATCAGCTTTGGAGTAAACAGATGTAACCCCTTGGGTTCTGCATGTGTATGTGTGTGAATGATGGTTTTTTTTTTTTTTTTCTTTTTTTTTTTTTTTCCTCCCCCCCCTCCTTCTTATGGAGGGGCTGGGGTGGATTCACTTCTATTGTAGTAATGTCCAAAAAGCCTCGTTAGCCCATGATGTTCTGTATACTGGAAACATCCACTAACAATCTCCTTCAAGAGTTTAGTGACCTGTAAAAATGTTTTAACATTGCTCTAATTTATGGTAAATAGTATGAAGTAGAAAAAAGATACAAGTTCCCCTAACTCAAGGGGCCATGGAAATAGAATAAGGGTAGCCTACATATTTTCAAGTTGTTAATATTTTAAAATATAGCTTCCTAACCGAGGCTGAGATGCTACTGAAATAACGATTTCCACTTTCCAGCAACCCATTGTGCTCAGCTGAGTGAGCGTTACGCCACTAGAGAGCAGCAGAGACTGTGTTTAAAGCCACCACCGATTGTCCCTCGTCTTCCATGAGGCAGCACTTCTGTGTCGTCTAACCTTCAACTGTCAGAAGCTGTCTTATTTTGAGACCCATTTTTTCCTGTTCTTTTGCTTAACGCTCAGGTTTACTTGCCACCAGGTTTCTCTGATAGTGTTTTGCCCCGGTGTACACACTAGATGTGTACAGTCCAGTAGAAAGTGTACCTTCCTTGGCTGGGTTTTGTTTTAACTGTAAATAACAAATTAGGGAAGGAGACCATAATCTAAATATGCTGTGGGGGCATTTGTGATGCAGAATTTCTGAAATTTGTCCCTTTACTACAAATGTTTTGTGTGGTGGCCAGTCCATTCTTGTAGCGAGCCGGTCTGTAATGATACCTTGGGGATTTTTATCCTTTGTGTTGACTATATTCTCCATAAAAAGAGCAGAATGAAAGAGCTTGAAAGGAGAAAAACTGTCTGTACTTCTAAAATGGCATTACTGTGATTACAGTGGCTGCCAGGTTCTTTGGCACCAACCATTAAACAAGAGGCAGCAGGTAGATACAACAGGCAGGTAATGGGAAATGGTCTCCTCTGTCTGGCATGGTGTGGGCACTGAAAGGGGAGATGGCATTAGTTCCTGACCCCAGTTTTGCGGAGGCCACTTCACAAGGGACAAACTCGGGGGCTCTTGTTTTCTTATTCCTCAGTGTGCTGAGAGTGGGGGATGAAAAGCATTGGCAGGTTATGGATTATGTGGAAGAACTGGATACTGGTTAAATGAGTTTTGGTGTGGCAAGAAAGATTAGAATAGGTGAATTGATCAAATCTTGGACAGTATTTAACTGATTAAAATAAGTACTATTATGACTATACAGAAGTTCTCAGAGTTTTGGATGACAAATCATGTGATTATTCCCACAGATCAGTGCGTTGCAGTATCATCATCCCTGTACCCAGCATTATCAAAGCACTTTTTTATATAGAAGCTGCATCACAGACATTATAATCTGCTGAAGGTGATGCCACCACAATATATGTTCACAGTTCTGATACTCTGAGGATTAGTTTGCAGCTTCTCTTGATTCAGTGGAAGTAGGAGTCTTGGTGTTTCTGAAAATCCCTGGGAGTCTTTGCACTTTCAGGTACCTAAAAACCTTGAAAATTTGCCACATAGTATCCTATAACTTGAGATATTTGTATTTCAATTTTGGAGAAAACCGACTCTGAAGTCTGTAGAAGGTAACAGTGGCAGCATTATTATTGGTGGCATTTATTCTATCTGAGCAGCTGCAGATTACATTATTTAATATCTATTTTATCTGTGTTTCAGAACTGATTTTGGCGTTACAACAAAGGCAGACTTGTCTTATGAGAATCAAAATTATACTTAATTGAATTCTGCTTTGGGAGTTTCTGTCAATCACGCAACTGTGTGAATTGGGAGAGACACATGATTGCAACTATGATTAACTTCTCCAGAGTTGCTCTGAGTATTGTATTTCACATTTCATAAAGAGATGTAGTATCTTCAGAATAATTGTATTGTACTAAAGGGTATCTTTTGAATGTCAAAAATAACTTCATTCTCTTTGAGGGGACATAAAAGGAGGAGGAGGCGGAGGCCTTCTTTAAACTGAAGGTTATGAATATTTCTAAAATAGGTATCTCCACCTGAAGTGGCCTTGACCACCTTCCGCCATGTGTAATTCCTAACAACAATGTAAACAAATGGAGAGAATTCCCTGCCCTGAGAACAGCCTGCCTTTGATGCCAGCCTTCATGTGAACTACCTTTACACCATCTAGAGGTGGGCAGGTGGTAAATTAGCAGTAGATACAGGCTGCCAATGAGTAATTAAGAGTGAATGTTCATGGTGCTGGAATATTTGAGCCACGTATTGTAAGTGCATACCAATGCTGTGAGTTTTCCCATGTTTATGTAGTCAGGTAAAGGGAATTGGGTCCTTTTTGCTATTATATTACTGGTTTATTTTCTGAGTTGAACTTTAATTTTCCTTTATTCCTGGCTCTTTCAAATGAGTGACAGCAAATACAGACTACTTTTACTTCAGAATATGAGGCTTTATAAAAGCTTTGAGTACTTTAATTTATATGTATTAAGATTTGTAAATTACTGATTTAACTTTCTTGAGTGTTGCAAGATTCCATGTTAAGAACTGTGAACAGGGTTAGTTCAAAAAATCACTGCACTAGAGATCTCTAACTTTGAAGGGCAGACAATAGGTTTTTTTTGCACCCCTGTAGCTAGTTAGCCAATGTTAATATTCACTTTGCTTTTATCTCTAAATTGCATCAACTGTCTCCAGTGACATTTAACTTACATATGTGAAGGGATTGGCATTTTTAGATTGTCAGAGTGTTATTGGATGAAAAAGCTGATTTTGTCATGGGACATCTGTTTTATTGTTAATTAGATGAAATAGGAAAGACATCAGAAGAGTACACACAGAAACTATTTCATAGTTCCTGCTTAAAATCTTACTCTGATCCCTTGAAATTAATGATGCTTTACAGATTTTCACATTTTGATGTGAATTTCATTTAGGAAGTTTCAGGAACAAATGACAGAGAGTTGTTATCCATCTGTGCCTCTGTCTTTACAATTCAATTATTCCATGCCATTGTACGGTCTCTCCTTTCAAAACTATCAGAAGAGAGAAAACAACCAAGGAGTTCATTTCTCATTTAAAAACCCAACCCAACCACAACAACTTATATCACCACCAGAGCTCATGTTTTGTGCTTATCAAAGTAAGAAGTGCTATTTACATTGTCCCATCAAGGTGAGTTGATCTTTTTGACAGTTGTGAACTTGTGGATGCTAAGACCCTGTATTCTGATGGTTACCTGGCTTTTTTTCCCATCCTGCTTTTTTTTTTTTAATTTTTTTTAAATTTTTTTTGTCAAGTTATATTATAAAGACTCAAGTAGACCAGCTTTTCTCTTTTTTCAGTCATTCTTAAATATCTGTCCTATTGAGCTGCAGAAAAGGAGGCAGGTATAAAATATAGTCCCCAGGAGAGGCAGAGAAATTGTAATTTATGATAACTGGTGATAATATGTCATATTATTTCAGGATAAAGGCAAGTGAAATTTCTCATGGGAATAAGGGATAATAAGGCATTAAGAGCAGTAATTGGGACTTTTACTGTCCCAATGGGATGACACTGGAGGAAATCGGGGGAGACACCAGGTAAGGTTGAGTTGGTTGCATCTTTCTTGTGTACAATAATGCATCTGTAACTTGGGAACTAAGCACTGAATAGATGCAAAAGAACAGTGAGATGTGTGGGGAGCTATTTGGTTCTGCCTGTTCCCTTTCCTCTTGAGCCCTTTGACAGGGCCCTGGTGGGGCCTTATACAGAATTTGATGATGGAGAAGCAAAGGATGCACACTGGCTTTGGCAGGCCCATGCTGAGTAACCCTTAGAGCTGGAAAGAGGGGAAAGCTCTTCTGCAGTTCTGTCTTGAGAAATGTAGGGTAAAGAGTATATGGAGACTGCAGAGCAAGTCATGGGCTGCACAGCTGGCATTAGACTTGATCCATGCTCACTAAGTGCTGGTGGGGGGAGGAGGTAAAGAAGAAACTGGGAAAATAGAATTTGATTGGGGAGGAATGGATTTTAAGTCCCTGAAGTGATGTTAGCAGGAAAGTGAAGCAACTTCAAAAATGCAGTCCTCAGCTGTGTGCACACAGCTCCTTTTCCAGCCTTGAAAATAAAACCCTAATCTCCTGAAGCAGTTTAGAGGCCCTTTTCCTCCATGTGTACAGGGAGTACGTATGGTTCTTAGCAGAAGCTGCACTTCTTGAGTTGCCACGTGAGATTAGAGAACCATCCAGTTAGGTGAGTACTTTGTGATAAGTGTCAGTAGTGGATACTCTGGGGGAAAGCAAGAGAAATTCTGAAGGAGGATGTTTGTTAACTATGAATCCTGGCTTTGAATGTATAAAACCCTTTCAGTAATGGAACAAATTCCCTAACCCCTTCCCAAGACTTTCATAGATGTGCTCAGTTAAGAGTTGTTTTCTGTGCTGACCTCATGAAAACATTGCAGAGCCTGCAGAGCCATTATATATGCCACTTAGAGTGAGGGTCCTGGCCCGCCATTTTGAGTATAAAAGTGCACATTATTATCCTATTCCTAGCCCAAAAATGTTCTTAGTTCTTCTAATACGTAATATCCATTAACTAAAAATATAGGTCCATTATTCTCAATGCTGTATCGCCTTCTTCCCCACTTTTTGGTCTGGGACTCATGCTAGGGATAAACTTGGCAAAATACTTTCATTAGTGTGACTAAGAGAAGCTTACAACATGTTTCATTTAAAAGGGAGCAAGATTGATACCCTTTATTAGCAAGCTGGAGCAATCCCTGCCTTTTCTTCTAAAACAGCTCCATATCTGTTTGGCTCTGGAGTGCACAATCTTGATGAATTGTGAGTTAACTTAATGGAGAGGAAAATGTGTGTAGTGCTGTGTGAGGGCAAAAGGGAAAAATACAGAATAAGAATCGATGGAAGACAGAAGAGACTTGATGGAAAATGAAATGGCCTCTTCCCAAAAAAGCTGATGAAGAGAAAATAAACAGACTGGCAAGCAGGCTCAGAGAGGGAATGCAAGAAACAACAAGACAGTCAGTGAGGGGAGAGATGGATCACAGGCACAATGTACAGATTTTGATTTTTGAAGAGCAGGAAATGTGGGAATATTTGGGTCAAGGGCCTTGGTTCTGGCCCATCTTTGCTCAAATTAAATAAGAAGAGCTCAAAACAGGAAAAAAGTTGAAAAAGTTCCTCTCTTCCCCTGAAGTACAGGATCTAAAATAAACACTAGAAATTTAACTCTATTGGCAAAATATTTCAGAATATTTTGAATGTTAGTGTCTTTTCCCATAGTTCCTGACTCCAAAGCAATTGCTCATGAATAGCAGGTTTTTGTACTCTATAGATTTCTGCTACCTGGGTATATTCAGAGTTACATTCTGTTACTTAGCTGGCTAGATCAGTGTTATTACTTCTGCCAGGGCTGTAGTGACAGTCCAGACTGTCCTGATGGCTTATTAACTAACCTCTGATTTCACAGTCTACTGCTACTAATATATAAGCCAGAAAAGACCTTGCTTCGCTTTCAGAGTTAGGCAATTATCAGGAGTGGCTGTTGGGGGTGAGAGGGGAAACACTTGAAAATTGAGCTGACTTGATGAGGAAATCACTGAGAGACAGAGCAAAAGAGCAGGACCCTAAATACCAATGTGCTCTTGCAGTGTTCCAGGGGAATTTTGTTTGTATGATAATGAGTAGTATATAAAGATCTATCCCAAACTTTCAGATGCAATAAATCAACCCCATTTTCCTTTTTTTTTCTTCTTTTTTTTTTTTCTTTTTAAATTTAAAGGTGGCTACAGGAAACTAAACCCAAGATAAACAGCTACATGATGTTTAAATTAAGTGTACATGTAATGAGCTTTAACAGCTATTTCCATGTTACACATGGAAGATATGCACCTCAGGGGGATATATTTATTTATAGAAGGATAAATATCTGTCATTAAATTGTGCTGGGGCAGATGTTGGTGTAAAACAGTGGCAGCTGTGTTTCTGAATCAGGATGTTGAGCATTTAAGCCCACGATAAGGATCTGTGTTTGTATCCAGTGCTGGCTGGTATGCCTAACTTATAAAAGGTTAGAAGCCATGCCACAATTTTTGAGGTTGACCTTAAGAAATAAAAGTGGTTTATTTGGGGTTTTTCTTTTATTTTTTTTTTTGCTGGTTTTGGCTGGGATAGAGTTAATTTTCTTCATAGTAGCTAGTATGGGGCTATGTTTTGGATTTGTGCTGAAAACAGTGTTGATAACACAGGGATGTTTCCATTACTGCAGAGCAGTCCTCATACAGAGTCAAGGCCTTTTCTGCTTCTCACCCTGCCCCACCAGTGAGGAGGCTGGGGGTGCACAAGAAGTTGGGAGGGGACACAGCCGGGAGAGCTGACCCCCACTGACCAAAGGGATATTCCATACCGTACGACATCATGCTCAGCATACAAAGCTGGGGGAAGAAGAAGGAAGGGGGGATGTTCGGAGTTACGGCGTTTGTCTTCCCAAGTAACCGTTAAGTGTAATAGAACCCTGCTTTCCTGGAGATGGCTGAACAACTGCCTGCCAATGGGAAGTAGTGAATTAATTCCTTATTTTGCTTTGCTTGCATGCATGGCTTTTGCTTTACCTATTAAACTGTCTTTATCTCAATCCATGAGTTTTCTCACTTTTCCCCTTCTGATTCTCTCCCCCATCCCACCACAGGGGGAGTGAGTGAGTGGCTGTGTGATGCTTAGTTGCTGACTGGAGTTAAACCATGACAATTTTTTGAAAAATATTTTCTGGACATTTTTCTGGACCTTTAAGGCATCCTTTTTATCTTTCTGCCACATTTTTTAACTCTCCTTTGCGACCCTGGGAACTAGGAACTGAATGTGGTGAGATTTCCATGCAAATATTGTATTTGAGTACCTGGGAATTTAGGAAAAATACTAAATACCACAAAGCCATGATAAAAATCAGTCTTTTGGCAACAGAACTATTGCTCATCATGTGGTCTTTGTGCTCAGTTAGAAGGAGCTGCTCCTGAAGCTAGTAACCTTACAGAAGGTAGGGGATGGTGGGGAGGAGGGCGTGTTGTCTTGCATGTCTATAATTTCAACGTCTATGGTATAAGAAGAGATCGCACTGTCCTTCTGTAGCCTGTTTTTTTAATTACAGTTGCTGAGACTGGGAGAATGGCAGGGCTGGAGAAGTAACCAAACAGTCAAAAAGCATTTGAGCAACGGCTGAACCTGGAGGGTCAAATGATGCTCAGGAGGGTTTGGAGCGGTGCAGTGCTGGGAGGCTGCCCAGTGTCTGTGCTGGCTGGCGGGAGAGGAACTCTGGAATAGGGGTTGCAGAGCAGCTGCGGGTGCTTGGCATCTCTGGAGATCACCCAGTCCAGGGTCCCTGCACAGAGCAGGGTCAGCTACAGCAGGTTGCTCAGGACCTTGAGCAACAGGCAAAAACCAGCTCTGAGCCCTCCTCTGGGCTGAGAGGGAAATCACCCTGCCATTGCAGAAGTGGCCTGTGGGTCTCAATTATAATACCAGTAACATGGATTTCTAATTAGTAGAAAATTGACCCCTGTGTTTGCAAGCCCTTTCATGAGAGAACTGGCAGCTATCTTTTAGTAACTCTGTGGGTGCATGGCATATATACCTGTATATAACGCATCAACATTTAACAAGCTAAGAAACATGGGAAGAAAGAAGCAGAACTCAAAACAACTAACAGAAGGTGCAAAAAATAAAAAAAAAAAAAGGTGAAAAAGGGGAAAAAAATCTTCCACTCTTACCCCCCCCAAGCAGTTGAAGGGGACTAAATCTTTAATGATAGAGTCTTAGATAAAAGACTAAAATATTTATATCACCTTTTTAACCTGAATTTTATAGCAATGAAGTTTAACATCTATCTTCTATTACCTTTGTCAAGTTTATGACTAGTTCTCATTTATGGATCCCTTAAATATGTATAAGACAGTTTTACTTATCTTGTTTACATGGGTTTTCTCTTTAGGCATTTGTCTCCATCACTGCATAACATGTTTATGGTAATTTACTATAATACATGTATATCAGAGGCAGTTTAAATGACACTTAGCCTTGAATATATTTAAGATCTTTTTTTCTTTGTAGCCACTAGGAAGTCAAAAGATATATGAAAAGCTATTTATTTTCAAATGATAGTAACATAAACAATATTAAAACTTGTATTTGCTCTTGGAACAGTGTGAGGGAGAAATATATAACAAATGGGGCATCACACAGTCAGTTATTAAAGAAGTAAATTAATAAACTCAACATTCAATCTTTTCTTTTCACATGTCAAGGATAATCTAGACAGTAGTTTGATGATTAGAGAGAACAAAATGTGTCTGATTATTTGGGTTGGCTTTAATCACTGACTTTGTTTGAGACTCCTCAGTAAACATTTGCTTTCAGTTAGTTTCATTTCCAGCCCTATGGAAAGGGATTCCCCATGTGTTATCCAGAGTGTGCACTGCAGGTCCTTGCATTATTGCCACAGTGTCCAAAGGATCTGAATGAATTGCCTCTGTGAGAGGGGCTGATGCTGTGCTAGTAGCATTTTGTTGCAAAGGTAATTCTGTGAGTAGACACTGAAGAAAAAAAACATTAAGCTGAGAGGTGGTGGCTTAGAGTCCCAAAACTGGTTTCCTAGTTGGTGGCTGAGCTGGAGTAGAGCATGGATACTGTGTAGACCTGGGGTGTGCTTTTTGCCTAGTAATCTACGTTACTTTCAGCCTCATGGAAAGGTATGATCTGGCCTGAAGGGCATTGTTTTGGAGTGAATGAACTGTACTTCTGCTGGTGTGTGTGTGTGTGTTTTTTTTTTTTTTTTTAACTAGGGTCCAGTTCATTCCTATCTGTAAGTACATGAGTAACACTTATGTATCTTTATGAAATATAAAACAACGTCTGAGTGTAATGGGAACTGGATTCCCTGGTGCTTTTGAAAATGCCACTGCATGCTTATCTACTCTTTTTGGTGCTGGAAAACCATTAAAAATCTGCTCCCTAATCTTATTCATTTAAAAAATATTGCTATTATGGAGAGACTATTGAAAGCTGACAACTTGTTCAGAAATCAAGCTCTGTGGCGTTTGATGGAGTGATTGAGAAAGACTTGCAGACATTAGGAAATACCAGAAAGCCCACCCATTAATGGTAATGGAGGTAGGAATCCTTCAGTACTTCAGAAATTTCACAAAAACATGTACTACTTCCCCTCCACCTCAGCCCAGTCACCTGTGCATACTGTGATACTGAGAAGAGAAAAGCTTACTATTAGAAATTGTTCTCTTTGAATACGTGTTCAGAGAAAAGTGTGATGTCTTTGAACTAATAAAATTCATTTTTGTTGTTTGTAAGTTAAGGTGGATACAGCGTCCTTGCAGCATGTGTGAGAATGTGTAATTGTGGATCATTGAAATTTGCTATACTGCAGATGCAGAAAGACCCATCACGTTGGAAACAACCTTTCAGAGGAGGAAGCAAGGAACAAAATTCCTTTTATGAATAAACCCAAATTGAATGATTGTGCATATGCATTTGTATTTGCTTTCTCTCTTTGTTCTTTGTTCTTCCTTTAGCGATGCATTTGCATGCAGACTGCTAGTGATCAGAATGCAGAACTCCAGTACAGCGGAGCTGTGTGCTGGCATTGATCTAGTGGTCTGTGCCAGCTCAGTGGTGCAAGATTTACTTTAATTTCCTCTTCCCTTTGTTCTTTTGCCTCTGTGCTTTAAATAAAGACTTTCCTTTTATTACTTCCAGAAATGTTGAGAAGTCCTAGCTATTTTGTATCCAAATAACTATGACCCATTTCTCTGTGAGAGATAATTGCAGAGCTCCCAATCTGCTGGGTCCCACACTTCCGTATGTCTAAAATTCTCAAAGTTATTAACTTTGGGGAGGTGTGGTTTTTTGGTTAGACTAAATGGAGAGTGAGCACTTTGAAACTGTCAGGGTGTACAGCTGGAGATTATGTGCTTCTTTCTTTCAGGGAAGAAACCTCTGATACGATTTTGACAGAAGCTCCCAAACCTGAACAAGGAAGGACCAGGAACGTACTCTTCACTTAGACATCAGAGTTGATCAGGATCATGGAGGAAGTATATGGAAAGGGCCTAGAGAACAGTGTAGCATATGCAACTTGGCCATCCTCTCTTTTTGTATTGTTAACATCGGGCGGACAAATAATGTGCAGCAAAAAATATCTTTAAGTCGGTTTGTCTCTTTTACACAGAAAGAAATAGAGTAGAGGTTGCCTTTTTCCTTGCTAGTTTTCCTTGGCGGGAACAGCACAAATGCCTTCTTAAAGGAGGAAGACTTCATAAGTGCCACTATAGTTGGAGTGTTTTTGGTATCTGCTTTTCCCTGCTGTAGTTGGAGTGTTTTTGGTAGCTGCTTTTCCCTCTGTGCTGTAATTGCATAACTGTGCAGTGGTGCAATGTGTATTTACATGGATTGATACAGGGTCAGGGGTTTCAGCCTCTCTGCCTGCTCTCGGCATGGCTTTCTCCAGTGAATTTATTAGGATTATGTCCTCTTAAAGAATTAGTAGAACTCATTAGTTTCTAGTCTTTAACTTCTTCACGTAACATACACACATTTTCTGCAGGAGCAGTATGTGGTAGTTGCTTTCACTCTTTTGTTTTCCAAACGGATTTCATACAGACTATTTTCAAGGCTGCTTTAATAAAAACCTCATATAGGAAAAAATGTGGAGAATATGTTCTTGGGTTGTGGGTTATTTTTGTTCCACTCCCCTCCCTCCACAAGTTATTCGTAAACCTTTGCTATCTTTGGGCTTCTGTCCTTTTATCACAGCTTTCCTTTGTAATGAGATGCTGACAAGCTATTTTCATATCCTTGTTGAGAGAGCCATTCTTGTTGCTCCACAGGTGTGCAGCAGCTCAGTGAGCAAGGCTGTGCAGAAATCATCCTTCCAGCTTTCTGGAAGGTGGCTTCTGCTTTCAGAAGAAGCTCCAAGCGCTGGTGGCCGCACCTGGGACTTGGAGATATTTGACCTCTTGCTTTGCAGCTGGAATTCCTGAGCTGTCAGCTGGTTCTTGGAGGGGAATCAGATTCCCCTTCCAAGCTAGCAAACACATAAACCAGTGTCTCCTCACACAGCAATACCCTCCTCTCAGCAGGTAGGCTAGGCTTCCAGTAGCACTACAGCATTACAGCCCAGCATTTAGTTGCAGTAGCTGGTTAAGTAGTAGTTCCCCTTGTTGCAGGATCTAATGACGACGTAATGGACCATGACCAGAGTTGTGCATTTTGAGGTGTTGTGATGCAGGTGAGCACAGCAAGGAGGGTTATCTGCTGGGCAGAGTCTGCAGCAAAGGGGGATGAATGCTGCTTTTAATGAAGAAACTGAACAGAATTACAAGCAGCAGATTAATTACTTTCCTCAAAAGGAAAATGTGCTTAGTTTCAAACTGGTTGTTCCAGTGAGCCTTGTATTGTATAACACTCACCTGAGACAGAGGCTGACAGGCTGTCCCAACTGTTAATTGACTAATTAATAGTTATTAATTAGTATTCCCTGCAGTTGTAGTCTCAACCATGAGTTAATTGATTCTGATGGGGAATTAAATGTCCCATGTCAGAGATGAGTGCCCATAACAGCATCTGAGGCAGTTATTTTGTGTAATAGACTAAAACAAACCTGTTTTATATGTGTGTGTACACTCATACTAAATTGCACAAACCCTTGGTTTTGTTTATTTAAACCTATTGCTCTGTGCCTGTTAGATCATGTGGTTTGTAAACACTTAATGGAGACACTTAATTCTTATGTAACTGGGAGATAGAAGGATGATATTTTCAAACGCTGTGCTCTGATGTGGGATCTGTTGCTCTCTGAAAACCACTGTAAAAACATCTGCCTTTCCAATTCACTTCTGTCATGAGTTAAAATCCTCTGGAGATGAGAGCTAACTGGTAGATTTGATAGTTAAGTATTCCTGCACTGACAGGCTGCAGTATTTCATAGCAGCATGAATATCATTGTGTCTGTTCAGTTTATTAGGTTAAGAGGTTTTGGAAAATAACCTCTAATGGGCAGCATGATTTGATAGGCAGGTGCAGCTGACAGAACAAACATTTGTTTTCCTGTTCAATTTATACTGTTTTCTACGGTTGAGCCCCTGCCAGGCAGGAGCAGCTGGGTGGCACTGACTTTGGTTAGCCAGTGTTGTGCTGTCCGAATCTTCTTGGGGTGCAGTAAAACTTCTGAAGCCAAAGGAAGCCTTACTCAAAGCTTTTCGGTAGAGTTTTCTGTAGGCTTGTCACTACTCAAATTCAAGCTGTTAGATTTTACTATATTATAAAAGCTCCTAGCATCTTAGTTCAAAGTGTAAACATAGTAAATATACATTAATATATTAAGTGGAACTATTCAAAATCTGAAGCAGTGTGGGTCATTGCCATATTATAGGCAATGTGCAAACCATGCCGGATAAAATCCTGACCCTCTCAAAGTTGATGGGTGTTTGCTAAGCAGTAGAACCAAGATATGACCAAGGGTATGCAAAGAATATCTGATAACCTGCTCTGCAGGAGGTGGTACTTGCTTGGATGTGGAACTTCATGACTGCTGCTGTTTTATGAGAGTAGAGTGGAATCCAAGTTTTCTCATGATGACTGTGAATGGTAAATCCAGAAGTGAAATTGTGCAGTCCATCTCCAAAAAGCACCACCAAAACCTTCCTGTCACCTGCCCATGGGATATTGTATATTGCTTAACATTCTTGGTTATTGATTAGAACTCTGGATGGAGGACAACCAAAGGCAGTTCGATCTTCTCCAAAATGATGATTGAGAAGTGAATGGGGGTGAAGGGAGGTGAGGGAAACTGATAAATGGTTCTGAATTTAACACTTTAGGCTAAGCCACCAAATGCCTAATTAACATTTGAAAGGAAGAGAGTTGCCCTGCAGGTGAGAAAAAGGGATGCTAAATAATTTTGAAAAATTCAGATGTCAGGCAGGGATGGGAAGATTTACGTGTTAATGGGATCCTCAGCAGGAGAAGAAACCTTGGAGTGGTGATGGCAGACAAATAGATGCGCCCATCTGCACCTTCAGATGTTACCACATAAGTTTGAGTAATTCCACACTTCTTTGACTAAATAAAAATGAGCAAAGATTTGTGGTTGGAAGAGATGGCTTGTGAAAGAGCCTCATGTTATTTTTGGAACCTTTCTATAGAACAGGCCTTCCCACCTGGCCTGACAATATAGCTGTTTAAGATATAACCTCTGACTGCTTTAATGTGTGCATTAGTTTGGGTGCCCACAGCTAAGAGCTGAATGCTGGCGAGGGTGCTGGTTTCTGTGAACTTAAAGCGACAGAGACCAGGAGCATTTCTGACGGGGTGTGACACACACAGCTGAGCCCGGCTCTGAGTCTTGCTGAGATCACTGTAACTGAGTGGTAGGAGAGTACTTGATCAGGCTAAGTTTTATTTTAGACCTTAAACCAGGTGATTTTTTTTTTAAATTTTTTGGTTCTCGTTTCATATGTTTTTCTAATTTTTGTACAATTTTTTTTTTCCAGTTAGAAATCTTTAGAGTGAGTCAGGTTTTACAGAGAACAAATGCAGCCTGCCCATACCTTCTCTTGAGAAGATATACCTTGTCCTAAAGCACCCTTTCAAGGGAATGTATAAAATAGTTGCACTTTATGAGTTTATTAAATTTCTGACTCCCAGTTACTTTAATAAACTTTGAATTAAACTGAGGCTGGTGACAGAAGCAAATAGCAATAAAGCACTCTGCTGTCATCTTTTTACTGAAAAGTATTTTACATGAAGGATCCAATAGCCATGGCAATAGGGTTTTTTTTACCCCTCTGTGTTAATATGCAGGAGCCTAATAAGCTTGCTAAATATTTCTGCAGAATTATCTGCTACCGCTAATTCAGCCTAGGCAGGGCATTTGGGCCTGTGGAGAGGCTCTTAGAGATGTCAAGCATTTTATAAATCAGATAATTTTCCTTGGTCAGTAAAAGCCATGGAGATCCAGTCTCTGGGCAGATTGCACTCTTCAATTGAGATGTTAAACTTTGTTTCCTTTCAGAAGCAGTGTGAGTCAGCTCCAGGCAAATCTAAGCATTAAAGCGGAACTAAAACAAACATAAAGTGGAACCAATCCTAAATATATTTGCATCTAGATTTTGGCAGACGTTGTTATGGCTTTCTGTATTTTATGTGCCTTTTTCATTTCCCTGTGAAATATTTTTTGGTAAACTTATAAGGTTTTTAAACCACTTTAAGTTGTTGACTCTTCCACTTATGCTAATGATGCCTCTTGCTTCACTACTTCAATTTTAAAGACAGAGAATGACTTAAAGCTTTGCCTCTGCCTTCCCTAAGCATCTGCTAGCAAGAATTTGTGCTCTTAGGAATGCAAAACAATAAGGAAAGAAAGAAAGAAAGAAAGAAAGAAAAAATTAGCAGTAGATTATTTTTCTTAGTGTGTGAAGATGTGTAACACCAGAGTGAGGTTTTTGGAGTGACCCAACACTTCTGTGATTGAAGTCTTGCCTTTAGCTTCACTGTAAGTGGGACAGAATCCTAGCTGAAAATAGAAACTTATCCCAGTCTTGTGCACTTCTTACTATTAAAAAAAATTATAGGAGTTGATACAGTTTGTATGCATGAGAATATAGACATTAAACCATGACAGTTCGAAAGTGAGTTAAGATAGCTGAAGTACTTTTCTTTCTCCTCATTTAGCCAACCCAGCAGCAAGGGAAGCAAACTCAATTCGTGCATGGGATTTTAGAGTTTGAACTGACACTAAATTGAGCATAACCTTTGAATAGGCCCAGAGCTGGTAGGTAAAGCTCCATTCTGTCCTTATTGATGAGTTTAAATGTTTCAGACCTTTATTAGAATGGCTTTGGTGGTGACAGTGCAGCTAAATAATGTACTTTTATTGTTAGCATACCTTTTCAGATCACACTCTTTTAAGTTGTGATATCTACAAGATGGCATTTAGCTAATGCAAAGAAAATAGCTAAAACATCTCCCTCCCTTAAAATAAAGAGGCATGAGGCTTTTTGGCTTATGTGGGCTCTTGATAGCAATAGGGATAGTTTACAATTACTATGAAGAGTGCGTAAAGAATACTGATCTGGTCATCTGAGTAGGTATATAAAATACCAAATATACTTCACTTGTGATGATGTAGTGGTTTCTTGGCAGTGTATTTTTCCTGCAGCTTTCAAGGTCAAGTTTAATTAAGAGTTCCAGGTACTCTCAGTGAGGGTTTTTGTTCCTTCACTTTTTGGAAATATGTTGCTAGCCAGAATTTTCATACAATTACAGAAATGTTAATAATGGATATACCATTGAAATCTGATTTTTGTTTTTGAAAAGCCATATATAAAATAGCTGAATGATTTGTCATCAATTATTTATTTGTTTTATTATATTTCAAAACAGAAGAAATGCATCCTATTTTCAGTCAATATTTTAGATCAGCTTTTCAGTCCTACAAGCGTTAGATGTACAGTGTATATATTTCATGAATAGCCTTGTTTGACTTTCAGCACTGCTTGTATGAGTGAAGTTACTCGTACTTGCATACTTGCAGCATAAGAAGAACATAGGATAGAAACGTTGCATACTTATAACAAGCCCATTGTAGAGATACCTGGTTAACATGCCAAGAAAATAGTTCTCTAATAGATAGAGCAGTAAGAAGCAAGGATACTTTCTAGTTATAGATGATCAATGACAAAAAGTTTTAAGCAAATATTTTAATACGATCCTGTTGTTAGAAATAGCCATGCTGGTAGTGGGTGATTTTCTAAAACAAAAGCAAAACTTCAGGGCTATAATCCACATTTTTAGTTATAGCAAATCTTTGCAAAAAGGACTTAAAATGCAGTTACCTTAAGTACCTTAGAGTTTTCTGTCAGAGAGGCTCAGGAAAACTGAGCTTTTACTCCATTGGTATGAAGATTTCTGTTTTTATGGTTAGAGGTGGGAATGCAGATCCCATACTGTTCACCACTGAATACCTCCTAGGAGGTAGTAGTTGACATATATACCATGATAATAATTCAGAGGTGCTTGATGTACATGAATACAAAGGCATACTTAAAATCTTTCTGTGGTTTCCTCTCATTATAATACATATTATACAGTTTCATGCCTTTAATAAAGTTCATCCAAAACTATTGTGAACATACCAGGTAGGATCCTTACCACAATGCCTCTTTTTACCACCTCTGCAATATCAACAGATAAGGCTAAATATAGGTTACTTGTACCCAGTGTAGATTCCTTTATGCTGCTAGAAAAGTGCAAAACCAGCTGATATAAATGATAATTCAAGTCCAATGTAGTTTGTTCTTTTATATTAAAGAAGCTTTTTGTGCAATAGAAAAAGTTCTTTATGGATAGGAAAGCTTAATAAAGATCGCTCTATTTTGGTGTTAATTTATTATTTTTTGACATCTTAATTATATCCTGCCCCATAAAGTGGTGATTGGTAGTGTCAAGATTCCTAATCTGTGTCCATAAAATACATTTTCCTGTTTTTTTTCCTCAGTTTGATTTTTGTGTAAAAATCACTCGTAGTGAGACATAAAATCGCAGAGAGGAGGATCCCATCCACACTTCCCTCTACCGGGAGATGCAGAGCAGAGGAATACAGTGGAAACCTTAAAAAATGACTCAGCCTCCGAAAGAGTTATGGGGAACAGACTGAAACAGTGCCCTGCCCTCTTTTCAGTGGTATAGGGAATAAAAGACAGTGTACAAAGTCATCAGAAGTTCTGTACAAGAGTTAGTGTTATTAGGTGCTAGTTCAGCCATGTCTGGAGTTTTGCTTTATGCCCCAGTGAAAAGTCCTTTACATGCATGAGAATGTTTTTCAGAATAAGGGGAGAACAATAAAAACGAGCTTATTAGTTTCTAAAAGGCCCTATCCCAAAGCAAAGAAAGATTTTTAAAGAATTTGGCTTGTTCCTATGAAAAACTGTTCTAGTGAAGTTTTGCAGATCAAATGTACCGGTCTACAGCTGTACAAATTCTCTTTCACAGAGTATGAATGCTGCAATTTGCTAATGTACATTTTGCTTTTCATAATATTCACAAAACCAGTTTACGGTTCAGAACACTCACAAAGCTGCCGCTTTTAAACTTTGCTTCTGAACACATGGCATGGTTTTCCCACTTTAAAAGCAGGTTTTTTCTTTCGTTCCTTTTTTTTTTTTTTTTTTTTCTTTTTTTGCAGGTGTCTTTTAGATAAACAACACTCTCCAACCTCAAATGAAGCAAAAGTTTGAAGGGATGATCCAAATGCCTGAATTCGCTGGCCAGAATGGTGGCATTTTTTTTGTTTTATTTAGTATTTCTGGATGCTCCTGAGGCTGTAACTTTATATCCTCTAGGTCAGTGCATGTTCTAATGCAGTTAACAGAGTGAATGAGGGGTGTCACAGTTAATATCCTAACACTGATCAAACATTTCTAGTGTCTTCCCTAGGTTACATTGGTTATGAGTATGATGGTCCCTGTGTAGACCAAGAGTTAAGTGCTGGTTTGCATTCTTTTAGTTGATTATGATTTACCAGCATAAATTCCAAGTGTAGATAACCCTGCACAATGCTGTGAAAATTGCTGCAATGGAGACAAACTTCTCTTGTGAAAACACAGACAAATATTCTCCATAAACCTATTCTTGTCACTGGAAAATACGAGCAGTACCTCTGTACTAATGCCTAGGAAAAAAATGGTGGAGCTTTTGGAGCATTTTGCCCATATCGTTGCTGCTAACAGCAATAAGTAACTATTGCACCTTTTCACAGTTCACCCCTGTAAGTGCTTAGAGGCAGATGACTAAGAGGAACCTGACTGAGGCAGAGGAAATAGTTCCAAAGAGAAGTACTGCAATACCAGCTGCGTGGATGCCCCATTGCAGGAATTAGTGTATTGTTTTAATGATTTCAGGGTTTGGATGCATTTCTTTGAAACACACGCTTGAACTGTTTTTTACTAAACTGTTGCCAAGGCGTTATGCATTGGGGATATTGTGATGGAGGGGAAAAAACACATTGCCACAGATGCAGTGTAGTTTTTTTATTTTATTTTATTTTGTCTGTCTGTATTGACTCAGCACCATAGCAGCTGTTCTCTTTTCAAATAGCTTTGTTTTCCTGAGGCATAGTCTATACTTATTACAGGAAGTTGTAGAGGAAGGAGAGCAAGTAAAGGACTCCAGATGAATTTCTGAACACAACCATTCTCACACTATTTAGGAGTAAATTTTATATCCATGCATACTTTTGCAGATGGCCTGAAAAGAACTGGAAACTTGGAAGTTTTAAGACAGAACAGTATTCTGAAAGGATGGGATACTAGTATTTTTAACAGTGTGTGTGAAGGTGTGAATCAGGCCTTGAAGTGCTATGTGCAAAGGGTAAGTGTGCCCATTTTACAGGTCAGAAGTAGAGGTGTAGCCCTCAAGTGGTTTGCCCAGTATCTCAGAAAGTCTGACAAAGCTAAAAATAGGATAAACTCAGCCTTGCCACTAGCAGAGAATTTCCAGGGAGTGCTGGGGTGAGATGCACATTATTCCATTTGTAAGCCTGAGGCCATCTGCACAAGGTTTGTTAGGTCTGCTGTAGTGATTTGCAGTCTCTCTTAGGTGTTCACTCGTGTCTTCCAAAAATGGAGTACTTTCTCACTGAGGCAAAATAATGCAGACCTTGTTGAAAACTGGTAGAAAAGGCCCTTAATACTGGAAAGATATCTTCTCGTCTGCATGTTACATGCTCCAAGAAAAAGAACCCATAGAATCTGATGAAGGATTAATTTCTTAGAGCAGATTTTCTTTCTTTTTGTCATATATTTTGCTGTTCAATGTTTTTCCTCATTTTTTTGTTTTCCACATGAATGCAGAATTCCCAAGAACTTGATATTCTTCCTGCTCAGAGAATATACTGCCTCTTGGGGCGGGTAGTGAATGTCTGCTTGGCACTAAGTTAACTTGCCTCCTTTAGAGATGTCACCAACAAATACCTAGTTTGTTAAATACTTGTAGAAGTTGAACATCTTAGTGAATCAGGGAAGTGTCAGGCAAATTTCAAAACACTAGTGCTGAGCTCTTTGAAAATGGGGAGAAATGCTATGTAGCTTCTCTTAGGTAATTTGTATTCAGTGGATTCTCCCTCAGTGTCCTGTTATATTAATCCTGAGACACTTGTCATGAGTCAGCCAAAGGATTAAGAGAGAAAACTTTGAGTTGCTCAGAATTTCCTAGCCATATGTTTGGCCTTAAAGGATGTGTTAAGTATCAGGTGATTCAAATTGAAAAGCTCAGCAGCTTTATAATCTCCTGGTCTCTAAAATCACTCCAACTATGGCTGCCAGAAGCAGAAGCTCCAAGACTGGCTCATTGCTGTGCATGTTCAGTACATCTTGCCACTACCGCTTTAGGAGCAAAGATCCAAAAAGGAAAGCTCTCAGCCATTTCTTTCCTGTCATAGGGTAAGTACCTGAAAATAATTATACCCTTTTACTGGAAATATTTGGCATCAGTGCTGTGGCTCTACCATTAACATTTTCTACAGTTTCTTTCCAGACTGCCAGTTCTTTTTTATTACTGCCTTGTTAGCGTGATGAAATGATGACAATCTTCTATCTTTGCTGTGGATGCAGCCAAATGGCATAAGAACATTTGTCTACAAAAGTAACTGAATAAAAGACTGAAATGGCCAATTAATAACAGCACCTGCCTTACATTATCTGTTGAGCCCGGCCATGCATGCACCACAATCTCTCAAGGTTTTGTACATTGAATCTAAGGAGATATGCTTCTGTTTTAACTAAATCCAAGTACAGTTCTCCAAAACATTATTTATTCTTTAAGGCCTCCCACTTCATTCCTTTCCAAAATTTCTAGCAGTTTTGCTGTTTGGATATCAAGTCTTTGGCAAAAGCATGTGTGCTTAATGGGCCTCTGAATAGAGGACAATCTATCTAATTGAGGGCTGATCTTAAGCCATATTCTCTTATTGCCATCACAGAAATGTACAGCAAGTGCCCTGGAATTTTGACTGGACTTGAATCAAAGTCTTGGACAACGTGAGTCTGGATCTTACTTTTTACAGCTGGTCTCTTATCTGTATACTGGTTTTACTCATAAATTCTAAATTGTTCTTAACTTGGAAAAGTTTGTGTCTACTTAATCTTGGGCTTTTTTTCTACTCAAGCTAGGCACAAATGACTGAACATCTCATTTAGCATGGCTGTATGTCTCTGCATTAGCTGAATCCATAGGTAAACAAACACAATGCTATTGAACCACTGTCAGGAAATAAAATGTCATTTTACCATCTAAAATTACTACTCCCATACCTTTCCCACTTCTGTGGCCAAGTCACTTTTCTGATCAAAAGCACCTTGAGTTGTAATGTGAAGTCAGGCATCTAAGGTGTCTCTTTTTGCTTCTACTAGTTCAATGTTCTTTAGCTCTTATTCTTGCTCTACCACAAATACTAATATTAAAAACCAAAATCCTGCAAAAGGTATATGACTGACTTAGTTTATACCACTCAACTTTTTTCTGTCCTCTGTTGTTTTTCTTTATCTACTCTCATGTTCTAGATTTGTCCAATTTAAACTGCATGCCCTTAGGGCAGGGCACACCTTAGTGTATATTAATTAATGTTTGAACCTTTCTATTCACTGCAGCATGTCAAGCACATCCTCTACTGGCTGGCTGAGACCTGATGAGCAGTAGGAAGGTTATAAAGCACTGTTTGAAATGGGTCTTTGTGTGGTCATTAAAGTGCATTCATTGTCTGTCTATCTGCCTATCTCTTCTCTTACTGTTTTTTCCTTCAGTTCTCCTTGACCCCAAATTACACTCTCATTTTCCATGAATTTTCCGTCTTATCTACCTGGCCAGCTTCCTAATTCAATTCTGCAACAAAATATTTGGAGACACTTTTACACTCCCCTCTTGAATAGAGTCTAGCTCTCTAGAGGGCCAGTGCTGACCCTACCATTTCTTCATCTTTATCTGCTTCTGGATGTAAGGAAAAAGGATGGATTCTTGTGCTAGCTTTTCTGATTTGTAGTAACTTTCTGTAGTGACTGCTTCTATCCTACAGGTCCTCTCTGGATTTCTTCTGAAAAAGTGAGTTGAGACTGCTAGTCACACCCTTTTATATTCCTGTAGTTGGTACAGGTACTAGGGAACTGACTTGGGAGGACACTGTCCTGTACTTCTGCTAGCTATGATCAGCATCTGGTCTGCCAAAGCTTTCTTCTTCCTCTCCAACATCTATTTTCATATCTTTCTCTGTGTAGGGTTTTGGTTATTCTGTTTGTGTTTTCCAGTCATCCCAAACCCTGCTGCATTCCTTCTATTGACAAGTGCTTTCCTGTTTTCCCATATTAATGTACTATCTCATGTGTTTGTTCTAAGTGTTGAAAACTACAGCAGTGAAAACTATTTTTCTGTGTCTTGAACACATTTTTGAAAGACTATACAGAAGTAAGGATGTTGTAAATCTGAAACAATAATTGCATTATGCAGAGTAGATGTGTGTTTTGATTTGTGAAGAGGAAAAAGAACCGCAGAAAGAGAAGTCCAATGTAGCTGCCTGATACATTTTGTTAGCTAGGTCTGCTGCAGTATTTTGACGTTAGCCTAGTTAAATGTTATCACTGAAGCCTGTGCGCTTTCGATAATGTTTCTTGGAGCAGAGTGATATTTTAATTGCCCTCCTGCTTGTCTGATGCTTTGGCCAGGTATTGGCAATGAGAGTGAAAGGTACTGATTTGCCAGTAGTGATGCAGCTGACAACAGTACAATTCTGGATGTCTGGAGAAGAAGTAAAAATTGGGTTTGCTGCCCTTAGGAGTATAAAAAGAGAAGGCTTGTTCTGAGATAAAACCTTAGGACTTGGTGTAGGAAGTTGTCTCTCATATCTAGTTTTACTGCATGCTAAACAGACTGCTCTTGACCTGTGTATCCAAACACCCTCATGTACCTGTCTGCCTGTCTGATTGCCACAGTCTTCCATTTAAGAAACATTTTCAAAGTAGCCATCAGAGTTGCTTCCTGGCCTTATGGGTGCTTACAATTTCCTGGGCTGGCATCTGCAAAGCTGCTTGTGTAGTAATGCCATCCTACCGCTACCAAGCTTCCTGCTGTTCCTGTTCAAGCCAAAGCCCCAAAGCTCCTAAACTAGGTCTCTGGACCGCAACATGGAAATGCCTGCCTTGTAAATGTGTGCAGCTCCATAAGTGTGCTCAGAGCACACCTGGGGCCTGCCATTCCCTGCATTGGAAAGACTAAGGGCAGAGTGCTAAGTGAAAGGGCAGTAACGAGAAGGCATGTATAAACACAGAGTGGGGATAAGAGGGGTATTGCGTGTGCTAAGACATGGTCACCTGAAACAGCTGACCTGGCACGAGTATTGAGTTGTGAAAGAATGGGTGCTTGGTGAATGATCCCAAGCGAGGGGCAGGGGGAGCGGGTCTGTTTATAGCCCCTCAGTCTGAAAAATCAGATCACTTACTGAAGCACTTCAGCCCCACTCCTCTCCTAGACACCTTCCCTGAGTCCTTGGCATCACGTGCATGGAGGGCTTGAGTGCCCAACTTGGCACTGGAGCTTCTGAGCAGCAGCCTCAAGGTTCAGAAGTACAGTGCTGAGTGGGAGGTGGGTCTCTTCTGAGAAGGGTAAGGATGAGGATGCTAATCTTGCGCTGCATCAGATTTGCAAAATTTGAGAATCTTCAGCACAAAATATGCAGGTCTTGTGTTGTGCTGGGTGGAGCGACCTCATGTGATAGCCAAAAGCTCCCTGTGTTTTTCACGTTGAAAAAATCGTTGGTGCCTAGCAGATATAATTCTAGACTTCTATGCCTGCAAGAAAGCCTGGAGAGGACATGAGCTGTGAAATGGGAGGGAATGGGTTTATTTCTGCTAATTTCAACAGAATTGCCTCTTCTTCCATTATCTGAGAAAGAAATCAGAGACATTAGATTTTATCTGAGAAGAAAAACTGTGAATTGAGTATTTTATAATTCGAACCAGTAGATGTCAGCAGTTCCTTTTGAAATGGCTCTGGAAATGCAGCAGTAAATGAACTGACTTGTTCACATCCAAACTTCTCTGTGATATAAAAAAAATTGCCCAAAAAATCAGGAACTGCATGGAATATAGCCAACAGATCAGGAGAGACAGCCTCCTCCTAGTTATTGGTGAGAGTGGCATGAAGAAACATGGAAAAATTTGGTCTTAATAACAACAAAATATTAAATAGGGTCTATTTAAAAGGTATGATCTTTGATTACTGGGCCACTGCATGACATAGCTTTCACATTCGTGGAAGTTTGGTATAGTCTTTAAAACGTGAGGGCTGTGTGGTGGTTGTTTTTTTGTTTGTTTTGTTTTTTTTTTTTTTTAGCTTAGGTCGTACAGTAATCCAGATGTATGTTACAGTTGATGAAAGAGGTGGTAGGTGTCTGCCTGTAGCTGGATATATACTGTTTCATATGTTCATGTCTAAAGTAAAAGACAACATCGCATATTCTTGTAATGATCCAATTTTTAATGTCTTATTTGGTATGTGTTTTTTAGAAGCATGAAGATTGTATGAAATGGTTTTATTCTATTAGTCTGTAAATCAAGAGTAGTATCACTGAAATCCGAATTGGTAGCAACCGTAAAAGTACCCCAGTGGGATGAAAATAAACCACATAATGTCCTTATTGCTAGTTTTTGGTCTGTGTTGCTAATGATGCTTAAAATAACATCCTTATACTGGTCCACTCCTTTGACCTTGAGCCAATATCAAAAGTGTTTGCAAAAGCATCTGAAGACGATTCATTTATTTTTAGCTTGAGAGTCAGCAGGGGGAGCTCATACCCGTTTGGTTCAGCTTGCCAAATATTGGTTATTAAAGACATTTTAAACTAGGCCATTTTATTTACGCACTCACGCACACACCCACTCACCCTCTTAGAGATGTATATGGGATTCCTAGAGCTTATAATCTATACCTTAGCAGATTGTTTAAAAAGTCTCATTCTCATATCTTCATGACAGACACTGCATAAAAAGAGGGGTCAAACGAACGTATGTTTAAAAACAATCCTAAAAAACCGATTCTCTTTTACTTACTATCTCAAGGCGGGGTGGGGTGGGGTGGGGCGGGAAACGATGTGTCCCTCCATCTTGTGGTCAGGAGATGATACTCAGTTGAAGAAATGCAGTGAGCTGTGTGTTAGCCCAGACCTCTAAGGAAGCTGGATGATTTGGGAGTATGATCGTTAAGAAAGAAGTTTAAACCAGGCCATTGTCAACATTTTAGCATGAGATTAGTAAAATCAATGGGTTTTTTTCTTAAATTGGTTGGGAAAAGGTACATTCTGATTCATCTGATTGCATTCATACTAAGCTGCTTCTTTTTTTGTTTCACGTGAATAAAAATTAGACTTTTGCCATAGGTCCACAATATTTTCTGGAATATCATTTGGATGAGTTAGTGCAAGTCAGAGATAGTCTGCCCTGTGCTAAATGGTGTTGTTTTATTATATCATGTGTGTATGTCTGATGTTCAGAGGATTCTTAACTAGGTCATAATTACTGTATGTAAGAGAAAGACAATTCTGCATACAGATCTTGAGCCACTTTATGTAAGGAAGCATTTTTAATTCATTCTAGCAGGTGACAGTTAAGTGACTTGCCCAAGGTCACAGAGCAGATAGCTGGCATTGCTGGGAATAGACACCCTATCTCCTCAAGTTTCTGTGTGGTGTTCCTCTATAGTGCCATGTCATTGCCTTGGGCAAACGAAGAGATTTTCTATTTTCAGATGGCCTTTAAATTTCCAGACGTTTGTTAATGTATCATGTATTATTTCCCCGGATACTTTTTCATTGTAACTGAGAATGTTTTAACCTGTTGATTGTATTGATTTTTGTTGCGGAAATAGCAGGATACTCCATTTCAAACTAAATTTCAAGGGCATGAAGATTGTTAGAATGGAAAAGCCACTTAGCTCAACACAGTTGTTGCTTTTATTTTTATCTCCGTAAGGCATAGAAAGAGCCTGAGAGGTCCTAGCCCTATTTTCTCTATCCTGGATGGAATCCCAATTACTTTAGCTGCTGGAAGAATTGCGAGGAAAACATAAAGCTCATCTGCTGTATATGCAGACATGTAGCTGGCTGTGCTTGTGCTAGTGATATCTGAGAATATGGCATGTATGTTCAGCTTCCCTACCTTTGCATTGTCCTGGCTGGGTGCTGCTGCACCACTTCTAGGGTAGTTGCTGTGAGACATTCCTCTCTGAACCAGTGACAAATGGTGACTGTTCTACTGAGGGTCCAGCTGGTACCTTGTAAAGCAACAACATCCTTACATCATTTGTATTCTTCTGAACTCTGAAGACATTTCTGTGTCCTGTCCTCTGCCACTCTTTTATTCTTACTTTTTGTCTTCTTTAATTGCAAGCCTAAGCTAGGATTATGGCTTTTAGGAATTGTCCTTAAGTCCTTTCCTTTGGCTGCGTGCTGCATAATTTTTCCATTTAATATGGATTTCTCGTTTTGGTCAATTGCTCCTAGTCCTATTACTTCACAGTAATCTACATTTGATGCACATTTCCCTTTACAGGCCCAGCCATCTCCCTCAGAAAGTCATTCCCTGTGCACGATGGGCCTGAGCCAACATACACAGAACTCTGTGGCAATATTCGCGTTCGCAATGAATTTGAAACCTGAAGCTAAGGATGAAAACCCTTGTCAGCCATACAGGTTAGTGCACTGGATTCATGCAGACCTTGGGTATGTGGGTGGAGAAGGAAAGAGCACTTGTTCCAGGGCATTTCTATATCATAGCTCATAATTTCCTGAAGAAGCTGCAACTCTTTTTTTCCCCTCTTCAGAGGCTTTTGCAGCTGCCTTTCCTCATAACCCTTTTCTGAATCCATAGGAAGAACCACTGATACAGAGCTCTCTTCTGTATGTTTGCTGGTTATTGTGTGTAGCAGAGCTATTGCATTTTGCTGTGCCTCAAGAGCCCTCCACCTGAGGAGGGCAGGGTTTTTCTGCCACAAAGTTGGTCCAGACATGAAAAGCAGAGGGAGAGGGTTTCAAGTGGGTAACTGGCTCCGGTTCCTGTCGATCTCCAGCTGCTTCCAGTGACCTTGGTTCTGGCCACGTGAGGAAGGCAAAGCCTTATTTTATGATTGTAGGGCATTGAGAGAAAAGAAGTGTGATGGCAGAAGGAACAACTGTAGCTAGTCTAGGCATATCTTCTAATCTTTTTATTATTTCTGTAATTTTAATGCATTCCCTGTGGTATGTTAAAATACAGACCAAAAAAAAAAAAAAAAAAGGGTTTGTGTGTACTATTCCTCCCCTGCCCCACCATTAGCAAGTTTTTAAACCACTGAGTTGCCGGCAGCTGCAGCGTTGCAAAATGATGCTGTTCAGGGTAGCTCCCTCTTTGGCACAGGCTGGAATGAAATTGGGGAAGACATGAAATTAAAAAGAGCTCGTTTAAAATCAAGTGCTGATTACCCACTTCCATAAATACATTGAAGCACAAGAAATTTATTACACTTGGACATATTTGCAAGCTGCTTTTTGGAAATGGATACAAATACACTCTGAATAATATACTTTTGCTGCTTGACTGGCAGACAATCTCTCTATGGTTCTACTGAAAAGCAACTTGGGCTAGATTTTGCAGTAGGATAGATGTCAGAGCTTAGTTTTCATTCTTTCCATGGTGCTTAAGAAAATTCAGAAAGTACAAGAGAGCTTGAGAGAGAGTGATTCTACTGTAAAATGCAAAATCATAGTACTTTTCAACAAATCAGAAGTATAGAAGGTGTCGGTCTGGGTGCTAAATCACAGACCAGACTAAATTTTCATAAACAGCATGATGAGTAAAAAAAAAACCAGCAATACAGACTAAAATATTCTACATAAAAATTTCTTCTTGACTGTAGTACTATTAAATCAAAGGAGTAGATATCTATAAAACAAAGATGTAACATTTCAAATCTGTTTATAGAAAACTGTTTCTAGTTTTAGGACTGATGACATGGGGTCAGTCCAGAGCAAAGATACCAAGATCTTAGAAAAACAAAAACACAGGGTAAGAAATCTGTGGGTTTAGTGTGTGTGGTTTTTTCTTTTCCCCAAAAGTGACACTGCTTTTTATGAACATACCAAACAGAATTTGACAACAAGCAGGAAATTAAACAAGTTATCTCTGAATAGTGTGTATAAAATATTCTAAAATAAAGGAAGCAAACAGAAACCAAATTAGTGTGACATTGAGCCTTCTGATATCGCACAGAAGACATTACTTAAAAAAAAAAAAGAAACCTGAGTGTGAGACCACATTGTAGTCTGAAAATTCTTCTTTGATTTAATTGCCTCCAGAGCAGACCAAAATCCCCAAAATTATGCTTTCCCATGCCATATTTTTTTCTGCTTCATCGCTGGATGGAACACTAAAATCACTGCTTTCTGTTTTTAAATAATACACTAAATTTCTTTTGTACTTATATAAAATTATATAAAAATTAAGATGTGAATCATAATTCATATTGTGTGTGGAAGTCAGGTGTAATCTATATAGGCTTGCTGTACATTGCTAACATGGATCTGTAAACGAGGGCAAAGACAACTGAATATTAAGGACAAAGTCACATAACTCGTACAAGCAGTGACAGAACTGGGAACAGAACAAGTGGAACTGCATGCTCAGTCCTTTCACACTTGGAACAAACTGTTCCACTTAAAGGCAGGGGAGGAATATGCCACTTAAGTGGCTTACTAGAGGTATTATAGGTTCTTAGTGCAAGTCTGGTAACAGCAGAAAAAGTTGGTATTTTACCTGTTCCCTGTGTGAAGAGTTTTAATCTAGGTAGCATTGTCTCTGATTTAATCAATGTTTCACTGCCACAATGGGAAGTAAAGGTGGGAAGGATATAATGGTATGTCTGATAGCTGCCATGACCATGAAATAAAATTCATTTATTCAGAGGAGAAGGTACCTTTTGAAAGTTCTGTTAAAATACAGAAGTAGAGAAGATACATTTCTACCAGATTTCAGGGATGTCAGCTGATATTTATGAATGGCTTAAAAATTTGCTTTATCCTCCATGTGATTTAAAATGTTTATGCAATTGAAATTTTAAAATTTGTTTTAAATCTTCTGCAAATTATGGCTCCATCAGCGAATTTGTTTTCAATTTGACTTGTAATGTCAGGTATCATTGCACTGAGTCATGTACTGCATCCAAGCAAGAAGACAAACTCTGGCTCCTTATTTTTCATTGACATTGTTTAAATGTAATAATTTTCAGCAGCCTGGTGCTGCTGTTTGTAATACTGAATTGTATTTGAAAGATAATTGAGCTCAGTATCTCACATCCTGTTAGATCCCATGTGAATTAAGCAGTTTCACACTGTAGTCAAGAGAAATGTAAAACTCACATGATGTACTATACAAAAATCCAAAAGAAAACACCAGTTTCAGTCCTGTGGTGAAAATGTGAATGCATAGGAGTGGATGTAGATATCCACATTTTACAGACTGCGAAACCAAGGCATATAGTGATTATGTGATGAAGATCATAGTAAGTTAGCCCCAAAAGCCAGAAAAGAACTCAAATCTCCTAATGTTTCCTCCAACAAACTGATACATATAACTTTTTTGTAATAGTTTGGATAGGCAAATAACCATTTACAATCTTGCCATGGAATAAGCATTGATCTTGGAGACTGGAATTCAGTGTTTTATTCCTCATTATGCCTTTGGCAGGCTGCGTGGCACGTGACAGAGCACTTCAGTTCTGTAGAAGTAATTTTTTTTCTATCTGTTATAAACTGCAGTTAATAATGGTTACCCAGTGTCTTGACATGTTTGAATTACATGGGAAAAAAATCTGAAACAAATGCCAGGTGGTATTACTAGTTGTTAAGCTTTTATTTTAATTATTGCTTGGATATTGGTAGAAAGTACTTCAAGCTAGGGGAAAAAAAACTTCTGTTAACAGAATAAAGCAAATGGAAAATTTGACAGATTAAAAGGTGCATTGCTAACAAAGCATGGTAGCTTACTTGGAGACAGCATACTAGTATTGCTTAGAAAGGATGTTAATGTATGTATATATGAGACATTACAGAAATGTTTTGCTAGAGTAAGTTGTTTAGAATCAGAGGGCAGAGTACCAGTGGATTTACTTGCTTTCTACAGTGAGCATAAACAGAAGTGAACCCTTTAGAGTAATTTGAGAGCAATGATTAATATCTCTGATGATGGTATGAGGCTGGACTTACCAACATTGTAATTGTGTGACTCTGACTTGTTTCTGGATTATTTTCTAAATGTTGTTAAAGGATAACTGGGGTGTCTTGCTGTGTCTGTGTTCTGCTGGAAGCTTCTGTGAGATACTTTCTTGGTGAAAGTTTGAAGTTCCTTATCTATTCTGGTATTGTCTAGAGTGCCGTTTGTCTATATCTGGAACACTGCACAGATAAAAAAGTAAAACCTCAGAAAAGAGGAGGACTCAATGCTTTGGTGAGAGCAGCCTTTCTTAGCAAGGAGAATGAAGGAAAAAATAGCCAAAAAGAGACGTAGAAAAGAGAGAGGGCAGGCAAAATAGTCAAATATGAAACCTTTCAATAGAAAGGTCTCAGTCTGAGCTTTGAAGACAGTCAAAGAAGGGGCTCTGCTGAACACATGGAATTTCATACACAGGGACTTCAACTGATAAGTCCCTACTCTCAGCTTTAACTTAACCAATCTTAATTTCCTTTGAGACAACTAACAAGATAGAAACATATCTGAAGAGATGACAGCGGTGACCTATGTCTGGTGTTTGGTACTAGGCTCCCAGTGCTATCAAGGTCAATGTCTGCATGAGATATCAGTCCTGTAAGTTCAGACTTTCTGGAAGCAGCTTTAACTTGCCTGTTTGTCTTTTATCTATACGTATAGATGTACATGTGTATATAGGTATGTACCCATATTCATTCACCAAAATATGCAAACATATATACATATATATGTATATTCATTCTTAATGTTTCTATCTGGGCATTGTGCTTTCCTTGTTGATGTGTCTGTTTTTTTTTTCCCCCCACCTCTTTGCACGATTTCATGCAGCAAACTCCTTTGGGACTGTGTTCACCTCACTCTCTGCATAGTGAAAAGCTTCTCGTGTTGTTGTTCCTTGTGCTTGGAGAGGAGTCCACTGGACAAGTTTTACTTGACCTAGAGATAGTTTCCCACAACCCCTAGTGTATGTTATGAATGACATATTGTCACTCTAGTATAAGCAAATTTGTGGTAGAATATGGCAGTGGGGGAAAAATGGGGAAAATGGTCCAAGTGCAGTTCATTCGAAAATGAACTCCCTCCTTATTTAAAATTGCTTTTGATGTGGTTGATGGTAGTGTTTCAAAGGCAGTAGTTGGTAGCAAATGGGAAGAAAAGCAACAGTGAATTAAAAATTTGAAGAGATAAAAATGGTAATTTATAGGTGAGGAAGACTGATTAGAGTTGTTGTTACTTTTTAGTTAATGAAATGACCTGTCTAGTCAAATTGGATAATTCCTCTAGTGAGATACTTTTTCTTTATTGTCAGTTTAGCAGAATCTCTCTCTTTCCTTAGTGAAAACGAAATGGCAATTTTAGCATTCTTAATTGGTTTGGTTCTTTTCCATGGTAGCAAGTGAACTGAAAAAATACTGCTTATGAACAGGTTATGAACTTAAGTCTAAAACCCCCATGCACTGTTGGCATCAAATAAAAAAGTGGCTAATGAAACAGTCTTCAGTTTCTAATTTCACAGAGAACTGACGTTGCTTTAAGGTGTAGTTCCTGCATAGAATGCATGCAGTGAATGAATATTAGTAATGAGAAGTGGAGATAATTTGTGGTTGAATGGTGTGTCTGTACTCAGAGTGACAGAACGCATAGCCAAAACTACATATTATACCAAATTCCACTGAAAGCAATAGTAGAACTGTAGGAAAATGTTAAAATGATTTCTTTTAAATAATCTTTTTGTTCCCAGATAAATCTGCAGGTGAATTAGAGGTAATGTATAGCATGCTTGCAGTGATTCATAAGAAAGTTATACACTCTAGAAGGATAGGAAGTATTAACAGTAAATTTTTAATACAGTGACTTAACTGATGGTGGGAGAGGTGAATTAAGTAAACTAAGCTATAGGTGTCCAAGTGGATATTACTGAGGAACAGCTAAGTTTGTCTAAAATAAAATCTAAGATTTTTGCAGCCCGGCTGTTCATCTTGGTGACATGTATTGGTGTCTTTGGCTAGAATTCTGTGAGTTTTTTTCCTTTCTGGCTGTTTTGGCATGTAGCTCATTTCTCTCTGATGGATTAAAAAATTCATAGCAGGAATGATCTCTTCCATCATCTGGAGTACTTTGCTTCTGATGGGCTTTTCTCTCTGCACATGATACTGAAGTTTAAACCTCTTACTTCTCCTGTCACTCCTGCTAGCTCTGCCTCTGTCCTTTACACCATTTTTAAAATTCATATAATGGTCCCATAGCTTTGTGTTCCAATTTCCCCCTTTTTTCCGTCCCCACACTTCCTTTATTACATTCCTTTCAGTGGATTTCTCATCTCATCCAAAAATAGGAGATTTCTAGCAGCAAGGTTCTCCTTATAGTTCCATTTCTTGGAGTCTTACAATTGTAAACAAATGATTAAAAAATTACACTCAAATACAGAAATTGACTCTGGGAACTCAGGAGGACAACATATTTTTTGGCATCCATATGTCAGACGATGCTCTCTGGGTCAAGACTTTAAATTTTTAATTTTTTTCTTTTCTTTCCTTGGAAAGAGGATGTTTGAATTTGGGATGCTTTTGTCTCATAATGTCTCCTTCCAGTGGTTTGTTCTCAAAACTACTCAATTCACTGTAGTTTGACAGTCCTCCACTAGCTCAGGTTGTAGGGACCTATATTGCGGATTCTGAAAAATTAATTCAGTTTCTGTCAACAGAAGGAATAAATGTGCATCTATGCAGGTAGTCATGGATTACTGCATTGTCATAAGCCATTATGGCAATGTGGATATGGTAAACTTGAGAGAAAGAGCTGTCATCATGAACTGGAGAAGATCACATAGAGACTAAGTAGTCACACCGCCATCTATTGTCTGCAATGCTATGACGGGCTGGCACATTTTGTTTGTGGAAGGAAACTACACTTTTCTAACCTCCACTGTACTTATCTAACCTCAAAATGCTGGTAGGCCAGCTAAGAAGGTAGATTGTTTCTTCTCTAGCAGTAGTATCAGCTGCATATTCCTGATTCCTCTAGTCTGTGACAATAAGACTCAGCTTTGTTGTTTTTTTATCTATCTTGTTTTGATATAAGAGGAATAGATGGATAATACTGCTTATTCTGAAATGTGTCCCTTGCAGTATTAAAGAATATTAATTCCACCTTTTTGTTGCCTAAAATACCTATATAGCCATGGGAACTGAAAAGAAAAATACCGTTTGTATCAATGCGGTCTTTTTGTAAATGGATTTGTTTTTCTTGCTGTGATTTGGCAGAGAGGTGTTGTCAAGATATCTGATTTATGGATTTTAGTAACCTGGGGAAGACTCATCACTTTCCTAATTTAACCAGCTGAGAAAAAGTTGACCTGCCTGCTAGAGTGGTGGTTGGTGTTTTTTTTTTTTTTTTTGGCATGAATTCCTGAAAGCACTGCAGCTTTTCTAGGGACTGGGTGATAAACTGTTCTGCACACTATAGTATTAACAGAGAAGAAAAGAAATGCACACATCCTTTAAAATACAATTGCTCTTGGGTTTCATTCTGAGTCTCTTTTGGCCATACATATGAGTGAGGCCAGCCCAAGGCATCTCCTATAAAGGTGGTTTAACTGATGGATGTTAAAAATAACCCTTTTGTAGATACTGGTGCTGTAATTCCTACAGATCATTCTTCTTTTCTTTTTTTTTTTTCCCCCTAAACATGAGAAAGCAGATTAAAATAAATTAAAATGGTGTGAAAGAGTCTTTTTGTATCATCTGATACTACATCAGCCCCCACCTCAGATACAGAATCAAGAGTTGTGCTTGGGCTGCTGCAAATCATACAAGCCAAAACAGACTTAGAGCACAAAGTGTTTTCTGTTTTTGTCTGTTTGGTGTAACTCCTGACTTCAGTTATCACTGTGAATCCTAGTAAATAATCCTGATACTTTTTCATTGCTTAACTTCCCAGAAATGTAAAAGTATTTGAAAAGAAGTATTTGAAAAGATACCTGTGTGTTTTGTCATATCTGAGAGCTGCAGTTCTTATAAGCCTTGAGGAAATCATGCAAATCTGCGTAATATGTGTAAAAAATCCCTCTATCTCAGGGCCAAACTGAAACACACAGAATAAATGACTTTCAGAGTCATGCTGTGACTGGCACATAAGGTTTTTGGAAAGCCTTGAGTACTACTTGGTTGTTTTTTATCAAAAAGCACTAGCAAATAGAGTTAAACATGATAAGAAGAACTGAGCACTTTGGGTTGTTCTGATTAAAAATATTTACCCTGTCACTTTAGTGTATAACACTCTGGCATGCCTCTTTCTCCCCATTTTTTCTTGTGTTTTTTAGATTACCTGTTCTTTTGGGAAATGCTGTTTCTACCTGTGTTTGAACAGCAGCTAGCAAAATGGAGCCAGAGTCCTGAATGTGGTGTTTGTGGATTAGTCTAACACAAAATTTAACAAAGATGACAACCAAGGTTGGGGAATTGTCCTATGGTAGCTGGTCTATGTTCTTGGAGACTTCCCTCTAATTCTGGTTTACAGGGCCAAACTATTGCCTCATGCCTACAGTTTGGGTGGGCTTGGGGTTACGGCGATGAGACAAGATAGGCAGCAATTGCTCTGGTCTCCTGGTGCGGTACCTGTTACGAGCAGAGGACATCAGTGCTGTCAGCGGGTACCATGTGCCTGTGCTAAATTTGCTGCTGAAAGAATGAACCCGCTATTGATCCGTATAGATCTGTGCTGCAACTGGAGAGCTATACATTCAACATATGAACTTTCCTCACAGTTTCCTCACTTTGGTAATGATTAGTGATGAGGTGCAAAAAAAGAACAGTGTGAAGGATGCCCGTGCCTCAGAAGAACCTAACTGAATCAACATTAGTTTTCCTCCTGTTGTCTCGCCTGACCTGCAGGCCTATTATGGTAGTGACTGATGCCTGTGAACTTGGGTTTTTAGCGAAGTCATGGTGTCTGTTAAGTGTGAAAGATTAAATCATGACCTTAACAGGTAGAATGGCCTCTAGTTTACAGTGCTTTTCTAACCCTGGACGTGTGGTGCAGTAATGTGCATTGTTAGGCATCTCAGTCAAGCAGGGCCCACTTCAAAACACATTAAATCAGCTTTAAGATATTTGTTGTGAATAATAATAATAAATAAAATGGTTTGTTTCTTATAATACTTTTGGGAAAAAACAACAACGCAGAACCTCAGCAACCCACAGCAATCGGTCAAGAAAAGTAATGACTAAAACTTCATGGGGAGAAAGCAGCCAATATGTCACCTTGTTACCTTTGACATTCCTGTTGAAAATAGAGAGAGTCTGAGCACTGTGTGAACTATACAAAGAGATGACAATTATCCTGACTTAAACAAGCATGGATGCTACTGTGAGGAGATTTGATCAGTTGTGTTCCAGACTTTTGAAGGTATTTTTTTTAATCTGCAACTTTATACTTTAATAATTTTTTTTTTGGCTTGGGTGGCAAGAGGGTTGCTATGAATATTTATAACAAATCACTCCTACCAGAGGACACATTAAGTCTTGCAGCATAACAAAACTGAATTACCATGAAATAAACTTTCTTAATTAAACCAATTAAATTTCTTCCCAGTATGTAATTTAGACACTCTGATAAACCCTGGTTGAAAAGGTTTGTTCTAGCCTTAAGCTGGCCTAAGAAAGAGTGAACATCTGGCCTGTATATGAAAGGCCTATTTAGGCCTTAGGCAGTGTGCAAAACATTAGCTGCTGTCCATGGCATTGAATACTTTGTGTGGCCCCAGGGCTTTGCTAAAGGACAGTGGTATCATTAGGGCACAATCATGTTTATGGAATACGCTGTAACTAAGATAAGTGAGTCCTCAGACTTCTACCAGAGCGCTTATAGCTGAATGAGAAGTATTTCTGCTTCTTCACATTTTTGTCGTAATTCTAACAAAATAGACGAGTTTTTAAATTTAATATACGCTTTCTAAATGTTGATATTGGCAAGCAGCATGAGGTTTTATGAAATAGTCTTTCACATTCCTTTTCCATATCACATTTCAATCTTTTTGCAGGTACCATTATCCATAGGACATACTCTTAGCACTCTTAAAAGATAACTTTCAAGGCTACTATATAGAAATGACAGCTACATCTCACTGCATGACTGCTGTTACACGAACTATCGGCAATAGTAATGGTAATCAATAGGAAAGAGATACTCTGATTGTTTAGCGTGGCTGGAGGAAAAATAACAAAAACATAATGTGGCAAACCTATGAAAACTACTCTCCAAAATACTTTGGTTGGCCAAGCTCAAGGCCCTAATTCTAGAGAGTTTGCAGGTTTACCCAAATTTGACAAAGACATGAGCCGTAGGTCCTGAAGGTGTCATCTGTAGCTATGTTTCTCATGAGTCTGTTTCCCAAATGGGAAAATTTGGGAAATGATGTTGAGGTGGTCTTTCCCTTTTTTGGTTTTCAACAGGCGTGGGTTGATGTTTGCAGCACAGTTGTTATATTTCGTATTTATAACTACATCAGCACTTCAGAAACATAGTCCTTTGGTAAGTGGCACCTCTGATGGACCAGAAAAAAAACCAGTGGCAGTGGAATTAAAGGTAAATAGCTGAGTTGGAGATAGACTTTAAAGTGAGCTTTTGCTTAGGCTCCAAGTGCATAACCTACGTGGTGGCTGAATCATAAGATGTGTTTTGTTTTAGAAACACATACTGCGCTGTTATACATCTGAAAGTGTAGTAACTTCTGGTTTACATCTGGACACAGCTGTAATTATCAGCCAGGCCTGTATGTAAGGATCTCGTTGCTGCCTCTCATCTTCTTCCTGCTGTAATAGGAAAAGATCTACCAGTCAGTCAGTGAGGTGAAACCACCACATACTGAATAGGATTTTGTTATTTGAGGGTTTCTGCTTTGAAGTAAAGTTCTCGGTCTCTTTGCCAGAATCCTAAATCCATCCTGTTTTAGGGCATGATGAGAAGTGCCTTCTATTGAGTTTGTCCACTATCCCTTTTCTTTTGAGTTTTCTATGTTCAAAAAGAAATAAGATTTGTAGGGTTAGGGCACTGTTTCTTTATTAAATAAGCAGAGAAGCATGAAGAAAAGCAAGCAGGGAGAAGGAGCCTACTCAATCAAGACATGAAGGAGAGAATATATCAGGGGCTAGTGGGGCCAGCTTAACCCCTACCCCCCATACCCCCTTCCCTCCCCCACAAAAGAAGAAAAAGGAAAAATGATCAGAGAGAGCAAAGACCTGGTAAGGGGTTTTAAAAGAATGTATCATCCCTTAGCTGACATTTTCATGCTTGTTTAGGAGCAACTTTGTCAAGAGAGAGGAAACTTTAAGGTAAATGCAGGGACACTTGAAAAATATGCTGTCGTCTAAGATTGAAACATAATGTGACAACCAGTAGCCTGCTGCCTTAGGAAGAAGCTGAATGCCTCCACTGAGGAGATGCAGTGCCTCAAAAATGAAGTACTTGTACATGGAAAACACAGTGTTCACAATTTATTCTCAGAAGAGTCACATACATGTGCACAAAACCTTGCCTGGTAAGTGAGAGAAACAGCTCTTACAGCAGGCTGGAGTCTTGCTCATTAGGATGCAATAGCACTGAAAAAAAAAAGTCTGTCAGCATGCCAGAAACATTTCAGAGGAGAACTGCTACAATGGTCGGTTCTTCACTAATCAGGAGATGGAAGGCATGAATATCCTTCTCTCAGTAAATCCGTGATACATTTGATGAGGAAATAGTCTGGTTTCTATAAACTTACCTTATGCTGTTCTTATAACCATGGAGGTATTGAAATGCAAAATGCCTGGCACTGCCAAGGCTGATGAATGATTTACAAGTATCTTTCATTAATTTCCATCTCCTAGCTTGCACTGAAAAATACTGTCTTTTTCACTGTTTTTCAGGATGGGAAAATCATCCCCTTGCTCTCAGAAAACAAACACACATTTTGAAGAAAATAATAAATAAATCTTAACAACTCTACTGTTGTCTGTTTCAGCCTGTTAAGCTTAGCAAATGCCTGAGACAAAATACAGTTGCATAGTCCAAAACTATGCCTGATGTAACTTGACATGTCTTAATATAAAAAGAATTTGTATTTCACCAGTCTATCTTTTCCCCACAAAATCTTGTCAATGATTTCCCTCAGCAAAACCAAGGTCAGTTCTTTGTTGTGTTGTTTTTTTTTTTTTCTTCCCCTTTTTTAAGAAAGGCTAGTGCTGCTTTGAGGCACGTTGAAGCAAATACATCAAAAACCATTCTGTGGTTTACATTTTGGATTCCTGTATAGCTGTATTTGAAAGTCTTGTATTTATTTATTACTGTTGTGCTGTAATGCTGTTTAAACATTATGAAAGGGTAGCTTTATCAGGGAAAGAAATAATCTAACATGCACTTTGTTTCACTGACTGAATTATTACAGGCAAACTCATGGATCATAAAATAATTGGATATTCTCTAAGTAAGCTTTATTGGTTAAGGTAGCTTTTGATTCCCATTTCTGATCCCTCTCTTTTGCCTTAAGACTCTGCTGTGAAACACATTTGATAGAGGAGTTGAAGAAGATGGCATGCAGGCATCTTGAAATAAGGGCAGATACCTGAAATGACAGTAACAGTGATTTTGATAGAAGATATCTTAATGAGCACAGGAAATATATATAAAAAAGGGCAGAGGATGATAAAAAGGACCTACATAGATAATCCTAACAGATGCATAGTAACATGGTTTGTTTAAGCCACCAACGCTCCTTGTCCATGCTAGGCGGTCCTGACAATTCTCTCTAGCCCTTCTGCCCACTGTCTTGGCTGTGTCTTTCCTTCCCGTTCTTCCTGATCTCTGGCTGCTGCTGACTTCTTGGACCCATCATCAAGAAATGTATCCTTGACCATTCTCTTTTCTTGAAATGCTTTCACAGATCTTATATCTTTTTATGGCTCCATTACTAACCACCTCTCCTCCTAATTTGTACAGAACTACTATGCAGGAAAGAATTATTATTTCAGTTGTGTAACTGGGGAGTTCAGACAGAGAGAACAAGTGAATCCTCTGACATACCCGGTAACCTAACTCCCACCAAGGTATCTTTTGAGAAGGCCATGGCAGAGCCAGGAACTCCTGTTCTGAATTTCTCTTCTGCAGTTACATCCTGGCTTAGGGTTGACTTCTGGTGGACTTTTACCGAGGTCTCAAGCAACCACTTCTTGGGCAGACTCCCATATCCAGCCTTCCTGATCTTTCTGCTTAGTTCTTAAGTCTTCTCAACACCACAGTTTCCCTTGGCACTTAATGTTTGTTTTTCCTGACTCTGCCTAGCAAGTCTTTTCTTCTTTAGTTCTCTCTTCTTCCTGTTTTTCTTTTTGAATTATTTTATCACCTTTTTTTATTTTGTCTGCTTTCTCTCTGGATGATCTTGTCCAGTCATATAATTTCACCTGCTATCTTTACACAACTGAGATGCAGATCTATTTCTCTGCTTCTGACTGGTCTGCATCCAATTCCATCTTCTTGTTTCTGTCTCTGACAATTGCTTCTGGGTATCTGCCATCAGCTTAAACTTAATTGTATGCCTTTCTTTCTCCATCTTCTCCTTGCATGCCGTTGTCGACAATGACAATATTGACACCATCATGGTGACTTACAACCTGAGGCAGGTTGTTTTTTTAGATTCTGTTTTCTTCTGTGCTGCAATAGACAAGTCCTGTATAGAAACAATTACAATTAACAAATGAATGCATAAAACTATATGAAGAGGGGAGCAAGCTGATGTGATGTAGCAGACAACAGTGCTGTCGTACCACTTAAATTTCAGGAGATTATGCCTGTGGCAACTGCGGTCAAAGAGAGAATTGAAAATGTGTTAAGTATGAGGACTTCAGACACTTTCATTATTTAATTTAAGACTTTGGGAAGGTGAAGTCAAGTGGTTTGATGTTGCACACAGTGTTGTTCTAAATTAAGCAACATGTAATATTGGAAGAACAGGTACAAATATGATTCCAGTAGTTCTTGTCCTTGCTAATTAATTCTGAGCATGACATTAGAAGGGTTAGGGGGTTGTTTTGTTTTGATTTTTTTTTTTTTTTTTTAGACTCTGTCTTCATTTTATGAACACAAACTATTTTCAGATTACTTGCCTTCTAAACTGTATTTCTGAATACACCACTTCAGCCTCGACGAGCTGTGTGTGTGTTGATAACAAGAACCGAATTTGTCTTGACATCTTGTTTGGAATATTTCTAATCAAATATTAACATTAGCACTGCCACATGTCTCTGTTGTTTCCTTTATTTTTTCACTTAGTCCCCCAAGCCTTCTCTAGATAAGAATAACACTAATGCATTACTTAAGAGTTCTTTTTATTTTTTTTACTAGAAAGCTTAAATAATATAGAGCCCAGTCTGAGTAGCAGCTACAGATTCCTGCAGAAGCAGCATGCTTAAAACTCTCCTAAAAGAGACAGGCCCTGTGGACACTGACTTCACTGGCTTGTGTATTTGTGTGTCAGTAGTGATACAGGAAGGACTCAGCAGTGACAAATAACTTTAACAGATTCGGCTAAATCACTGTTTTATTGGGATTATGTGACAAAATTGAAAGTAAAACAGAATGTTTGATGTTGCCATAAATCTTTAATGAATGTTCCATGTTTTTGTGATGTGTCAAAGACAGTCAAATGGCGGCCTTCTTTCCTTACACTAACAGGGAAGCAGAGATGAATCTTGCATTTTAACTGTGGACAAAAAGGAAAAAAAAGGGTTAAATTTGCCTTTCATGCATAGAGACAGGGCTTGACATGGCTAACGTATAGATGGAGGGAGGAGAAGGTAGTAAGGCTGTACAGCTAACTAGGAGTGTGTTTGCTGCAGCCTGTGCCCAAGGTACGTATTGCTGTGCAACGCCGAGCTGACTGGGAGGTTGCGTGCCTTTACTGTTCCCCTTGCCTCCACTGGGAAGTTTGTGTGCGAGATATGAGAGCTAAACATTTCTTGAGTCCTTAGATTCTCCCTTTGTCCTTATTTGAATCAATGTTGTATTTAATTATTTACTGTTTGAATGCCTGCATTTGAAGCGCACAGCCCTGAGTCTGCTTTTTGTAAGATACTACGCTGAAACCACACCGGATCCCATTTTCTCCCTCCCGCAGTAGCAGTGGTCAGACGGTCTGTCGCATCTTGTAGGCTTAACAGTTTCGCTGATAAATCTAACTCGATACTAATGGATGTGCTGTAATACAATATGGAACAGAAGCTAGGACCCTGTGGCCTGTCATGGACCATGTAATTTATGACTGAAATGTCTCAGATATTTATGCTGACAAGATAAATACTTGATGTTTCCTGTTAATGTGCTGGCCCACTCCTCTAGTCTACTAATTCTAGATGCCTTTTTGGCCTATTTTATTCCATCTCTCTCCTTTCCCATTTCTGCCATCTAGCCAGACACTCACAGCTGCCAGGGCTCTTCTTTTGCCTCTTCTGCCCCATTTATTTTAACAGTGAGAGTAAACAGATGACTGCAAGAGTTTGCCTGGAAATAAAATAGATTCTCTAATCAGTTAAAGCTAGCATTGGTATCCTTCTAAAAGTGATGATGTAGTCCAACCTCACATGACCGGGCCTGATTCAGAAGTCACTGAGTGAAATTCTCTGGCCAACATTATGTAGGAAACTGGACTGAGGAATGGATATGGTCCCTGGATCCCCCAAACTCTGTGAAAATGTGTCAGTCTTTCCTCATAAGTGATCACTTTTGTTCTCTGTATCTGGTCTTAGAAGCTGCGTACTTACCCCGCCTTGCATTTTTCCATTTTGCATTAGTCTTAAACAGCCTCTGTAAAAATACTGATTTGCAATTTCTTTCCAATATAGAGTATAAATACTAATTTTTTCATTTCTGATCCTACAAAAGATGTCTTCTTGCATTGCTCTAGAAACATATAGATGGAATAGCTTAAATTAATAAGGCAGCAGTTTTCACTAGATTTTTATTTTATTCTTCCAAACAGCGCCTACTAATATGTCTCTTTAAAAAAATGAAAATATGACATGATTTTAACCTTTTAAACACATTGTTCTAAGAATGAAAGAAACCAGGGTATGTCACAATAGGTATAGCAACACAGGTAAGCATTATACAGATAGTGGATAGTCTTTTCTGAGGTAAATTTTGCTTTTCTTTTAAACTAAGGTAAGGACTACAATGTGTAAGGCTTGGTTGTGCAGGTACCTTAATCTCCCTTTCTTTTAAGTTGTGTGTTGCTACTAAGTCCCAAATTTTTGCTGGTTGTTTTTTTGCTCGTATTCGTCAATGCTTTAATGGTTTCATAAAGGACAAATCCTCACTGCAGTTTAACCATCAGTCATGTGAACAAAAATCCTTTAATTTTACCCTACACAGATGCTAAAATAAAGAGGAAATTACATATTTAAAAATAAAATAGGACAACAGGATTCGAAATTGCATCAGCCTCAATTTGTTTATATGAGCATGAAAGAGAAGAGGGGGAGACTTATCCTTTGGGACTGTAAATGGCACCTCCTGCTGCGGTATTAAATTTACCATTTGCAACCTCCTGTGCTTCTCTGAGTGTAGAGGGTGGCGCCTGACTTCTTGGCGCCGGAGAGTCAGCAAAGGTGTCTAATAGATGCAGACACAGAGATGAGGGTTGCTTACTTAACCTTGCTCCAGCTCAGCCCCACTGGGGACAGCCAGCTGATCCCCCCAACCTGACCCAGGAGAGTGAGGAGGCTCCAGAAGCAGTTTATGGCTTTAATAATTTACATATCCTCAGTTAATCTCCCTTACCAGCAGCCAATTAGTTGGGGAATATTCATACTGCCTTGATACATATTTTTTTATATACTGATCAATTAGTGGGGAAGTAATGAGGTCATAGAATAGCAGGTGTGACTATTAATCTTTGTTCTTGAAAAAAATACATCTGTAAATATTTCTTGGTAAAAAGAAATACAGAGCAGAAACTGTTTTTTGCTGTTTTCTGATGCTGTTTTGCGTTTCCTTAAAAAGGCTTTTAGCCAAATACCTGATAGTGAGTTTGATCATCAAGACTCTGACCCTACAAGCATGTGTTTAAGAGGGTTGAAACAGGATTGCTCATGTGAGTAAACTTATTCACATACATAAATCTTCGCAGGATTGAGGTCCTTAATGATTTAGGACAAAGCACCAGTGGAAAAAAATGTTTATTCTGTTGCACCTGCATGATGCAGCAGATATTGTAAGAGCACCATTAGCTACTTAACGTACCAGCTAATGACTGGCAGACTTAAAGGAATGTAGCTGAATAGCGGGCAGCCTGGTCCATGAGGGTTAATGATACCAAATGGCTTAGACAGTCTATGGGAATACCGGAGACAGCTTTCCAGTCGAGCAGAGTTTAAATAGCACCATATCATAAGACCATAGACACAGGAATGACATGATGAGAATTGTTGACTTACCCTTGAATTGATATTAATACAAGGGGAGAAAAAAACCTCGTCTAGCATATGAAGGTTTTTTTTCCCCCCTCTAAGCACATAACCACAGTGAATCTGCATGTGTTCTTGTGGGTTAATAGTGATATATTTCTACTGTCCATCTAACCCTCCTTTGCATAATTATATTCCTTCTCCCAAATGAGGAGAGAAAACCTATGAAATCTATCACCGTGTCACCTACTAGTATGAAACAGAAATCTAGATAAGAGTGGCTGGAAGAAACTGCCACTGTGGCAGATTTTTCTTTTGGGTGTAGCCACGCTAAAATAGGGTGAGAGAAGAAAAGCAAAGGAAAAGAAAAGAAAAATTATCCTGGAATACATCAAAGATACATCAGAGAAACAGAATAGAAAGAAATACTTAAGAAAATTAAGATCAAATGCCAAGTCTAGTTTTTACCACAAAGCACCAAGCTGATTTTTCATAAAATAAAAGAAGTCCCTGAATTGAGAAATATGTGTCTCTCTTAGATTGGATTGTGCAGTGAACAGTATCAAGAACTAAGCAATAATAAATCATCAGGCTGTATGTCAGAGTGAGCACTACAAGATAAACCCCTGTTGGAATTGTCATGAAGGTGACCTTATGAGCGACTACAGAAATACTAAAAAATAAAATAAAAAAAAAAAAAATCAATGTTCTCTTTAAAACTCTGAAGCAAATCTATTCATGCTTTGTCTTTCACTATATTTGCTATTTTAATTTGCTGTTTATTAAATGAAATATTGCTCTATCTAGGGAACACTGCATGATAAAATTATTGAAGATGCTGCTGGTGCAAAGCTATTTGTAGCAAATGAAATCCTGCTGTGTGCAATTCAGAACATCATATTGAACAGTCCGGATAGCAGCATCTGTGGATAGCTCTTAAGACTTTAGACTTGCCTTAGTTAGCTTGTTTGTTTTTATCCTGTGTTATTGATCTGGACTTCATCATGTGTTTGTGTGGGGAATGGCTTTTCAGACGCTGTGAACATATTTAGAGGCAGGTCAAGTGAATTGAATAGAGGCATAAAATCTGCTGATTCCTAGAAGATGTCAACACATGACAGAAAGAGCCTAGAGAGTGGGAGACCTCTTAAACTGGTATTGACATTGCCCAGAAATTTGCAGCATAAAAGGGGGAAGAGCGTTCTGTCTTATGAACAAAGCTTGCACTATCAGCAATGCCTTTGTGAGCTTTGACAAATAACATGCTACCCTTGCATGTGCTCTGAAAGGTGCAGTCAGTGTTAGTTTTTGAACACTGCAGTTAAGGCTAGAGGATAAATAATGCTACAAGTACAGAATGTTTTACTCATTGCATATGTCAAAACTATATAAAAAAAAAAAATCCCAATACTGCCAGGATAACACATAATTCAGACTGATTCAATACCCTCTGGACTCTGCTGAAAAAGAAATGTTAAGAAAAAAAAAAAAAAAGAACTATTTGGGCTATTGAGAAGAAAGAGGAATACTGAGCAATACCCTATTCTCTGCTACAGGCCTCTTGTGTGACCTTGGGCAAATAGTTTATCTCTCTGTACGTTAGTCACTCATCTGTGATAAAATAGAAGTAGTAGTCACTTCTCCTCTAATAGGGGTTTGGATGCCTAGGATAAATGGACAAACCTGGATAGTACAGTTATCATGGGACACACTACAGAGGATGTTTCAGATGCTAAAGTGGCTCCTATCCACTTAGGAGAACCTGATCTGGCTCTGTGCAGAGCAGATTTGGGTATTTCTGCACTTGTGCCATGCCTTATCTATAAACTGGATAAACTGTGTATGGTTTAATTGATCATTGACTGCAGTATTTTAGCATCTCCAGGGTTGCTTAGAGGCTTGATTAATATTTAAAAAGCTCTTTGAGATCTTGAGATGGAAAGCTTTTATTGAAATAGAAAGAACTTATTGCTACCACTGCTTGAAGGTATTGTTTTCAAGGTTTGTTTTGATATAGTGTGCAACTAGAATGTCTTACCAGGAGTCTTGCATTATTGCAGGATAGACTACAGTCTAAAATCCTTGTACTGTGAAGTTTATTTCATCCTTATATTCAATAATAAATGGTTACATGACAAAAATCTCCTAATCAGGACAAAACAAACTTTGCAGTCTTAATATAGAGGCTATTAAGAGTGAGCTGCTCTTGCACAAATAGGTACTTAGTATACACAGGCAGGATCTTGATGGAAGTCTATGCTACTGCAGTCTGTAGCATGCCACATCTGAGGTAACGTCATTGCATTGTCAGGGACTGTTGATTCAACACCTCCCATGGATTCCTCCGTTCACCTATCCAAAATGCCTTATTAAATGGGTATCACAAAGTGGCTTGCATGAATCCTACTGTAGCATTTTCAGTGGGTCCAAAAGAGAAGTCAGTTTGACAGGAACTGAGGAATTTTAAGTATTTGTCACATCCTGTGCATTTCTTCCAAGAATGAAGTGTTCTCACAGTGTTTGAATAAATGACTTAAACAGTGGATTTGTTGGTATAAATCAATGCAACTGAGACTATGCAGGCTTTACAAATATAGTTAATATATTATGAGAATTTTCTGTTTGAATAGTAAATGACTGACAATTTTTGTAAGTGAAATGCTCTTTTCTTCAGTCTAGCTGCAGAATAGACATGACTTCTGTAGGACTTTTCTCCCACTATTGCTACTGGTCTCATTACTAATAAATACTGTCAGAGTGGGGTTTTTTCTGCTGTCTCCAAGACCACAAAACAGAAGTGGGTGTGTTTCAGCTCAGTGAAGTAAATTCTCCTTAAGACCAACTCATTCAGCGCTGGACCCACAGAAAATGACTAAAACAATACAGTTATTAATTGAGTCAGCTGCCTGTTATTTCTTCCTTCTTTTCTTCCTTCCTTCCTTTTTATCCTTGTAGTGGCAACTGAATGGAATCAAACTACTGATTGATTTAGATTCATTGTAGCTAATCACTGAGACCTTGGGTGTGGAGACCCTCTGGGCAATGCATGAAGAAGGTTACCGCAACAAAATGGTACATCAAAAAACCAGTTCCAGAGTCTTCTGCAAAAACATCATAGCCTGATCCTGGAGAGTGATCTGAGTTTGAAAAGTCAGGCATTATTATATATTGGCTATCTACATGTTTAGCCTATTGCTACGATGGCAACCCAGTTTCTCCCTGGCTTGTATGCGTGTATTCCTTCCCCATGGAAACTGCAACATGCATAGGGTGAGGAAAGAGCATTTGCCATCTGGTTTGCATTGAGTTAAGAGGTTAATGAAACACTGAGTTGGACTGAGGAACTGGGAAGGGCTCCTAGGTCCTGCAATTTGTTCATAGCCATGTATCTGCAAACAATAATCCCGTTCTTTTTTGTCATTATCTCATTAATGGTTGAGCTGGAATTACTCCCTAACTCAGAAATCCCAATATAAAATCACATTTTCCAAATTCAGGAAGGCAGAAGTTTGCAAGGATCCATGCAAGGGAGGGAAAGACCATTAACGTATTTCACAAAAATCTGCGTAGTCATCTTTCCATTGCTGGGCAGTGATATCTTAAACAAATCTTGTATGAGCAATAGGAATCTTGTATGTGTGTCCATTTCTCTTGGCTGCAGAACATCTGGCTGAGATGCAACTGCTTAGCTAGGAGCAACTGTGCTTCCCCAGCAGAACAGCGGAGGGGAGCTGAGGTGGGCTTCAGCCCATCCTTCAGCCTCATCCTGTCATTGCTGGTGGTTTTTGTCAAGCCTGTTCTTAAAGACCTCTATTGTGGGAAACTCACAGCCTGCCCTAAGAACCATATTCCAATGCTGCATTGCCCTTTCTGTTGCCCTTTTTGCTAGTGTGTTTTTTCTTGGTCTAACCTGACTATTTCTTGCTGCATTAGCTGAGTATGTCTTGTTCTGTTCTCAAGGACATGGGGCATAAATTGTTTCTTTCCTGTTTGCATGATTTTTTTTTTTTTTTTTTTTACACAGGAATGCCTCTTAAGTACTTGCACACTTTCTCAGGTATCTCTTCTTTAGCATCAAATAATCAGAATTCTTTCTGTCTTTTTTTAACTGGTCACATTTTTGAGTTTGCTCTTTGACATTGTGACCCAGTGGGCTCTGCTATGGATTCCTGTTTGCCTGCATCTTTCTGAAGCAGATGGTGACAGTATACCAGCTCAGGGAGCAGAATGATTGTGGGATGGTCTTTACAGGCCTGATTTTGTACGCTCTTATACTATGACTGCCTTTTTTGGAGCAGCATGATACTGCTAATTCATCTTCAGCTCATAAATAATTTTAACCTCTAACTATTTTTTGAAATAGGGCTTAACTTCTCTTAACTAACCAGTGATTTTATGATGTATACATCTACAGCTGGCTATTCCTAGGTAGGTACCTCGGTAGGTACATTATTCATCCCATTTTTCTGAATATTTCTACAGTTTGTCACAATCATTTTGAAATCTGTTTCTGTTTTCGAATAAACTGGCAGTCCTTCCAAGTTTCTCGTCATCTGAGGGTGATAGCTACATGTCCTGTGATAGTGCTGTTAGAGAAAGTATTGAGCAGAGCAACACTCAGGACAAAACCATGCAGAAACCATGCAGTGAATTTGCCTAAGTATGGAAAAACTACAGTGATAATTTCTTTTTGAGTATGGTGATCCAAACAGTTGTGTACCTAACCTGCAGCAGTTTCAGTCATGACATGTCTTCCTAGCCCTTTGTTAGACTATCATATGGCAAACGTTATTAGATTCAAGGTACAATGTTAACTGTTCCTCCCTTATCCACAAAGCCTGTTACCTCATTAACAAATAAATGATGTTTTCTTGGCAAGACTACTTCCTGACAAAATCTTTGTTGGGTGTAACCCATTTCCTTATTGTCTTGCAGGCATTTATTTAATTCCAGATTTTTTCCAGGAAATGAAGCTAATTAATAATTTTCCAACTCCTTTTCAAAGAATGGAAAATATAATGAAAATCTAGTCCTTTCTTCTACTGCAAGACTATCATTAATTTCCAAAGCTAACTATTAATGGCTCTGAGATCACTTCTAATACAGATTTAAGCAGCCTAGGAGATCAGGAGATCTGAATTTGAAAACTCTTAACTTACCTAAGTATTCAAAGCAGAAATCAAATCAGTGGTTGATATGATTCCCGTATGGCTATCCACTGTTTTTTTTTTGTGTGGTTTTTTTTTTTTTTTTTTTTTTTAATTATTCATGAAATCTTGGGTACAACTGGCAGTCAGGCCAGCTGCATGAGCTTTGACCAGACTAGTAAGCCTTTCTAAATCTCTTCCACTCCTTTTTTTATAGAAGCGCTCAAAGTTATTCCCATGTTTCTTCTAAGGCAGTAGACTGCTGGTATTATACTAACTTGGTAGACCAAGTCAAAAAATTACTATCTAGTAGTACTTCAAAGCTAGTACACAGATCGAAGATCTCTTTGCCTTTGCTGGGGGAATGAAAGGACTTGACCCAATAGCAGATTTTTCAGCCTTCCTGTATTAGCCTTTTCCCCACCACAAACATGCAGAAAAGGCACCGTGCTGGACACTGGTTTTTCTGGAAAATGCATCACTAAGGCACTGCTGGAGTCATACTTTGAGCTTTAGGAACTGAATACAGCTGGTTTGGTATCCTAACTCATGCCAGACTTTACTGCTATCAGAAACTTACTTTTCTAACTTTTTTCAGTGAATTTTATCTTCAGAAAAACAATGCAGGGATCTGTCTTGCATTGGATGCTACTAACAGTACTTTCTCTGTATTTTAATAACTTTCTTCTGCTATCTCTCCGCCAGTAACTGAGCATCTCCTGATCTATTTCTATTCACTTGGTATAAACATAGTAATGATGCCCATGTATCTTCTTAGTCAAGAGCATTATATACTTTTTACATACACAGAAAACAAATTTTCCAAAAAGCCAGCGATAAGGGTCGTTTTGTGCTGTATGCTATTTAATCTTCTCTGTGTCAGCTCTGACCCTTGCTGAGGAATTGAAAAGATGTAAAACAGCAAAAAGTAATTTACCTTCCATTGTTTAGTCCATTCAGCTTTCAGAATCAGATTTAAATGGTTTGCATTAATTACTGTGAAACCTCATGAGACTTGGAGATCTATCTTTACGGGGTTGGAAAAGATAGAGGCTGTCTCAGCAGAATAAGGGCAAAAATTTTTTTATTTGCTTTTTGGTTACAAACCTTTTCTGTTAAAATATTATAAATAAGTAAAACTTTTTTTCCAATCAATAAAAAATGTTTTGAGTTGCAATGGAGAAAAAAAAGAGAACTATATTTGAAGTTTTAGCCTAATTCTGGTGAACTTGGAAAGGACTAGTGGTTAAAATATAGAATTTCTGTCTACGTATCTGCATAGACCAAATTTATTGCCAGAGAAGAAGTCATAGACTGAACGCTGATTTCTGTTTCTAAGCAATACTCAATGCGTTTACACACAGCTCCATATTTTGGGAAAGTTTTCTGAAGACTAATGAAACTAGCAAGCAGTTCAGCATCGGCAAAGTGATTACATTTTAAATGAAATGGACTTTCAGTGACGTACTGCTCAAAGTTAGTGGAGACAACTGGCAAATTGAGGGTGGGAGAAGATCAATACACAGAATCTTTGGATCTGTTATCCGAATTATTGATTGAGTGGAGAATTAAAGCAGAGATGCAGTGAGTTTAATTCTGCTGTGTGACAGGTGGAAAATGGGTACATTAATTAGGGAGCCCCAGCAGGAACGTTCTCAGCAGGACTTGTGGTTGCTCCAGGGAATCCTTTAGTAATTCTGCCTCGTTTTGTGGTATGTTGGATGATGTCATTCTTAAGTCTCATTTTTCTGTGCACTGTACTTTTTAATCTTTAAACATCCTGTCTTGCAGAGCCAGACAATAATTGTGTATGGTGAACATAAGCAGGGAATGCAGGCACAACACTTCTGGATGTTTTCGGATGGTTCATTCTGTCAGACTTCATTGTTCAAAAATCATGTATTTTGAGAAAAGCAAACTGTTACCATTTGCTGTGCTTAACAAGCAACAGGCAATCTCCTCTGTAAGTCCTTATTGCATTTCAGAGTTGTCTGGCTTTTCCTCTTACATGGCAATTGAGCGTTCACTTACAAAACCTTTGCCACTCTCTTGATTTATTGCTTCCTTAATCCGAAATAAATATAACAACTTAAAATAGCCTGTTGCTTTTTGGGTAAGGCAAAATACAGCAGTTTGCATGAATGACTACAGGACTCGGGAAGGGGAAGTGACAGAACAAGTGCAGCCCACTACCCAAATGTAGCACACAGAATCACACACCATCTCATGATTGCTCTCTTCCCTGGTACAGACTATCTAGAGATTTTGGCATGAAGCGTGCCATCTGGGTCTATGGCAGGTGCTGTTCTCTAAGTTGTGCTTTTTTATGAAAGAAGGAAACATCCTGTCCAGCACCAATTGTTGTTGGTTTCCAACAGATCAGAGGCAAGCTGCCAATAAGGCTCTGGCTTAGGGAGAATTTGGTCCTAACTGTGACAAGAAATGCAAACAACAATGAAAATTAACACCTAAAAGTGTCATGTAATACAAAACTGTCAGAACCAATTCTAAACCCATCAGACTCTACATTTAATTGGACTATTTCAAGCACTTTGTGGATATTTTTCCCTTGACTACATTCTTGGTTTCAGTCAGTAAGATTCGTGTCCTAGTTAGGAGACAGGGAGAGGTAAACATAGAGACCTTTGAAGTAAATTACTCCCCTGATTTATTTCTCTCGCCTCTGCAGGAGGTAACTTTGCTTCTATTTTTCATCATGATGTTTGAAACATTAAAGTCTTAAAGTAGGCATTTAGTTCCCTATTTTCAAAATGTTTACTCACAGAGGACTGGGGATTCATGTTTGCTGCCTGAACAAGCTAGCCTTCTTTCATGAGGTTCAAAAAGTGAGAGGGAGAGAATTCCCCACCATTCTCGGCACAACTCTCAGGTGAAGTGTCCCAGCAGCCATGCCTAATGGAAGTACTTTGTAGCTGATATAGGAAGAGTGGCCTGCCCAGGTCCGAAGGTGCTTTCAGGATCCATAGCTCCAGGCTTGCTGCTCTGAAGCTGTGAAAGCCATGGCAGCTGCAGCTCAGACCAGATCTCTTAAGGTTCATGGACTCCCTTGTGCAGAGCACGCATTCAAAGCCTGCAAAACTGTGCTTTAATCCTTGACTTGTCCTAGAGCCACATACTCTGGAAATATTGCGGCTACAGCTTTTGGGGCTGACCTGAGCAGTGCACATTGTGGTTGATCTGATCAGTCCCCACACAGTGAGGCTGTCGCAAGGTTAGAGATGCAAGTGTTTCCAGGGCTTGCAGCTCTAGTGCAGCCTTGCAGGGCTTCCAAGCACCCTCCTGCAATGTCAGGCACATGAAAGTCATGGGGACCTCTGCTTAACTCCCAGTCTAGCCCCACAGCAGAGAGTATGAGAACTCTGCTTAGGAAGGCAACCTACCAGAGGTATGACCTGCAACTTGGGGCCTGGAGTCCTTTGAGGTGCTCCCAGCCTGCAGTTGCAGGGCAGCTTTTTCATATAGATCAGTTCACCTTGAATTTTACTTTGGGGCCAAGCAAAGAAAGAGATGGCTCAGGGCTCTCTAGAAGCCCAGACAACCTGTACCAAAGGAGAAGGGTATGAAAGCACTGAGCAGAATGACGCTGAACAGGACCAAGGGCCATTCTTGTCCCTCTCATGTTGCCGGTTCCTAGTGATGTTCCCAATTTGGAGCAAAACCTTAAAAGACGTATTTTTGCCAATTCCACTTTCTTTACTTTGGCTAGCTCTGTTAATTGTAGCAAATGATCCATAGCACTGCAGTATATCCAGGTAGCTACCATATGCTGTCTAAATGGAAACCACCCTGGTGTGTCTCTGTTATTTCAAGTTCATAAACAGTGTGCTCCTACAGACTTGTAATAGGTGCAGGCGATTCTTAACAAAAGCTTTGTGAAGTGTGTTTATAAATATAAAATGCTGAGTAGGGAGAATAACTATTTTCAGAATGCAATGCAAACCTTTGAAAGACAGGCACAAACACACTTTATATAAGCAATGTCTCTAAACAAAAAAATTTAGAGAAGCGGTCATGCAAGTAAGGAGAGGAGAATGATTAGCGCTAAAGCCCATTATTAATCCTATTCATCCAGTGTAATATATTCCTAGCAGTGCCTGCTGTCTTGTACAACATAGGCTGATATTTACTGCATTAAAATGAAGATACTGTAACTGATCACAAATGAGCATGAATGATCATCTGAGTACACGTATGGCAAAGCTATTTAGCTCATTGGCAAAGTACAGCAAAAGTCAGCAACAAAGTCAGAGTTTCTACAGCTTCCAAGGATTTTCTTATGTCTGCTGGAGTGGGACAAGTATACGCTTTCAAAGATATCTCAGTACAAGCAATTAACTGTTTTAAAAAAGGCTTACTGTCTCCAGTGTTGCCACCAGAGTGATACGATTTTGTCATGCATGCTATAATCTAGTCGTACAAAATCTCAACATTTCTATGTCCAATTAGGTGATGTAGCATTGTGCTGTGATTAGTGACCCTATCCATTTTGGTTTAAATGCTTTGGTTGAACAGTTACTGTCCTTTTGGAACAGAGTTTGTTCCTCCATGCTTTATATTTTTGTGTAACGGTTTTGTATATGAATTGCATTAAGCAGAGAGTAAAACTGAATTACATTATGTGTGACCCAAGTACAAAGGTTCACATCAGATTTTTCTTAAACATTGCATTTGTGATTATGTTCATGATTTTACAGTCTTTTAATGAAATGAACTGACTGGGATATGACATTTTCAAAGCAGAGGTCAGATAACTAATTCACACATCAGACTGTTTTCTCTTGCAGCTTTCTAAAATTCTTCTGAGTTCGGTATGTGTCTCTAATTCAGTGTAATCTGTACTTTTGTGAAATGGTATTCATTATGTCTGAATTCTCATATTCTGTCGTATAGATTATATTCCAGACTGTATGCACTATTATATAGTACATATTTTAGCCATGGGTGTCTACCTTCATAGTCTATGGACTGATTCTTCTTTGTGGTATGTGTTTCAACAGATGAACCTTAGGACATGTGATAGCTATTAACATTTTGCATATAAATTATCCAGAGTCTTTATTAAAGTTTTGATAATGCAGCCAGTTGAAGAAACCTCTCCTAAGGATCAGGAAAGAGCAAGCAGAAAATTGACATGATTAAATTCAAAAAGTGTGTGGCTGATAAATGAAAAGAAGGTGTCAAAGAACAATGGATCCAACAGTTAGTTCTCTGCTGCAATGTAGAGCATCTATTTGAGACCCCTTATTTAAACAGGAGGACAATTTAATCTTTAGGTAACCAACAAACTACAGCAATAAATCCAACTCCAAACAGAAGTCTGCTTGTCACAGTGGATGATTAGGGCCATCATGAACAGGGCCCCAAAGCACTATGGTATTAGGCATGATATATAAATAGTAAGGTGATATATTGTAGCCAGAGTTATCAGATAATTTTTTATTAGAAAAAAAGAAGACTTCCTTTAAGTGATGTGACTGTAAGAAGTAGAGAGACCATCTGCTTTGAATATTGTCAATATAAAGAAATAATTTTGTAAAAAATTGTGGGTGAGTGTAGTATTGAGGAGCAATCTAAAGGTGGTCTTCTGTGTAGTTTGGTGCTCATTACAGTTCAAATAGGAAAAATAAAATATATAAACACCTGAAGAACTATGCAAACTATGCAAATAATTCACTTTTGACATTCTTACTTCTGTAGATGAATACTCTCAGTTATCACTTGAAAAAACACCAGCGTAGCCTGCTCTATGATTAGGAATGCATTCTGCTGTCAGGGAACCGCGAGCTTTCAGTGTCAAAACAAGGGCTTGTATCAATAGAGTAAGTGCACATTCTCATGTTATTTTGATGGTACTTTTATTTCTTCCGTGGTGGGTGTTATATCAGTCTCTTTCCTCCTACTCTTATTAATAGCATCTAGGTAGTATCTGTACGTTTCTACAATTGCCTATCTATGCTTACTGTCTTTATGATGGTTAAAATCCTTGCAGAACCCTATTCATAATAATGCACTCGAGCTATTCTTGATAAGTACATCAAGGTCGTCTGTTTTTCTACTGCATTTTTGCTTTTTTGTTACCTTGGATGAGATGCATATAAAAATTTCAAAGGCATTTCTTTGCCTTGTGTTAAAACTCAATGAAATAATTCCCTTCTGGTCCATTGACCATGTTACTATGAGTGGACACAATGCCACCAATGAAAATTGAAACCTTTATCTCTAATGCTTCTGCATTAAACTTTCTCTGTCTGAAAAGGTGCTGTCTTCTTTTCAGCTAACTGTTCACTAACTATTAGTTTTTCTAATACATTAGGCATAGTTTTGGGAAGGCTTGGAGTCCCTTCTTCTCTTGATCTGTTGCTGCATATTCGTTTGGTAATTTTCTCTGCAGAAATCATGACCTAAATGGACTTCACTTAAAACCTGGCTTACTTGTAACCTCCTGTATATGAGTAGAATTGTTTTCCAATACCATAACTGTATCTTCTCCTCTTTCCTTTTCTCCACCCATTTATTTGTTTGATTTTGCTGTCTTTCCACTGTATGTAATTTTCAGGAGAGAACTTTTACTTGTAAGTGCAAAATAATACCACCAGTATTTTGCAGAGGCTGAGGATGAAAAGAAACTTTCCCATAAGACATAAACCTTTTTTTTTTTACTTTTTTTTTTAATTGCCTGGCTTATTCTGAAATTCCACAGCCTGAGATGAAGTAAATCTATAACCTGTAACATTTGGTAAAACACAGGGTTATGATGCCAAACTCTTCCTTGCTTGCAGCCACTGAAATCCAATGAAAAGAAAATTATTGTAGTTAAGGAGTACTTATTTTAAGCTCACCTATGCTTTTAATGTACTTTTTTTGTTATGATACTTGATGAGTGTAACATTTATGTCATTATCAAAATAATTTGACAGTTTGGTTTTACGTGAAATGAAGTTAATGATCTTAGCATCCAAGCACAATCAAAGCTAAAGAACCAATTGTCATCTTAGTGGGCTGTAAGACTCCCCTTGGCTCTGAAATGATAAGTACAACAGACGTGCCACCTCATGTCTGTCTTTCTTGCTAGTGCACTTGAGTTGTTTTTTGTTGGCATGCAGGTTCTTAGTGGAATGTTTATGTAATTGATAACTAAAATCACATGAACAGGATGACAAATGGGAGCAAAGTAAGTGGAGGCAAAGCAGAAATTTCTGCTATTTCAAGCAGACCCTGAAGCAGTAAGTGTGAGACGGAGTCATGTTTTTTAGCAAAGGAAGCTACAATTAGCAAACCAGTAGGCATCTTCTCAACAGAGGGCAGTGAGCCTTGTTGATAAAATACACAGGTATTATCTCACAGTTAAATGACTGCTATGTGCATGATGACCATAGTGTTTACCATTGTAGTCAGTCATGGCCATGTATATTTTAGGTGGGATGGTGCCTATTTAAATGTGTTTAAAATTATTTTAGTTTTGATTGCTACAACTGTCTGAAATTGATTCTACCTGCAGATGGTAACATGACTCAGAGCATCTGATCTGATGGAGTATTCTCTAAGACAATTGATAATCACTATTTTCCATCTACTGAAGATGTGCTCCCCAACCTGTATTTTGTAAGGCCTAAATTAAGGTAAAAAGTTTGCTGATATAGCTATAGTGCCAAGCCCTCCTGGTGGACACATGGCCCATAATATAATTAGCAAAATCAGAGGTGTGCCAGTATAAGCCAAGACTATATTAGAGCTTAACTTACTAAAAGTTAACTGACATTACATGTGATACAGCACAGGTACAAGTTTCTATCCTAGACCTGGCCTGAGGGAAGATGCAGGCTTCATAACTGGCTGTAGGTAAATTGCAGTGGAAACAGAAATTCCTCTTTGTATTTCTCAGAAAAACTGACCCAGGTGCTCCCTGTGTCTCCCGCCTTGGTCCTGTCCCTACCAGGTCAGCTCTTCTGTACCTCTCCTTCTAACTTTTTGCCTCATTCATTTTCACTCAAATGTATGAAGAGTAGATTGTCCAATAGGGGACTAAAAGAAGCAGAAGTTGGTCCAAAAATTTCCCAAAGACATACCGTGGTTCCATTCCCTTCATTCCACAGCTGCAAATCCTCATCATCTTTGATGATGCTGAGGAAGGACTGAATTTGACCCTACTTTTTAATATTTACCTTTTCAGTATTTTCTTCCTTTTTGGCTATGTAGAGGACTCAGCTGGAAATCTCTGCATCGCTTAGTCTTTCTTAAATTTGTAGTGATATCACTGTTAGTTTCTTCACTTTTTTTGTCATGTACATCCTATCAAATCTGGACTGAGAGTTTGAAATATCTATCTTCCCAGCCTCCTTTCTCAGCTCTGCAAAGCCAACAGCAGTTAGGTTTCCAGGGATTAAGAAAGTAACTTAGAGATCTGTCCTCATTCAGTTCTGTTCTCCTGCAAGCTCCATGAGCATGGGCAAATAAATTGGACACTTAGTGACATTTCTCCAAGGGGTACAGATCTGTTAAAGATGCTCTGAGACTGTAGGATGGCAAAAGTATAACATGCAGTGAAGATATGAGGTTCAAGGGGTATTATGAAAAAACCCCAATTTATCAGAGCTTTGCAATGCATCTGAAGCCAGCAAGAAACAGTTAATACATTTCTTGAATCCTGACATGATGAACTTTAACCTTTGGACAATGACATAGCCAGCTTTTTTTTTTTTTTTTCCCCCCATATCACTTTAGCTTTATGATACAGCCTGGGTGAAAATCAAGAAACTGCAGAATTTATGAGGAAAAGTAAACAATGCTTGGTAATTTCTTGGATTAATGTTTTTCTTACAGGCATGACTTTTCCTGTGTACAGGATTTTTAAAAAAAGCAGAAGTCACAACATGTACCGATCATCCATGCAATTAAAGAGTATTCTGTGCCATGAGATAGACTTTTCTTTGTGATATTTTTATATAGCTGGAGTTAATGCTGAGTATAATCTACATCCAATCAATGGTATTGTGCATCATCAGATGAAAAACATATTCAACATAACTGCTGTTAGTTCCTGTTTAAAGCCCTAATCAGAGTTTATGCCAACATGTAATCACATTGCAGAATAAATTGTTATAATATCAAGTATGTGGAATAGATACTAAGACATGCTAAAAGACTGCTTTCCATCTCCAGAAATAATTGCTGAGAGGTTTCCTTGGAAATGCCACAATCCACATGACCAAGTGACTATAAGATCTATTACAGTAAAGAGTGCAGGGTAAGAATCTGTCCAGCGTAGGAGCCAATAAATACGGGGAGGGAGAAGGCCACCAGGAGGTTGGTATCACGTAATTCCCCTCTGTGCATAGGCCACCATAAGGTTTGGGTACCACTGGTATTACTATAAGTTTAAGAAACATTAAATGACGCAGAGATTTCCAGCTGAGTACATAAATGGCATGACTATAAAAGCATTTTCAGTGAAGTTAATGATTACTTGTGCCTTTAAGCACCTCCTTGATTGTGAATGCTTTAATCCCAGGAAACCTATCTGGTCAGAGATACCCTTTTGATGCACAATCCTCTCCTTGCTTCACTCTTCTTCCCCACAGACATTTGCTGGTAATGTTGCCAGTTTTGTATGAGGCAGCCACCCTTGGCTCAGTGTGGGGCTCCGAGTCTTCCCCCCCACCAGCTGGAGCTAAGCAGCAGAGCAGCCTCTATATGGCATTTTGTTTCTCCTTCTTCTGGATTGCTATCCAGGTGTACAAGAATCTCACTGTCTTCACATGTGCTCTTCTCATTGAAGGTATGTCAGTCTCAAGAGTTTCTCTTTACCATACAGCCCAGCTTGACTTAAATGGGCTAAATAGTACATCTTGGCTAGTCTGGCTCTTTTGGGCTGAAACAGTACTGAGCATAGCCAAGCTGACAAACTAGAGAAGGCAGTAAAGTCTGGCAGGGGTTGGTGTGGAGCGCCTGTGAGCTAAGCCCGTTAGAAGAGCTGTGCAGCCCAGCTAGGGGTCCGCCTCTTTGTATGGACCAGGAGATTGAAGGTTGTGTAGCTCCTATGGCACTAATGTGGAAAGAGAGGAGTTTCATTCTAGCGCACAGCTTTGTGAACTGCAGTGACAGCTGCAGGGCAAGGAGGTGATTTACAAAAGGACTGAGTTAATTTTATGTGTTCCTAATGTGTTCCCTTTCTCTCGTACCTCTCCTAAATCTCCATTGCTCCAAAAGCTCACTCTGGGTGAGACCTTTGTGACAGCCCAGAAGGCAGTAAGCCTTGGAGGGAGTCGAGACAATGAGTGCCACATACTGTTTCTTAAGACCAGACTGTTCATATATGCAAACATCTGCGTCCAGCATGTGAAGTGTCTGTGAATGATACCGCTAAGTAGAACTATTATGTGGTAATTTTCTTCTTACTGTATGTAATTGCCAGTGCCTCAGTACTCAGTAAGTAGTGGGGTGGGTCTCTGCTGGGTTGCCCTGCCTCGGACCCATGTCTCCAGAGCCAGGTAGTGTTGTCAGGCATGTGATTCGTCCCCAGTGTCCACTGTGTCCAAGAGGCTGAAGAGCCTTAAGGCCAGCACTGCTGGTGCCATGGTAAGGCATAACGTGTCTTAGGACTGTTATCACCCACTGTGCAGAGGGTCTTTTACTCGCCTACTTCTAGTCCTTTCCTATCGTGTTCTGGTTGGCTCAGCTCTCCAAAATTGCAGATGTATGGATCTGTCTTGCTTTTCCCAGAAAGGCTCTGCACTGCTTTAGAGAGAGCTATCAAGCATGTCCAGTGACTGTCACTCTCCCCTGTCTGCTGGAGCCTCTGGACCCATCTAATTAAGATGCTGTGCTTTGCCCTTGGTGTGTGTGCACACAGAGCACTCAACACAAAAGAAATCTGTCTCCCCTTCACTGCTTCTCTCCTGTTTGGACAAAACGAAAATCAAACGCTGCAGTATAAACATGAGGGTTACAAAAGTGTTTCTAGTTTCTTTGAATGTTGTTACTATGGAATATATAGGCCGCTAACAGAATTATGATTTAAACATTCTCCCCACCATGAATCTGCTATTGCACAGTTTTTAATAAAATAATTTGCAGCCACTCCCAATCAGTTGTGTCAGCAGATTTAGTTCATGTTTGAGGCCCAGCAGGGATGACAGTCTATTTGTTATTAGAGTAATAAATAAACAAGGAACTTGTCAGAGGCAAAACTGGTATGTGTGCCTTTGTAAGATAAATGCTGCCTTTGAATAGACAAATATTTACGGTCTTACAGACCAAAATTGTCACCCTAGCTAAAGGCCTTGTATTGTGAAATTAAAGAAGAAAAATTTTATGATTTCTGGATCTTTCCGGTGAAGGCAAAGATAGGTCTACATAATGAAAATCTATCAATAGATTTCATGATAACAAGCAGGCCATTTTAGTAAAGCTATAGCCCTGTAACCCTGTGTCTTTCTACAGAGAAATTTATGTTGGGTATTTATGTCAACATGCTGTTGGTATAGCAAATATTAAAGTTTTTTAACATCATCTCCAATTTCATGTCCCTAAGATTGCACTACATATGTTCTCTGAGGCTTATGGCAGTACGTTTTCTGAAATGCTTTAGAGGAATTACGAGAAAGGATTTAGTGAAAATCAATGTGATTCCTGATTCAAGTGCTGGAGAGCCTTTGAAAATCTTCAGAGGAGAATGCAGGAGGCTGGTTTGTTTATTCCAGCCTAGCCAATATGAAGTTGTGTGTTTGGGGAATAACTGTATTCTATACAGAACTGGAAAGAGATGTTAAGTTTTAAAGTTTATTATACGGCAAGTGATCTCTCATATGGCTATTCTTCTGTGGTGGTAAACCAGTCACCACATCAACAGACAGAAGGAAGTACAGAGCTGAAGGGTCAAAACAAGATTGGCAAGGCTCTTAAAAATGAAAAGATGTGAAGCATGAAAGCAAAAGGATGCTAGCTGTTATCAACTTTTAGGAGTTAAAGTTCCTGCATTTCATTAAAATTCAGGGAGGAAATAGAAGATTCATGTGAAAGTAAAGTGAAAATTCTCCTACTCCTGAAAGAATTCCCAGGAATTCTCAGAAACTCCCAGGAGGAGTTAATACCTTTTGGCCCATGCGTTATTGTACACTTAATGCAGTCTTATACAGAACATGTTATGCACAGAATGCTCCTTGTGGTGTTCATATGCATCAATGTGTTTATTTGCTTGAGTGAAATGCAACAACCATGGGCAGAAACATAGAAGTTCGGACAGTTCTGATATGAAGTGTAGCCACAGCTCCCAATTCCTTGATACAAACACTGGGTTTTGTTGGAAGCAGGAGTCTAAATGATAAATGGCATCACTGGTCATGAGTGGTACTGCTTTTTGGCATGAGGTGTATTAGACAGGAGATGTTGAGGAATTAAGTGATACCAGTATTACCTCTCCTTGTGCTTTGATATAAGGAATCTGTAACTCCAGTCAGCAAGTTTCTTTAGAAAATCATGATTCTCTTAACTCATACTACCTCTTATGATCTTCATGCTATAATTATATATTTAAAAAATTGTGCAGAGGGAAATCACAGCTGGGGGTTGACTTTAAGTTACTTTGCAAGCTGAATCAAATCTCATTTAGAAGCAGATAAGACTTACTGGGGACTACCTTGGAGTTTTACTTCAGGCAAAACTTTGATTTTGTGTCCTGTGTTGTTACGGTGTGATGACAGCCTACATGAAAGTCCAATTCTGATCTCACTTGCCTTAATTTGTCAGTCTTCCGTGACTATCGAATTTACCTTGTTTATACCTATGGAAGTGAAATGAGAACCATTCCTTTTGCATTTCACATGAACTACAATGCAGAACTTACTGCTATTACTTTAGTAGTATTTTTATAAGCTGGATCCATCTTTTGGTGCTGTCATTATAACAGAGTTTATTATGATCTGCAAGCTAAATAGTCTAAGCAGCAATAAGAAGCAAATTAAAAACCCCAGAGCAGTATGATTTCATTCTTTTTCACTGTGATCTAACTGTAATGTAAAGCTTGCTTTTTTTTCAAGGGGAAATAAAATTTGCTCTTCCGTCACCTTGTCTCTCTTTTAAGAGACTACCTCATTGCCCAATTCTCCAAAAATAATTTCCTAAGCCATTCATTGTGCTGTATCCTGATGTACACACAATTTGCCGAGATCATTTTTTCTGACTGTCATCCAGCGAGCCACACTACAACTGTGCTTGTGCCCCACATGGGACACAGAGAAGCAAGATTAACCACCATCTAATTTCTACTTTTGTCATAAATGTTGCCTATAACACATGGCAGACAAAGTGTGCTCTCTGAGGAGTTTGACACAGCCACTGTCTGGCAGTCTGGGTGGTAGAGAATATATTATTTATCATACTCAATGGGATGAGGCGGGCACTGAAGCTACTTATTGGAGCAGCTGTGAACCCCCAATCTCCTTAATTTTCAAAACAGGTAATTAACTGGAAAGTCATTTATAATAACTACTGACATCACCAGAAATCGCAGAAAGGGTTGTTAACTTTGCAGCTTTATTGTACTGATATTTTTGTTGACAGCTCAGTACTGAAGTCTGTCAGGAAATTGCATATTCTTTATACTGAAGGAGAAATATATCTTAACATTTCTGACATGTCAATATTAGCCTTGGACACCCAAAGAAATGGTTGGAAGCTGGGTGATTTGGAGGTCTGAGCAGTAGGACATTCTTGTCTGTGCTTGTTTTTTAACCACTGTGTGAAAAGAAGAGACCAGATTCTGAACAACTAACATTTCATACAGTAAGAGTTTTGCCACTTAGTTACTGTATTCAGATGCTGAATTGAATCCTAAGATAACAATATGCATCTATGTAAAGGCTGACGCATCGGCAAGGGCAGCATCCCAGCAGGCATAAGACTGCTGCAAACAAAAATCTGCTCTGCTTCACTCTAGCTTAAGTAAAGGGCCAAGGTCCAGGACACTATGAAGAATGAATTGGTTCTAACAGGGCTGTCATTCCAGATAAGCAATCAGATATTTAAAGTGGTAATGTGGAGAACCATGTTATGAGTCCATGTATCAAAACTGACTAGTAAATGGAGTCAGTTGTGGCATCTAGGTGCAGTGATAAGGGTCTGGCAAATGCATTAGACAGATGAGATGCATCAGATAGGTGTCCTTACTTTATACTCTGCTTGCCTATGATAAAACTTTACATCTTCAAATGACTATCAGGGAGTCTTAGGCTGAATTTTCTGCTCTTCTTGAGAAGGTTGTTCAGGGTGAAAGACAGCTGATTTAAGCAAATGCTTCTGTTGAACATTTCTGAGCCATGAGGTGTCTTTATTATACAGTTTGATTCTTGTGAACAGAAAGCAGAATTTGGCAGAAACCTGGTCTTTGCTAACTGAATATCATTTGTCAAAATATGCTTGATACTGATAAACTAACCCCTGAATATGTGGTAGTAAGCAGCATTATAGTCTATCTATCAGGAGATGTTTTTCTTTAAAACTTGGCAGTACTGTACTGGAGTTTGGGTTTACCTTAGAAAACTATTGTCTGTGGCTGTTAGACAATGACAGAAATTCTTTGTAACCTCATAAACCACATATTTATGACCCTCATAGTAACAGCAGCTTGTTGGTAAGAGTGGTAACAGAAAGTACGGGGCAGGATTTTGCAGGATTTTTGAAAGCACTCAGCAATGAATAATTCTGTATCTGCTGAAATGTGTCCTTTACTTTTGTGGGAACAGAGTTAGGCAAAGGGGGAGTGCTTTGAAAAATTCATCCCATTGCGTAGGGCATACGTATGAAGCACGCATGTTGCGATGATGTCTTTTGAGCAATATTCCCCAAATGCTATTTTTGTCTTAATTTAAAAACATTCAAGGTTGAAAAAGAGAAATGGTAATAGTGAGACAGTGAAAAGAAAATACATACTTTGCATGAAAAGTCTGTCTGAAAACTTGAGTCTTTGAGGCAGATTCTCCTGTCAACAGCCCCCATTCTTCATACACACTGGATTCTGTTCCCCAGAATCTCTAACTCATTTCATGAGGGTTATGAACATGGAATGGACAACAGAATTCAACTCTGAGATTCTATTTACTAAATTAAATTTTGTTTCTGTGTTTTTACGTTTGCCTAATTTAATTGGATTTTGTCTATTGTAGTGGGAAGCACATCTTCCTTCTTTGCTGAACATAAAATTAGCTTTCATTGGTGATTTGGGTTTGTTTGGATCTATATAAGCTTTTCCTCTAAATGAGTTTGTTCTTTCTAAAGCAAATATCACTCTCATATTTTGGAGGTGCAGAAAATTTGTAATCTTGTTTCTTCGTTTTCCTTATTATGTTGTGTTAATTTATGTATACATTAACATGTATTTGCATGATTTATTCATTTAAAGCTGTACATGTTTATTTGAAAAGAAGCTCAAAGAGCTTTATCACAAAAATGCTAAATTCAACACCATTGACAGAGTGTGTGTTTTTGGACTTTAGCCACAAGAATAAAAAATGGGTCTATCATTTCGTTTGATTAAAAAAACTTTCTGAAGCAAGATTTTCTATTATTTTAGTGACTGAGGATGAAATTCTGCAAGCAATATGAGGATTAGGGAGAAAGTGTTTAGTCCAAAGGCCCTGCCACATAAGACATTGTCTGGAGTATTTTCTTCTTGTCCTTCTGTAAGTCTCACAGACTTAGAGGAGGCAACAGTAGATCAGGGTAGAGCTATTGATTGTAAAGTGTCAGCAACCACTAACCATTTGGAAAAGGAATTCACAAAATCCATCTGCAGCAAACCAGGAAAATACATTTTTTTTCTCTAAGAAGTTGATAAAAAAAATGAAGATGTCTTAATTTTCATCAGCAAAATGAAAACCTAGCATCTGTTAATGTTCAAAAAACCAGAAGTTCCTTTCCATTAACTGTAACAATTAAATACATTTTGTTGGAAAAAAGTAAACATTCAGAAAATTTTCAGATGCTGTTGGTCCTTCTTCAACCTTGAGCAAGTTAGACCAGAGCTAAGTCAAAGCAAAGAATTAACTCTTTCTGGAATCAATCCTTGGCTCCAGTCTCCACTGCACATCAGAGCTCTGACCTTAATCCCGCAATCAAGCAATCTTCAAGGTGTAGCATTTACTACCATCAAGAGAGAAAGCAGTCCTGGGGTCTCAAATTTGCCACCTCATCACAGGAAGAGTATGATGTAAGAAGCTTGTATTTGTAGTATAAAAAAGCCATATGTCCATTTCAGTATAATACAGCCCTGTCTTGGACTTTCTGTTACAAATACTGACATTCCCTAAGTTAAAATCAAAATCAGAGAGACAGTGGTGCATCCTTCTTATTCTTTTGTTTAGGTAGTTCCTGCTGCTCTAGTAGTTGGGCCTTTTCAGTTATCTTTTGCCAAAAAAGATGAAATCACCACTTCACCCTCATGTTTCAAATAGTTGAAAATTATGAAACTAAACTAAAAAAACAAAAATTATACAGAGAAGCTGAGTGGAAAATTGAAAAATCTGTAGCAGTCCATGGTGCTGTGTAAAATAATTGGCATTAATTGCTGTTTGGAGCAGGAAATAAATGATTTTCAGTTGATGTTACATAGAAAATAACTTAATGACAGTTGCTATTAAATGGGTACAATTGTAAAAAAAGTAGTCAATGAAAAGTATTGAGCATGGAAAATTTTTCTATTAAGGGAAATTTTTCATTAAATGCCTTGGTATTCAGCATATGGACCATTTATCCACAGTCATCTCACATTTTCTGATAGGTCACCTCAACCTGATTAAAGAGCACTGTTAAAGCACTCCTGCACTTTAGAACTGTATTAACATGCTTTCACTGAGACAGAGTCCCTCAGGCACTCAGTTAATTGCAGTCGATGCCCACTTTCAAGCCTCACCCACTGTCCACACTGTAAATCTTCTCACTTGCACTAAAGAGGCTGCCTTAGCTCCAGCTCCAGGACTCACTGGAGGAGAGGTGGGGAACAGCTTGACCTTGTTCGCTGTGGTACTGTGGGACGAAGTTTTTCACCATGTCACCAGAGTGGCTGGCCTGAGACAGCTGAGCTTCAGGGCTGGACTGAAACTGCCAGTCTTCTGGCACACATTCTCCAGCTCTTCTTTCACGCTAGCTTCTGGTTTGCTCTATTGCCTACAGACTGGATAGGAGATGTTCGGAGTTTTCACTTTGTGCCCAGTGGGCTCTCCATGCTGTGTTTCCCCTGTTGATGGAGGTGAAGCCCACCGAGGCTGGTCAGGACTTCTAAATCAAAAATGTCCTCTTGTTTCAGTTTTGAGATTCTTTGCTTGTAATTGTTCTCTGAGATACCATAATAATTATTCAATGTGAAGCTAATACAGGCCTTTGCTGGGAAGAAAGAGCATTTAAAACCTTTACAGTTTTTCTTTCCAAGCCACAGTGCTTCTCTGACTATCCATTATTTCAAGTAAGCATTAGATGAGAGGCTTTCAAATCCCCAGGCTTGCAGAAGCCAGCAGAACTAGACCAGATCAGCTGCATGGGGCTGTCGACTTTAGACATGTTTCCCTGATAGATGACTTGCAGTGTTTCCTGCAGAGCTGTGCTTCAGTACAGTCCTTACCGCATCTGGTGAAATAGAGGGTGGGCAAGAAATTTAGCAAGTGGGTATCAGACTGACTACAGATAAAGCAGACACAAAGGATACCCCAACAGCTCTAGGGCTGCAGTGCAGAGCCATGTTTCTGGTCCTCTTTGGCTTGGGAAAGGAGAACTTGCTCCTATACCCAGTTGAAGATGCCCTCCTTTTCAAATTCGGTTTTCTCTGCTTTACCTTGAGGTCAGGATTCAGTCCCGAATAATTTTGAACAGGGAAAGAGTGTTTTTTGCTCAAGCAATCCAATTTTAAGCTGCTCAGTCTGCAGTTCTTTTCACACATACCCACTCTTCACATGCTCTTGATGATCTGCAAATAAACAAACAAAAAAATCAACAGCCACCAGTTGTGAGTTGGCCAGCCCACTCTGTTGGATTGCACTGGAATTGTGTAGGCACAGGGATATTAAAAGAACTGTGTTGAAAAGGTTTTGTGTACAAGGCTGAACCTAGTACAGAAAACGTATGTGATTGTTACTGCACAGAACTGGATTACACAATTAGCTTAGACAGAAATAACAGAGCCTTTTAAAAATTCACTTCAGTCTCATTTACTTTATTCTGTGAATCAGAGAGATCCAAGGCCAAATAATCAAAATGGGAAGGAAGTACCCAGGTCCTGTGATGAGCACCAGACAGCTCAAATTCCTGTCACCATGCAGAACTCCTTACAGGCTCAGAGACAAAACACAGACCTGTAATCTGAAGAGTTAAACTTCAAGGCACTAATTAGAGGCCAGATCTCAATTCCTTATGCGATCTTGGCTTACCCTCCTCGCCTTTGGAAATCTTGGATTCTGCTTTCAGGATTGTGGTATGAGGCTTCAGCAAAAGCTCTAGCACAGATGTTGATTTGTAGAGGTGAATTCAGATTATACTTGGACTGGGATCAGAATTCAAACTTTGTGAAGCTGAGGTACGTAAGGTAGCTCAGGAAGCTGAGGGTCCGCTGTTGTGGTTTTTAGCCTTCTTTGCTCATGAAACTAATAATGTTGGATTGTAGCTTTTCTGGATGAGCATCCAAATCAGCGTGTACATTAATGACATAGAAAACATGAAAGGCAGGTTTTCTAAAGTGCTCTACAGCCACATTTAGAAAGGTGTTAACATGTCAGTAGCTGCCTAACCAGAATTGCAGAAGTGCCTGGCCACCCTCTTCTGACTGATTTCCACCGAGCTTTTTGAGCTTCATTAAGTATTAGATAACTTGTTCAAGTTGCTAGAGAACTTTAAAAAATAGGCTCTGCTTGAGTTGGGAGGGCAAGTTTCACCCATCTGCATTGGGCATAAATTTGTAAGTCAGATCTTTCTGAAAATCTTATGTGTGGGATTTCCTGAGACAGAGATCTGCACAGCATTTGTAGCAACACCGGAGCTGGCTTCAATGCGAGTGAGGGTGAAGCTGGAAACAGCACAGTTTAGTGAATGAGTGCCTACTGTTTGGGTCACGTATGGGCTTGGGTCAAGTCCAGCCTTGGGATCTCCGGTGCAAATTCTGATGATGAGCAGTGTGTGAGTGTCTATGTTTGTGCGTATATCTCTTTAGGAGTGTGATGAGATTAACAATCTGATAGAAAGTCACTCAAGAAGGCTAGTGCTTGCTACATTTTGAGCAGGGCAACAATTCTGCTAAGTACATCCTGTGATATTTCAGTTTTCTAGCTGCTCCTTTCAAGTATATGGTACAAGGCCAGGCAGGTTCTGATTTTATTGGAGGCCATTCACCTATCCCTAGGAACTGTTGCCTATTAATTTGAATGTGGCTAAGATAACTAGAGGACTAAAACCTGTGCTTTCTTTTCTATTTAATTTTCTCTGCATTTTCCTGTGGTGCAGTATCACTGTAATTCACATCTGAATGTTAGTTTGAATGGTGTTATTGTTGTAAAAAAGTTTAATAGAAGCCCGAGGGTGTATAATATTATTGAAATGAAAGTTTTTTTGAAACTCATATTTCAGAGCTCATTAACTTACACCGTTCTGTGGGGGGTAAGGATCAGTAAATGAACAGCAATTATCTATAATCTGCTGTACATGTGCTGGTGTCTTCCTTAGTCTCGTATCTAGGTCTTTTATATATTCATACATATGGTACAGACAGAGAATTTACCTTTTGAACCCATTGTTTAACACTGTACAAAAATACAAGGTCAAAAGATCACTGCGTGTGTAATCTTTGACTTAACTCATAGTCAAGTCAGAGTCAGAACCAATTGTCTCAAAGATCAAAGGCTGGGCTACATGGGTAACCTTAACTCTGCCCTGTAGTGAACCCGCCAGTGCGGCTGGTGTACTCTGCTCAATTGCAAACTCCATGTCTGTGCTGTTGCTACAGATCTTCAGCCAGGAGTTTGGTAGTTTAGGCCTACAATAACATTCATCAGTGGCAGCACAGACCTTAGCATGACTTGTGAAGTCCAAGGAATCAAGTGGATTGTCAGGCCGTACTGCACCCGGTGCTGCCGAGGCTTCACTGTCAGCAATACTCATGTCAGCTAATTTACAGCTGCTCCAGGATGATGACGTGTATCACTCTTTGGCTGCTATCCTAAGTTAGCCAGTTGTGGTAAAATGGATTCTGCCTTAACACCTAGTTTTAAAGGGTTAGTAAAGAATCAGACTAAATGTGCTTTATAGTAAATAGGCTTATAACTTGGTCAAATCAAAGCCAGTGTTGGCCTGAATACTTAAAGACTCTTTTCTCTAGCAAAGTTAATTTTCAGTTCAGAATTCATCTTTCTTTGGTGATCAGTTTGGTTCCACATCTGTTTTTAAAAAACTAATGGCTGGATTTTTTTTCTTACAGATACATATATACATTTCTCTCTTTTCTTAGAAGAAACTTAAATAGTTTCTGCTGAAGCTTCCAAAACTGGTGACCTTTATGTAGAGACAAACCTTAGAAAACAACAGCTCGAAAGAGGAAAGTTTGAGAAAACTGGGTAGATGAAAATAGGGAGTGAAATAGGAACTTCTGCTGCTCTGATCTGGGAGTAGCTGCTCAATTTAGTTCTGACTTGTGGTGGCCCAGATACCAGTGGCGGGCACAGTACAAGAACCTGGTGAATATTATACGTAGACACTGAAGGGTACCTAGACACAGTACACTGTGACTCTCAACACCAAGAGTGAATCTCAAGTAGTTTGTGATAGTACTGCAGCTCTGACATATGGAAAAGCCTGTCTTAGAAATTCTTCCTGATTGTAAACTTCATATTGTAATTTATTAGATATAATCTTCCCTCAGATTCACTGCCTTTATATTTTTCTCCTTTTACTGCAATTTTGGTTCTAGCATTTCAAGAGCTATCTACAGATTTGGCCCTATGGCTCTGCCACTCTCTGCTTTCCTCTGCTATGCCTCACCTCTCTTGCTGTTCTGTTTTCCCATAAGACTTTCCCCTCCGCTGCCGTTCTGCTTCCTTAACCCAGAATCTTTTCCTATGATGTTTTGTTCTTCTTGCTCCCTTGGAATTCATCATCTTCTTGTCCTACAGGACCTCTGCTCCTGTTGTTTTACCCTGGAGGTTTCCTTGCCCCCACTCCAACTTCTGGCAGGATTAGGAAGCACTGTCTGCAAGAATGCCTTCCATCTGCAAGTTTCAGCAGTGTATGCCCAAGGCAGCTTGGAAGGGATTGGTTTTTATTTTAAAACACTATTTGGGAGTAATAAAAATTCCTGATTAAGTTTTTCAAATAAAAAATAAGAGTTCTTAAGGGGATAACCCTAGGGTTTCATTATTTCTCTTTTTTTAAACATAGAGTATTTCACACTGAAGGTGTTATACCCATTCAAACTCCACATCACCACTCCCAGAACAGGTTAATTCCATCGCGTCCTTACAGGTATCTGCAGTGCACAGCACAGAGCACTCATACTGCTCTGCGTTGTACGAGCCACTGTGAGGGCTGGGAAAGGAAAAAGCAAGACTGATTTCTGAGATCAGGCTGGAATTCCTTCCTTTAGCTGGCATCCCAGTGGCAATGTTGATAGACGGTCTCTCTGTGGTTTTCTCATGGCACTGGAATTGGGACAATCCGTTTACACCCTTGGAGGGTACAAGGGCTGCCAGAATTTGCTCACTTGAGTGTACTGATGTTAGCAGTATTACTGTATACAAGCAGCGCTCAATGTGCTGGTAACTGTGTATGTCCTCTAACAATAACAAACTGAACTAGTCCCTCTCTTTTTCTTCTTGACCCTTTGCCCACTCCAAGTTTTCTGTTTTTTTCCCTTCCCTTTTTCTCATTTTCTTCCCACTGCTGCTGGAAATTTAGCAAGAAAATTTCCTTTCTCCAGACTTGTAGCCAACTGTAGCTCTTTCGATTGCTTTTACTCAGGGCTATGACAACTCTTCACTTTGAATTTTTATTAAAAAACTTAAAGTGGGATGGGGAGTTTATACTCCTGATCTAACTTTTTAAAATAAAACTGTTACAGTTCAAAGCCAGGACAGCTGCTGGTAGCTGCCATTCAGAGTGCTGGCTATCAATCTGATTTTTAAAATGACTGCTTCCCTCTTCCCCACCCACTGTAATAACTTCACATCCAACATTGAACCTCAAAGCTGTGATGTCACCCGGGGGCTGTACGTACAGCAACTGCCGACTTAAACATTACTAGGCTTTTGAAATCAAATAATTGAAAAATCAGTTCCTTCTTACTTTTCTGTCAGTAAGACAGCAACACCAGCGCTGAAAAAGATCTGCCTGTTGTCAAATCAGTGCCAAGGATGTGAAATTAGGGCCTTCTGGTTTTTTTTGCTATAGCTTCTGGTCTGCTTAAAACCAGTGAGTCAAGTGTTGGAGCTGGTGTCAGCTCACCAATTGCTATAGGATGGGCACTGTGTTCTGGGCTTAGGAGGAAAAAACCTTTCTAGCCTTTGTGTAGGTATATATGTACTATTTGCATGCTTATGCACATACATATCAGGTGCCAAAAACTGCCAAATGTTACAAATTCCAGGCTTGCGCTCTTACTGGTGAGCTTAGCAGTGCTCATAGTAGTTCGAATAATCTCCTTGGTATACAGCTTAATAGATTTGGCCAGGAATACAAGCCTCAGATCAGACTCAGATTTCCCCAGGCATGATGATGGAGGGAGGCAATGATTAAAAATAATACTGGAAGCTTGCTTTGAAGTTTTGGTCTGTAGTATCCTGTAATGCTCACGACCTTGGGCAGCCCTGAACAGTATAAGGAACCATTCTTGCAAACTTCCATCTTCACCGGGTCAGCCCTTGCCTAGAGGTAATGCAATCACTCTCCTTGCACATGCAGTGATAAATGGACAGGAGTTTGGTGCTATTTAACCAAGTTTCTCACCCGAATACTTGAACGAAAAATGGAGTTGTCTTCCTCTGAGATAATGACAGGGTTAATTTTTTTTGTTTTGTGAGTGCCTGATGTAGCTGCTGCTGCAATTATAAAACCAAATAGTCTCCTTTTGGAGAACTATTAGCATTGGCGATGACATCAAGCACCAATTCATCAGGAGCTACAGTGTCAACTTCAGTTTGGTAGTGCAAAACAAACAGAAAGCTGAGATGCTGTTCTGGGGAGAGGAAAGAACTGCTCTGGGGAAGGCATTACATTATGGGCACCTTTTTCTTTTAACAATAACATTTAATAGCCTTTTAAAGAGCATTTTCCCCATTCCCCCAAGTAATTTCTTGGCAGGCAGTTAAGAGAAAGGAAGAAGTTTTTTTCTAAGGGCTTTTATATGATACTAAATAAATCCAGCAGCCTTCTGAACAACAAACCCCTCCCCTGTGCTGCCCAGACTGTCTCTTACCACCAGCCCTAGAGTGGCCTGATGGTGTCTGACTGGTAAGTGCTGAGAGCATTACCAAACCACACTGAGGGCTAAGCTCTCAGTGGATGCCAGATGGAACCAGCATCAAGTTATTATTATTATTTATTAATTATGCACCTGACTAATGTGCAGAGCAATTTAAAGCTGTTAAAATGCACATTTCAAATGGAAAACAGGAGGCCTTTTCTTGAAGTATGTGTCTATTCTCCAGGGTCAGACACCACCTTCTAAATGGAGAAGTTTTGCCTAAGTCAAGGCAGAAGGTGATGCACTCCTGGTCACCTCAACAGTGTGTCTCTCCTGGTCCCCTCTTTCTACACTGACCTTACCAGCCCTGCTGTCATATATGGCACATGGTGGCAGGCTGGAGACTGCTGAGTTTGCCCTGCTCCTTTACAAATGATGTCCCACGTGTACAAGGGACCCCCGCTGCCTTTTCTTTCTGGGTTCCCTTGGTGCTCACAGGGAAGCAGGCAGAATTTGTCCCTGAATATGGAATCTGGTTCTATAGCTGAAAGGAGGTGGTGGATGCTGGAGCTGCAGATCCACTGAACCTGTTTTTTAGGAGTATGCCCAATGAAAGAAGAAATACGAGTAGCTGTTCACAGAGTGACTGAGAGGTGACAGAGACAGAGAAAAGGTGTTTTCTTGCAACCAGAGGTAGCATTAAACTTGTAGGGGTCAAGGGCTAAGATGTGGGTCCTTTTTCCTTCCTCTGTCACGTTGTGGCTTGTGTAGCTGTATAATTTGGGACCTCTCATGGTGTGGGGCTTAATATCGTTTGCCCCTAAAGTCAGCTTTCCCTGCAGGCTGGCAATACTCATGTGAGCAAGGAATAAGTAATGATTACAGGGAGAGCTGGGATGAAGAACAAGACATGCTGGGAGTCCAAAGCAATCAGATCAGAGAAACAAGCAACAGTAAAATTGTGGAACCCCTCCTGCCCCCTCTCCCACATTTTTTTTCCTGAAAATTTCTGCTCTGCTGTTTATTTTTCCCTCCTGAGCCCTCATGTGGGCAGGAGCGCAGTTGCTGAGGGATTTGAAAGGATCTAGGAGTGGCTGGTGTGTAGCAGAAAAGCCAATGCAGAAGTTTGTGGAGCTGTTAGCAGCAGCTTTGGGAAACACGAGTAAGGAGTCAGAAAGAAAGTAGTAAATCTACTTGTCTGCTCAACATCAGTCTTGGTGAGACAGACAACTTTATACTGGAGCCAGGATTCCTTGGCCCAGCTGGGACTGACCCTGGTTTGGCTCCTGAAAGTAGTGGGTATTTCTTACTGTTTTGACCTTAACTGTTAGTTTGCCTGAGGGACATTCTTGATATTGAATTAAAAAAATAAACAACAGTACCTAATACTATTCAGCCTGTGAACTGGACTGAATATTGTGCTGACGATCCAGTTCTTGACATTTGCATGCCACGGAGCTATGTAGTGCAATGTGATATATATTATTCATGCTCTCACGTACCTCATTTTCACTCTGTGTGACAGCACTTCTAGGATCAAGGTTCAGCACACTTCAGTGGACCTGGAGGCTTTATGGTTCTGATGCCTGGAAGCAAAACAGAAAAGAAACATTTGGGATGTGAGGTGTCTTTTGCTCAGTGGATTTTCTTTGGATCATGCCGGTTAACCAGGTCTTTGGTCAGCACGCAAATAGACAATGTCTTTGGCTCAAGCATGCACCTTAATAAAAAGGATTCAATAAATGTAGATTAATTTAAGATTCAATTTAAAAAGACCTTAGTTAAAGCAATGGGGATAGCGGCGTAGATACTTTGATCTTTCTAAACTAGACTTTTTTAGCTGAGTTTAAGACATTTAGGCCAACGTGAAACAAGGTGCTTGCCAATTAGTAACAGGGGCTTAGCTCATCCTAGATAAACTGCTTTAAGTAAATCAGAATAAGCTTGTGGGCAGATAAGGACTAAATAGGTCAGAGACAACTGGTGTTGACTTAATAGATTTGCATTTCCCTCTGAGTTAGTTTAGAGCTGATGCCCTCACACTGTAGGGTGCCTTTGCTGATAGTGCTGTTTTTCAGAGGAGCTATAAAGCCGAGTTCCTGACCAACTATAAAACCCCACAAAATACTCTTTCATCTTTATGTTGGCCTGCTTCTATTTTGAATAAAAATTGTTTGCGATGTCTAAATTTTAAATCAGTGAATCTGCCTTGTGCTTGTGGCTCTGATCCTAGGTGCTGATCTACAAGTGCACATCACAAATCAAGAGGATGTTGAAAGGACGGCTTTAAGCTGCTTTCGTGGTGCTCTGCCCCACTCTAGGGATAGCACGGTGTTGACGTCTGCATAACATACGTCCAGGCAGCATTAATTTGTCCAGTTAGAGAACATGAACCTCCTCATCCTCTTTAGTAGGCTGAATCTGCTTTAGGGGAGGAGTGCATGTAAAGGTGCTGTGCTAATTCCATGCCCCCCGACAATACTCCTGTAGTGGATGACTCCTTGTTATCCTGGCTGCGGAGTTGGCCCCACTGTCACTGTAATTGCAGATCATGCCCAGGGAAGGCCTGTACTGATTGTCACTGGGAGCATTGTGTGCTACTGATGCCAGTGAGCTTGGGATATTTTTCTGGGGTAAATTGACAGTGGGTGACAGAGATTCAGATCTCATGTTTTTCTTTTTTTTTTTTTTTTATATCAAGTAGGTATTTTGCTGTTCTCTGTTAAGCAGACTCTGGAATGGCTGTTTCAGTGGTGACAAATATGTGCTCAGCAGTTTTTTAGTACCTTGTTTTTCAGAAGTGCATGCCAAAGAAACTGAGCAGATAGACCCTCTCCTCCTGCCCCAGTCTCTTAGGAAGACCGACCATGGTGTCACACTGCTGCCCAAATATCAACTAATCATTGATAAGGCTCTGAAAAGCAATGGTATATCATTATCCTTGTTACATACACGAGAAAATTGAGGCAGAGAGAAGCTAGGTCATTTGCCTAAAACTGTACATTAAGTAAGTGTCAGCCAGGGGTGTGAACTCAGAGCTGCTGGGAATAGGAACCTGTGACCCGTCTCTTAGACCATTTTACTTCTGTTGAAAAGGTTATTTGACATTTGCATTCAGCTTGCAGAATGTTTTGGTTCCTGACAGATTTAAAGCAATATGTAAAACATTAGGCTGAGATGTAAACAATAGAAATTAAACCCCTACACCTAGGGCCAAAATGGGCAAATCTGGGTGGTCAAAATAACACACTGCAAGCAATGAAAACAAACCCTTGGTTTTTGGAGTCACTGATTTTTTATGACGCATATATATGAAAAGAGCATCAGGGTCTGTAGGAGGCCAGACACTCCGAGAGATTTGCGCTTATTCCTTTTTCTTATTGTGATCCCCATACTGTGGTTCTTTGTAGACTGCCATGAAGATGGAAAGCTACACCCAGTGATCATTTTTAATTAAGAATAGTTGCTATTATTTAGCATAGTGACATGGACAGCATATCAAGGGAATTTCTGACTTTGTAAGATAGACAGAATTGATGACAAAAGTCTTTCTTGAAAGATAATTGTTTCAAGTATATCCAAAATTGTGCTGGCTTTGCCTGTGCCATTAATCAGAGGGTGGAAGCCAGTCAAGTAGGAAGCATGGGGTGCAGCATGCTGAGCTTCAGGGGCAGATTCGTTAGCCCACGTTGGTTTTACTGAAGTTTTGGGCGGGGACTGAAGTAGAGCACAAGATTTCACTCTGTTCAGAAGCAGCTGTCATCAGTATCACAGGGACAAGGGTCCAGCCCTAAGACATGGGCTCTGCCAGGTCCATTTACTGTTTGTCCCAGACTTGTTCTCTGAGGGTCCATGACATACCCCATAGGGCACCTGAATAGGGGCACCCCACCTGGCACTCGGATAATAGGGTGCTCTTGTGCGGAAGGCAGCATTTCTGTTGGTCACTTTATACTGATGGTGATGTACAGGGGAATCGCTATTGGGTATTTCTCACTGCTATGAATTCAGTCGTGCCAAGGCATGAGGTGGGGCTGCCAGGTGCTTGTTGTCTGATCCTGGTGAACCATTTGGCTTTAACGGTGAGATGTTGCAAGTGCTGCATAATTGTGCTTTTACTGTCTGCATTTTCTTTTTATGTTCCTGGTTCTGACACATCGCTGCATGTCAGGATGAGGCCTCTGTGCACTCTGTCCTGTTGCATCCAGTCAACTTTGCAGGTTGTGGTGAGCACCACTGGAATACCCAAAATAGTTTTGTACCTGCAAGTAGTCATGGTGCTTTCTATGTGATTGTGTGACTAAAGTTATCCTTCAGTGTTACCATCTCCAAGGAAAAATTCAGCTACCATTTCCACACTGAATCTTGTCACCTACTCCAAACTTTGTCCCTTTCCATCCACCCATTGCTTTAAAATGTCAGAAGTCATTCCCACCAGTGAGGCTGCTGCTGTACTGGGACACTTTCAGTTTTGTGAGCCAACACCTCTCCATCTTCTTCTGTTTATATCTATCACAGTCTTTTTTTGCACATAAGTTTTAAGTTCTCTGTAACAGTTCTGTGTTTCTACCATGCTTAGGAAGAAAGGATCCGTATTTATGAATAGAGATTATAGGATGTAAAATAATAATAGTAAAAAACCACAATAGTAAAAATTCTTGTAGAGAATCTATGCCATCCTGATAGTCATGTCCCAGGATGCAATTGAAATTAAGCTTATCCTTTTCTTCCTTGTTACGAGTAATACCGGAATATTTCTAGGTGTAAAGTATAAGAAAAAAAGCATGTCAATGAGGGGTTAAAAGTATTGACTTTTGGTACTTATAATAGGAAGACTTTTCTTAGTTCTGCAGGCAGGCTTGTATCAACTTTGAATTCAATTTAGGGATTGAATTTAACACGCGTAACCCACTGGGTTTGAAACTATAAAGGGACTTAAAAATGTACAACCGATAGGACCTTAGAAGTCTAAAGGATCCTTCACAAGATGAAAAGTATTTTATGTTGTTTGAGATACAGTAGTCTCTGAATTACACTTCAAAAAGCTTAACACATCCTTAAAATACATTTACAAGGGAAGATAATAATGTACAGTTTTAAATTTAGGCAGTGCATGTTCACCAATAAAGTTTCATCATCTTGAATAATTTAAGCTAGTGTGGATATTATCATTGAACTTAAAGAGAAAACTGAAAAATGTGGAGACCCCTGCTTAGTGCTGATGACTGTGTAATGCTGTGAATGGTTGTAAATTCTTTGGGGAATCCACTGATGCATTCTTCTTGTATATTTATAAGAAAACTGTGGTATTAAAGTTTCATTTTCTTCTGTTTTAAACCTAAGCAAAAACAGGAGTATAAAAGCCATCGAGGAATGCAGAAGTATTACTAATGTTTCAGAAAATGGAATTATTAACCATAACACAATAATGCTCAAGGCCTGCTAGATGTTGCCTACAGATCAGCCCGCCTTGAAATTATGTTTATTTGCTTAAGTGAGTTTTTGGTTTATATTCTGTGAAACCATTTTTTTTTCCTGTGCGTGAACCCAAAATTGCTTAGTCTGTGTCCTTTTCCCTCGGATGCGATACCATAGCAGCAGCAGCAGAAGCACACGCAGTTGCTAGCTAGGTAGCTTATTATTATGGTCACACTCCAGCACACAGCATACTTGTTGGAAGTTTCCAGAAATATTGCACTGCAGTCATTTTCCTTGCCGTTATGCTAATGGAATCAGGAAAATCAATTGTCCTTAAGGAACAGGGGAATGAGATGTGCTGTAAATGCCACAGGATGAGTGATTGGTTGATTGCAGGGATGGTGATTCAAACGCGCCTCATCTCTACATTATCCTGATGAATTTTTATGGCCCTGCCTTTTTTTCTCCTATAGCTGTGGAGGAAGGTTTATGGCTTGCAGCTTTTTAGTTGATTGAATGCAGCTGGCATTGTTGCAGTGCAGAACAAATAGGTACTTTTTCTTTACAGCCTTAAAAGTAGATTGAAGAAATTGCACACCAACATTTTTGCAACAAAAGCATTCTTAAAAATGCAGATATTTTATGAAATTACTTTGCTCTCCTTCTCTACTGTCAGTAATCTTTCTATCAGAATAAAGGACAAAAATTGCTTGAGATTCTAGAGGAACATAGCTCCAATTTTTTATTCTTATCACAAAGAAAGCTAACTAAGGAGTTTCATTAGTATTCATTTTAGCCCAATGTAATTTTCTCCTTCCTAGTAACAAAAAAAGAAAAAAATGTATGCCTGTAACACCACTGAACCAAAGAAGGTCATCCTAAGTATATCAGCATTTTCTGTAACTCTTTCAGATTGTATTCACAAGGTAGTAAAGATAACTGCTTCAGCTCAAATTATAATACTTCTAGTTACAGAATATAGAACACTATATAATATAAAGGGTCTTATTTGATTGAATAAAACAACACCCATGATCAACTCTGAGTGCTGAGCTGCTGACAGCTAAAACCAAACACATAAGAGCATTCTATTTATGTCTAATTAATTTGCTGATAATTTATTCTTCCACTATACGGTTTCCACATTACAGGCAATGTTCATGTTACATAGGGAACCTTTTTGTGAAGTGTCTTTTTCAGAGTTGGAAACTCAGCTTGTTTTCTCCTTTGAATTAGCAATCTTTAAGAGGCATTAAAACTTGGGGTTACAGTATTTCCTTACAGAGTTATGTAGTTACATCATCATGACTTTTTGAATATTTTTTCCATTACATTTTGCATATATATAATATGTTCAAAAACAAGAGATCTATAATAGCTATGCACTATGACATCTTTCTGACACAGCCATGCCTCTGCATTTCTAGCCTGATTTATAACAACTTCATTATTCTTGGGTTGCTCCTTAACACTGCCTTCCAGCCACATGATTACTTGGTAATAGTTACAGGAATTCATGAGAATTTAAGATGAGCTCAAAATGTTATTTCCATCCGTGCCTAGATCTGGTGATGGTATCTGTAGGTGAAAGAGTGCGCTATTGTTTTAAATACAGAAGGCCTGATTCACCACTGTGTTTAATCTCATATAATAAATTGCATCTGTGCCAAGTGGGTGCAAAATACCACCGCTGATGTGATTGGGGAATTGTGATTTGATCGCATTTTACACTCAGTTTGTACAGGTGTTAATATCAGCATGAGTGTAAGGAAATGAGGAACGCTAAAATTAAAAGAAATCCCCCTGTATGGAAAATTAAGTTCAAATTTATGGTATCGTAAGGTTTCGCTTTTACATGTGCATCACTGAAATCATAAAATGCCTCTAAGATTTGGATCAAAATCATGTTTAACAAAATACCAGTGTTCTAGAGAAGCATTTATGTGTAACAGATTATAGTACACACCCCGAGTAAATGTAGGCTTAAGTAGGACATAAGTAACACACAGTCCTTGTCCTGTGAATTTCACCTACTGACAACATTATAACGAGAAACAGAGGTGCCAGATTGTAGGGCTTACCTTAACAGAGGAAATGAAATATGATTTTTTTAGCATTGTGATGACTCTGTTCACAGATGTCATGGATATTGATGACACTGTGTTTTAGGTTTTGCCACCAGGTTACTGGAAGCAATTTTATTTTTATTCTTTTCCTCCTGTTACCTCTGTTATCAACACTTCCCTACAAAATCTTCACTTGTGTTTTCTTCTCATTTCAGATACATACCCAGATGAAATTATTGTGAATTGCAAATGCCCATTATTGGAAATATATACTTTCTGAGTTTATTGCCTGTCAGATAGATTTGCTAGAATTTAATTTTATATACATAATATTGCTCTTTCCAGTGTCCTGGTTTCACAATGAAGCAATTTCCTCAAAATAATTTGTTTGTAATTCATTAATGTGAAATGGTAATGACCTTCTCAGCTTATTTGTTAGCGATGTTTCTTTTTTAATCTGAAGCACATAAATGTAGTTTCATTAACACATTTATAGTTAAAATTGCAAAAGTTATTTGTGATCTCTTTGGTCGTAACGGATTTGAAGTGGTCTGTGTCAGCCACAGGGAAGCAGAAGAGCAATAGCTGCGTCACGAGGGTTCGCCAGAACAGATTCTTGTCTTCCGAAGCGTGTGTGGATTCCAAGGCGGCTTACGTTGATAACGCTTTAAGAACGGCTTATTATCATAGTTACACAGGCAGCGAGCCAGAGTCAGCTTTCTCTGACTAATACGAATGGTCTTTCTTGTTTATGTTTTGGTCAACCATCTAACGGGATGCAAGGAAGTAGAAAGAAACCATTTTGAATATTAATGAATGAGAGAAAATCACCGCTCTTCAGATTACACAGCCCGCACTCATTCTGGTGAGCAGCAACCAGAAGATGTTCCTATGTCTGCTTAGGCAGCAGATAGATATTCCTGGTGGAAGTAAGAGGGCTCTAACAGTCCTGTCTCCTGTGGATGTTTGCATTCTCAGTGCATTTATTTACATTAGGGTTGTTTGTGCTGTATTATGCCTGATTGAACCAAAGTCTCTTGGAGAGCAAAGCGCTTTTATTTTGACATTTTCACATGGAAGTCAGCCATCACCCCTATAAGGAGAGCAAGCAAGATTTATGATGGGAATATTGATTTCCTTTATACTCTGTTATAAAATACATCTAAGCACAAAAGATAAGCTAGACCTCTTTGTTTGCTCCTTCTTGCCATCTGATGTCGGGACTTGCTGGAAGTGCCTTGATATTTTAAATCATAACGCAGTGAGGAAGGCAATTTGGGTTCGTCTGTACATCTTTATATGTGTATTTCAAAACCTTAGAGGGTGAGAGCTTTAGCAAGACTGAACAGAACTTCCAGCCCGTGGGAAGGGGGAGATGCCTTTCCAGCGGCCCTGTGGTACCTGCGTCTAGTCACCCACCTACACCAGCTCTCTAGTCTGCCCTTAACATGTTGTCTAGGCCAGGGCAGGTGTCTCCAGTGAAGGGAAAGTTGCCTGTGCTCCTCCGCTCCAGTGCTGGGAGAATGGCCAGATCTGGGGTTTCGAGGCCATATGCCTCTCTACTTCTGTATCTGCCATGAGGCAAGCTGGAGCAAGGATGAAGCTCTCAGCTGCTGTTACCAGACCCATATCCTATCAAGGTGTACCTGATCTGAACACAACGCTTGGGCCTGGTTTCCCAAACGCTTTATGTGCATAGTTTGTGTGAAGTGTTAGCAGTGGTCACACTGAATCTGAGAGCCGTGTCTGGCTCCTGCTAATGTGACTGACAAATATCTCTTTGCAGTGAGAACACGATCAGCCCAACAGCCAAAGCTAAGTAAATTAAATCTTTCCAGGATTTGAGTCCTGACAATTCTGTTCCTTCACCTTTTGCTTCATTTATTATGGGTCTGATTTTTTCCAGGGCAAGTTCTTTGATGTAGGAACAACATGGACACAAAGTCAAATAATGTTAATAATACGGTGACTTTTTGCCATTTGCCAATTTGCAAAAACTTACTGAACACATCTAAGATGGCTATCATTAATAATGCACAAAACCCACATATTCTCCTCCTTTCTTTGGATCTCTCCTTATTACACATATGGCTTGACCTTAAAAAAAGAATGAGTAATTTTTTCTTGGAATGGAAAATCTTTCTACTCTGAGTTTTAACTGAAAATAGAACCTAGCTCAAAAACCAGAAACTGAAATTCATGATTGTTTCAAAGGTGTATGTATCACAGAGTACTACATGCCTTACTATTCCTTGTTGGAAACCACCAACAAAAAAGAGAAATGTCAGTTAACCTTGAAGTAAATTAATTTGGGAACCTAAGTACACCCTTTTGTGACTCTCCTTAGTTAACATGTGTACTATGAATAGAAAAATAACAAAATCGGGAGAATCTGATTACTCTAAAGTAATCCCACTAGGGGGTGCAACAGAGTAAATTATTTCTTGCATGAAAATGTGTTAAACTTGCTGAGAATCAGAATTATTCCTTGTAACTGAGCCAGCTCCGAGAGTGACTGAGGCTCAAAATGTGAAGTATTGTCTGCCTGCTACTCCTTGGTCATCAAGGCTAAGACATCAAGGCAATTCTTTCAGTAACTAGGCACTACCTGAAGTCGAGAGGTTTATTCTGAATTGTTCACTTACAGCTTTTCTAGAGAAGTCTGTGCCTGTGCGACAAGGGGAAGGCAGAATTATCCATGTTTGCTTTTGAATTAGATATCTGTATAGTTTTAATATGGAAATATCTGATATGTATATTTTTTCTGAAGCAGACATGGCTCTTCTAGACTTTTTTTTTAATTTGGAGATGCTATGAGTGGCAGACATATCACATAAGAGCCATTTGATGTTTCAGTTTCTTCCTGTTCTGTTTTTATCATGCTTAATTTCCATGCTATGCTTTGATGCTGTGCACCCATTTTTTAGCTGTTAACACAGATTTCACATATTGTGTGTATTCCAACAGAGAAAGAAAGGTTTACTGGTATCCCATGCAAAAAAAAAAAAAAAATTAAATTAAGAAATCCAAATATAATTATGCAGTGGCATTCTATTTTAATGAAAGTTACAGATGGATACAGCTTCTGCTATCCAATAACAGCTGATGTGCAGCCAAGGTGTATACTGTACAAACATGCTAACAGTGTTGAACCATTTCTGTAAAAATTAGCTTTTTTCCTGCAGCAGTTATCTGTAAAGTAAGTATTTCTATTTTTCTTTTGTTATTATTCTATGCTTAGAGAAAGTCAGTCTCATAACTACATCAGGGTTCATATACAATTCAGCCAATATTTTCTGTACATTTGTTGAATAGAGCTATTTGGAAAACAGTGCATTAAAAATGCAAAAAAATCCCTCAAAAAGCTATTTATAAGTGAAGTGACTTGCAATTGCTTGCTGGATTTACAGTGTTATTGACTCTTTTTAATGGTGCAGCATCAGTTCAATCCAGGTGTTTTGGCTGCATGTCTGCTGCCAGGACTCCTTGGTCAAGGGCTGCAAAGGGGTCCTGCCTGGAAAAGAGCAGTTCTTGCAAGTCTTTGTGAATACAAATATTTAATGAGAGATTGTGCAGATAATTTTGTAATACAATAATTGATTGATGTGTGTATGTGCATGTTTATGCGTGTGTGAATGAATAACGGTTTCTGAACCTCTAGCTTTGTATGCTGTCAGAGAAAATATAAGTTGAAATAACATAAGGGTCTGGCGTAAATTGAAGAAATGTGGGAAATTCAGTTAAAGGCTGAAATGTCGTCTTCAATTCACCCCTGCTGTACTTAGTTATTGCAGCACACTTGGTACATAAGGTCACCCACTGTTCAGAGTCTCGTCTAAGAGAAGGCACTATCATCTGTGATGCACAGATACAAGAGGATAAGTGAAAAATGATGTTTCGGCCCAACTTTGGAGTTTTCCTGATTTCACTCAGTTTAAATGAGTCTTTTAATGTAACTTCGGCAGGTTTGTCCTATAACTGAGTCTCCCTTTTGGATTTTTCTGTTTACGTGAGTTTGCAAGCTTTTTATTTTGTGTGTTTATTACCTCCATGTATTTATGAGTCTGCGTTATCAGGGTCATTCTGATGAGTAGCCCTAAATGCTACAGAGGGGCCATTCTTCTCCTGAAGTACTTCAGCAAAGATTTGGAATAACCATGGGCTAGTGTTAAAGAAGAAGCTGGGGTTTCACTGTCATTTGAGCAGGTATTTATTACATATTTAGAAGGATTCCTTTATTGCGCTGGGCTTGATCCATGCAATGTTAGCTTCTCTGGCGTTTGGTCTGTGAAAACTCCTTGCAGTTCACTCTGTTCAGCAGCTGCAAAGCCAAGCGTGATGTATTCCAGAGGGAGATCTTCTTTTATCCACAACTGCATAATGCCTGGTTGGGCTAAGGCCCTCTGACAGCATTCTTAAGAGTGGAGTTGCTGGGATCAGTTAAGGTGCTTGGAGATTCCGTTTTCACCCTGTATCTTCACGCTGGGATATACAAATTCCTTCCTGATTGTATCAGAGAAGACTTTAAAGAACCTTTGTCCTATGATTCTGGAGACTCTAAGTGATGGGCAGTTCCGCTTTAAAGGCCAGACTGGGGTGGCTGACCTTGTTTCCCTTAATCGATGAGAAAGGAAAGGCCAGTGACTGGGATAAATGCCTTGCCCTTGCTTACAGCAGAAATGATCTGAGAAGCCAGGAGCAGCGGTAGAAAGCCTAGCAGCAGCACTTCATACATGCATACAGAACATCTGTGGTCAACACTAGGACTCTTAAATGATGTCTGCTTTATCATTTATCAATTTCACACTTGATACTTGGTTTATCATTTCATTTCTGTTTTAAGAATGCCTGGCCTCGCATGTTCCTGGCAGCCTTTGTTCATTCATGCCCTTCCTTGCCCTCTTCCCCATTACCATCTTTCAGTTAGAGCGAGGTCAGGGAGGCAGGTTTGGTGTGCCACATAACTGAGTAGCTAGAAGAGTGTAAGATCAGGAGTGGAATGGGAAGGTCCTAAAATAGATCTGCTGCCAATGAAACACAAGCTTTTTTCCTTCGTGACGTTTGTTTTGGGGCCCTTACTTCCTCTTAAGCTTTGCTGCATGTGGGCTGTGCAAAACAGGGACAGAAGGAAAAACAAACCCAAACAAATAATAAAACTACCATTTTCCCGTACTGGTCACAGGTTACGCTTACAACACAAAATTAATACCTCTGCTCTGTAATATAAAAAGGGATCTAGTAGGCTTGTAATTTCTGCATGTTGTGGTTGAGCCAAAGGGTGATTTCAGGGGAAGTCACAGAAATCTATGATCTTGAACTACCTGGTATTCTGAGTTTTCAAGCAACTATTAACTTCAGATGGCATATTGCTGTGCAGCTATCATGGTCAGGGCTAAAAAAAATCCGTTTGAAAGCTCTTCCAGCTTTTGGCACCTAAATCCTTTGGCATGTGGATTCATTTAGAACAAATTGACAGTCAGATCAGCAGACCCAATATGTGCTTCATTAAGTGTTTGACAAAGACGTGTAAGGCAGTAATCAGCGCATGAGACTGTTGATGTTTTCTTAGTAGTAAGTAGTACAGTGTGGTACATGATACAGTGTTACGGGGCATCCCAAAAGATTAATATCTGTCATCAGAATTACTATAAAGAATATACTGGTGTAGACTGGAGAGGCAGCTGCATTATCTCAGATGTGGCCGTGTGGTAACCAAAGGCATAAGCTTACTTTTTAGCAGAGATCTTTGAAACAGAATGGTATGGCACGGAGCCAGCATGTTTGATTTTTGTAGAACTATATTTCTGTTATAATAATGGTGCTCTGTGGTTATGTAGAAGGTGAACACAAGTATCGTGACGCATATTTCAAATTGCTTTGCTTGTCCAGGAGAGAATTTTTCTTTATGCAAATACCTATTGAGGTCATTGGGATCTTGTTTGCATGTGGTCTGGTTATGTACCCTCGGGATTTGACCTTTCTACATCAGTCACCACTGAAACGTAAGCATCTTCAGAAGAGCGTATGGCAACCTCCTCTGGAATAGCTCACTTCACAGTGGAAATGCAGAAGGATTCAAACATCTTTCAGTGAGTAAGCAAATCGCACCCTAACCAGAGACAGATAAAGGTTATGCGCCTTTGCCAGTAACTAAGAATAGCCACATTTGGGAAACAATGTCTGCACAGGTGGTTTTTTCAGTAATTTTTAATGAAAGACAAAGATGGGAAGAGGTTGAATTTTGACAATATGTGAGCTGTACGGGCTATATCATAGATCTTCTGGGACATAATCCGTGCAGTACAGTCACTCGCAGCTATGACTTTGGGGGACTTGGCTGTAACTCTCCCAGGCAGCGTGTTCACCTCATAAGGAAGGAAGTCTGAACTAGATGTTTAGTGAAGTATTCTGTAAACACTCTAAATACATGTCAGTAAAGTGGGTGCATTGATAGGCCACTGTCTAGATAGTGTCTTCTGTGATCCATTTCTGTACTGAAGCTGCACATAGTATCACTGAAGGACAGGGAAGTGCTATTTATTAGACATGTGGCATCTAAATAAGAAAATATTGCAGTTTTGAAGTTCAGTGCCTTGTTCTGCCTATGATTTGTAGGACAAAGCCAAGGCACAGATGGAAGATAGACTTGCGGAAACATTTTCAGGATGGAGAAGCCAGCTTTGTCTTGAATAAACTGCATGAAATGCTGTTTCCTTTGAGATAAAGTCTGCGACCAAACGGCTACTTTGCACATCTGAGAACTGCTAGTTTACTTACATTGCAAATTCCTAATATTATTTAGGATTATTATTGTTAGTTGTGGTTTTTTTTTTTTTTTTTTTTTAATAAGAATCCTAGAAGATTTTTGTAGGTAAAGAACTCAGCTGTAGCAATTGGCAGTGGAAGCTCTTCATTAATTAGCAGATTTTTTTTTTTAATTCCTATGTTCCTAAGTATAGTATCAATTTTCAGGGAACACATGGCAATCACTTGTATGTTGAAATTTCCTAGAAAAATCAGTTGGGTGCAGTGTAAAAGGAACATTGTCTCATATGCAGAAAGTTATTTGTGATTCTCTAAAATTTTAGCTCATTCTCCTACAGCCCAGTCTTTCTTCCTGCTTTTTTATTTTTCTTAAGACACACTATTTAAAATATTGTTATGGTACAGAGTTTATGGGATCTGTAACAGTATAGAATACAAATTTGCCCATTGTGGCCATTTTTTGTAGTTCCTCCTGGGAGAGTGGCAGATGATTTGTTATCTCCACTGTGCAAGGGTTCTGGATAAGACCTGTGGCTGAGGTTCCTGACACGTTTGTAACAAGTGAAGAGAACCTCATGGCACACCTGTGTGCAAACAATTGTTTGAAGAGTTGCTTGATAATATCTAAATATCAATTTGGTCTGCCAGAAGTGCAGCATGAATTGGCAGGTTGAGATAAGGAGAGGGTGATTACATATCTGGGTGGGAACACACTGATTGACTTAGGAAAGCTGGCTTAGTTCAGGGAAATAGTTGGCAGGTGTTTTGCCCTGTTTGCTGACTTGAGCAATGTAAGAAATGTTGAGAGCTTGTGAGATACCTATAAAAAATCTGTAAGTCACAGACTGCATGACTAGCGCTCAATTCAAAGATAAATAAGAAAATGGCTTAGATAGAAAAGCCTGTACAAGCTAAGGGGCCGTTAAGGGAGAAAAGTAGTTCGTGATGGGAGGATGAAACTGAAGAAGAAAATGCGAGGCTGTGCTTGAGTACACAAAGATGAAATCAGATGAAATGCCACGTGTGAACATTTGCAGGGTGACTGAAGGAAACCCCATTCAGTCAGGAGTGGCAAGAAGGCTTTGTCAGTGCCAAGTTCACTTGTTGAAAACCTGTGCTATGGGAAAATGAATATGAAAAAGAGATGAAGAGATGTTTTGGTCTTGTGATGACAATATGCACATTATAATTGTTTGACAAATCACATGTAAATCAAGAGCAGTGAAAGGGGTATAGGCTCAGTTTCAAAAATTATCTGCCTCTGAAAATTAGGTCTTCACACCCAGAAATAGAAATCTAAGGCAGAGCCCATCGAAGCCAGTGCACAGGCTGTCAGCCCCGTCGTTCCGTTTGGAACGCCTTTGAAAATGGGAAAATTATGGTAGGGAAGCAATAAAAAGCTCAGTTATCCATTGCCTTTCACTTTGTCTTGTTGCCTACACAGATGCAGAATGCCAAATTTCTGCTGTTTCTCTGGCAGTGGCTTGTGTGGGTACACCCGCCACTTCCTTTTGCTTAGGAAACCGTGGGACAGAGGAGAATTAGGCCCATGGCTGCTTTTGGGGTGTGCTGTGCACAGAGGATGTCATGTAGCAAACAGGAACGCGTGTCAACAAAAGGCAGTGTCTGGTGCTCTGTAGAGCTGGGCGTTGTAGCAGAGAAGACCTCGTCAAATCAAGGATTTTGCTAAGTGAGAATGTTAAGTGAGCCAAAAGCTACAAGAACGTTGCTGTGGGCCCCATCTGGGAAAATGCCACAGATGAGATATTGTGGGAGTATGTAAGAGGATAAGTGGTAGGAAAAATTATATCTCAACATATATAAATCCTCAAAAATACATGAGGGTATAAAGTCTTAATATTAATTTCAGTGATATTCAGGGAATTTTTTTAAAGTGGTACCTCTAGGGGCTGAAGTAAATAGTCCCCCTTAGTATAAACGTTTGATTGAATTCCCAGTGTGCCAAAGTCATTGGGTATCACTAGTAGTCTGGAGTTACATGAACTGGAATAATGACTAGTGTAATCGAATCCAGCCCAGCACTTCAAGGCACAAGCTGATCATTTGTGGACATCAGGAAGAAAATCTTCCATCCCCGCACAGGGTTGCTTAGTGGGTGAGGTACATCACGGAAAGTGTTTGTTTTGTTTGGTTTTTAATTTCTTTCACAGATCACTCAGGGGTGGCTACCGTCATGGACTCGTCTGTTGAGGGAAGTCATTACAAAAAATCCTCAGGAGATCGCACTAACAAAAAATTAGTGAAAGAAGGTGAGAAAGATCTCACCTGTGTTAGTTTCCGAAAAACTAAATAAGGGCAACATTGTAGCTCAGCCTATATCCCTGGTCAAGGGAATAGGGATGCACTAGAACCTCTCTTACACCTCTGCATGAAGTAGTTGTACACCAGCATCTGGGCATAACGTGGGCTGTTCAGACCAGCCTCAGAGAACTAGAGGGGACCTTGGCTGAAACCTCTTCCCAGTTTGTGCTGTTGGACAGCAACCAGGAGCTTAAACTGGTATGGGCCAGCAATAAAGAAACATTCAGGGGAAAACAGGGAAGGAACTATGGCTCTGAGGCACTGCGTTTGGGCAGCAATTCGTAATTAATACAGTAATTGTATTAATTTGGTCAGGGGATCTAGACTGTGGTGTATCACTCATACTGTAGTGACTTTTCCTGTTGCTCATGAAGGGCAGCTCTATTGGAGCCGGCCAGGCAGTGTGTGCACTAAGAGCAGCCACACAGTGAGATTGTGGCCAGCTAATGTACGTTCACATCATGCCTTCCTTTCTACTGATTTTGTCAGAGGGCAAAACCTTGGAAGCTAGTCTTGAAAATGCTGTAGACAGCTCAAGATGCTGACCCAACATGAGAGGTATTTCCTCAGGGTATCATAAAGGAAAAAATAAAACCCTCTCCAAGAGCCTTGGCAAAGAGAACGAGAGAGATCTGAGAGAAATGTATTTCAAATAGAACCCCTAATTTTAATACCGGAGTGTCACGTACATAATCCAGAAGGACATCTCTTCTACCCAAAAGGGCTCCACATTCCTCCTCTTTTAAAGTCACATTCTTAGGTGGCTTATCTACAGCCTTTGCCTCCATGAATGACATTATTGACAATTTCCATGGCCACCTCCAGTAAGGCAATGTGTAAGTTAAGAGAAACATTTTACACTGAGCCATGAAAAACTTAAATATTAACTGCCCCCCCCCCCCCCCCCCCCTTTTTTTTTAAACCAGAGGTACAGAATTCCTCAGGCACAGGTCTTCACTGGAAATTTTCCAGCCTGAGCCTCATTATATGGACCATTACTGCATTACTGTAAAATCTCCTATTGATTTCAGCCATTGTGATCTGCTGGGAAAAATACCCTGTTCGAGGTTTTAATCACAGCTGTAACCTCGAAGCAGACCGGAAAGGGACACGGAGCCAGCGAAGAACACAGATCATTCACCTAAAATGATCCCATTAGCGCACCCATAGCAGGCGGGTGGACAGCTATGTTTCCATCCCAGAGCGCCTTTGAGGCAGGAGAGAGGGGGTTTATAGTGCGCATTCCTCAGCCAGCTGGTGATCCGCGTTTCAGAAGAGCCGCAGCTTGCTAACACAAGAGGATTGCTGTTCTGGCTATTCTGAAACGAGTGTCAGGAAGTGGATACATTTTAAAAAGTGACTTGCGCTCTTTCCTGAGCCTGTAATGAGAGCAATCAGAAAAGCAAGATGACTCGTCAGAAAACATGTACTGCTAGATAAGGAAGGAACAAATCTAAGCCTTGCGTTTATTAATCTCAGTTACATGAGATAGACTAATGGATTAAATGCATTTGTAATGTAGTTGCCAGTTAAATTTTTCACTGATTCTGAAGATGATTGGAAGTTTTCCAAATCTCCCTTGTTTAAATGTGCATTTAAACCAAAAATGACATTTCAGAGCGTAAAAAGTGATGGACTGGGGACAGGTGTGTGTTTGTGTATAATTTCTCAATATGCAGATGCTGAAGAGTTTGTCAGCAGTGAAACCTATGGGATGGAAGGTAGAAAAGAGTACCCTCGCCATTGTAACGTATAGAGTGAAGGAGAGGGATGTTATGTCCGACTGGCTACGGACTCAGCTCTCAGCAAGTGATTTTCTCAGGGAGTTTTGGTGCCTGGTTCACAGATTGTAGCTGTCATGGAGCACACATCACAAAGCCATGCATTATGAATGTGTCTGTCTTTTAACTGGAGGCGCAGGAGAAGTAGGAAGATAAATTAGGTCCTCCCTAAATGAAGGAATGGATGACTTTAGAAAGTCATACGAGACAAATCTCAGGCATGCAAAACACAGGCACAACCTCTGGTGAAAGGCATGTGGCCTTGGTCTCTGCACTGGCTCATCTGGAAAATCATGCAGTTATATTGCAGACCTTTCTGCAGTTTTGACTGCAAAGATTATCTACTGGGAAGAAGTGGGTCTCTTGCACTTCTGCTGTATGTAAGAAAGACACCCAGAGCGTGTTAATACTTCCGAATGAGTCCAGAATGCAAGACCCACCTGCAAGCTGCCTTTTGCTAATGCAGCCTTACTGTGAGCGCGTTGATGATTGAAACTACCAACCAGAGCAGATCTGGGAGCAAAGGTGTGAGCGGTACTAATATATCTGCAGAAAACAGCAGTTAATTAGCTGACTGTGGTTTCTGCAGCTTCTGGTTGTTCTTAACCTGTAGCAGCCTTATGAGCCTTTCTCTTATTAAGAGGTAACTAGGCCATCACCCTTGTAGGTATTTAGATGCCTTGATTTCTGTGGGAGTTAGGTGGCTCAACACTTTTGAGGCTCTGAGTCATAGCTCCTTCAGTTAATGGATTTCAGCTGCAAAACTTCGAGTCAGTTGTGAATCAGATGACTGTGTTGGTATTGGTTATAAATGAAACGCCCCATCTTGGTCAAAACCAATATTTTTCTTTACATGTAGTACCTCTAAAATCTACCGTGGCTTGTTTCGGTCCTCTTAAAGTTATTTCTTCTGTACTGCAGGGCCTGTCACATGGAGAAACATCCCTACTTCTGTTAACAGTGATGAGGAGTAATTAAGTCTGTAGCACAGACTGACACCATTTTTGTGGGATTTTCTTGCAAGTCTAGGAAAATGGTGAAATATATTCTCCTTTCTAGGCTCAGAACAGGGCCTAGATATTGGGTAAACTCTCAGATTTCAAAAGCATTCACCTTTGCTTAAACTCTAGAAGCAACATCAGTTTTAATAAGGTATTTACAGATCTAAAATGAAAATAACATTACTATGATTTTTGGCTTTTGTTTAAATCTCTATGGAATCACTCAGATGAGGAAAGATTCCCTTATAGTAAAGGACATGTCAGACATCATTTTGGTTTGTGAAAACCTGAAAGTGGTATTGACTGGAACCTAGGTACAAACAAAGGTGAACCTGTCTAATCAGCTCCATTTTCAAGCCAAAGGAAAACCAAAAAGAAGACAGCTAATACGTTAATATTTTAACACCAGCATTTTATGCATAACTGATTTGATGTAAAAATAAATACATCACTTTTAACTTGAAATACTTGTCTGCTTTTCTGTGGCAGGTTCACCATTTGTAGAACAGAGAGACTAAAAACTCCGAGATGTTTTTTGTTCTGTGCTTGTATGGTAAAAAATACAATGTAATGTTAGTCCATGATTAAGGCTGTTATGTATGATGATAATATAAATAACAACATTCATCTGTTCCTCATAGGGGACAGTGTACACAATTCGGTGGCTATCACTGCATGCTCTATCATGTTAACAAAAGTAAGAAGACAATTTTTCATTCCCAAATTTTAGTGAAGCTGTCTTTAAAGCAGAAGTAAACACAAATGTAAGATTTTCCTTGTAACCACAAGGTTTATTTATACACTGGGAAACTTGTTGATGTTTGATATTTGTTCGAAAGCCTTCAGTAGTAATTTCTACCAGCTAAAGCCACACAATTGACAAGGAGCAAAACTGAACTCAGCCAACAGGCAATTTATGACTCAATACTGTGTTTCTGCTTTCTATGGGTAATAGCAAATGTCCGCATGGATACACTAAGGAAACTCATCACTTGACACCAGAAAGAAGGGTGACCTGCCCCTTAATGGAGACCCTCTCCTTGCTACTGAGAAGTGGTTCAAGAAGTCACTGGACTTCATCTTGGCATTTCAAACACATTTACCTTTGCTCAAATGGTCAGGCCCGGTAGAGGGTGGTTGCCACAAGCCACCACACAGGGCCACATCTAACGTGTTTGAAGGGGGTCATAAGGTTTTTGTTCTTTGGGCAAAGAAGAATAAAACTCCTTTGGCAGCAGAGGAGTTGAGGCCGGACAGTCTTATGAACAACTTACCAGGGCACAAAGTAGGATCAAAATTAAGTGACTTCAGGGGCTTGAGTGCAGGCATTGTTCTCCTGAAGTGAGACTGTTGGCCACTGATAGCTCCTGCTGCCTGCTGATGTTGCTGGGCCTCAGGTGAGAAGTATTTTCATAAAAGAATGTAAACTGGATCTCTCAGTTTATTCAAGTATTTAACTCACTGCCTGTGCTGATCAAAGTCACAGGCCTGGGCAAGGACTACTAGGAACTGCTGCTTGAAAACACTTTCATATAAAACCACCATAATAAGAGATTGTTCTTGTTGAGAACTTGAGTCTTGGCTATGTTTTTGGTTTGCATGGGTCTATTCAGAATCAGGACTGGCATTGAGTAGCCTTCTAGGGTGAGGCATGCAAGCTAGAGTCAAGTTTGAAGTGAGCTAGACAGTGTTATTTGTGAATAGAAGTTGGTTTAAGCTGTTTTAAGGAGTTACAGGGAGTTCAAGGAAGGGTTAAGCTGTTTGCATACACATAGCTAGAGACAGGATTATGTAGTTTGCGAATGACTGGTTTGATCAACAATGCTTTACTCTCATGTTCTTTTGCTTGTCTTTTAAGAGAACAGAACAAAATGCTTTATAAACATTTGCTTAATATTTCTTACAACATTTTTTAAGTTGGCCTTTTTTAGTATTTGAACTTAAAAAACAAGTGCACTGAACTATCATTTGGTTATAAACTGCACTGTATCACTTCACTACTATGAGAAAATACTCCCTACACATGAATACCGATTAGTCCACAGTTGTTTATAAAGTGCATAATGGCTGGAGTAGGTTAATACATTTAACAAATAAATGAACCACAAGGCAACCTGGCAAATATGGGATAAAGAAAATATGACAGTTTAGATTCTTTATAGAGGCATAAACCCCAACTCCCACCAAGATAATAATAAATAATAAACCTCTCATTTTAATAAAAATGTGTTTTTGGAGAGATAAGAAAATATATGAATTTATGTTAATGCTGCTTGTAGCAGACATCACTATGAATATTAAGAAAGTGCAGCTTATATTTTAATCACAGTTGTAATTTACATTCACAAAATATTTTGTTCCCTATGGTCAATTAGAAGGGTAAACATTTTACTTTAATTTTTCTAAATAAATAACTGAAATGAAATGTGTTTGTAAATTGCTATGTTGTTGATCTTCCTCTAGGAAGTATTACCATTTTCAGGTAATTTGCAGATTCTTGTCTGGAATGGTTATTTAGACACTCTGACATTCCTTCTGTGTCTGGCCATGCCTTGATATCAGGGGAATATTTTAGATTACGACTATTCAGGTGCTCTGCTGCAAAGCAGTACCTCTCACTCAAATCTTTCTTTCTAAAAGAGCACTGCTGCTTCATGAAGGGTGGGAGGGAGACGGCGAAAACCTTATAAAACCTGATCTCTGAATCTTCACTCTATCTGCACAGAAATGTTTCTTGACAGGCAGTTTCTTGGCATTGACTGGCTGTCAGCAGGAGCAGCATATCTCCTGAAAATGTGAGAGTCCAGTTCCTCACACAGAGTGGAGGAGGCTGTACTGAGACTTCTTGCATGACATTTTATACAAATAGTTATGAATTTATTCTAAACCTGGTTTTAGTCAAAACATGCTTAGCATTGTAACGGGATGAACACAAGGGTCCAGTTCAACTAAGCATGGGGCAATATGTGAAGTCCGTTAAGTCCTTGCTGATCAAATAATCGCTCATTCTTGCAAGTAAATCCTAGTGAAGTTGGTTACTGGTCCAGAAGATGAAAGCCTGTGCTCTCCTTAGCTTCATGCCTATGATTCTAGAATCTTAGTTTGATTTTTACTTAGGGGGAAAAAAAAAAAAGAACATAACTGCCAATCTACTGTGTACCATACTTTTTTAGGTTCAGTTCATCTTTTTCTATGTTTCTGACCCACTAAAACAAACTAAAATGAACATGCCAAGAATTACAAAATATTCAACTGCAGACAAGAAGAAGGTGTGCACCACACTTTTTGATTGTAAAGTCTGTGTGATTTAAACATGTGCTTAAGCGCTTTGCTGAATTTTGACTGAAATATTTACTCATGCAGTAGTTGAAATAATTTTTATAAATGGATACTTTAATCACTATACTGTAGGACCATTCGCTGCACAGGCCAAACAATATGTCATTATTTTATGCTATGATGGATTAAGATTTTGCCTTGTCTTATTTAAATGTCTTCTCAATAGGCCGTTAAGAGGAAGGAGATATGGTTATTTAATTACTGTTTCAAAGAAAAGAGGAGTCTTCTTTCTGGATATTTTGTGAAAGAAACTTAAATTTATAGCACTATTCTGACAATTCCTTCTACAGGCCTAGGTCTCCCCAGGTGAACTAGGCAGGAACATGCTTCTTTAGGACTAGTGGTATGTCTGGGGAAGGAAATAGATGGTTCTTAGGGTGTCTGGAAGCACATTTAGGAGTTGAGGACTATAACACGCCAGACTTATGGGATAGGTCCCAAAAGGGACGAGGGTTCTTGGTGCTCAGTGTTGCACTACTTAAAATTAAGTTCTTGGCTCTGGGAATAGAGTTCAAAAGTAAAAGGCAGGTGCCTGAGTTTTCTGTACATGGGCTAAAGAGAGTTAAAACAACAAACATAGTAATGGGAGGGAACTTAAACTAGGCAATATGCAGTGCCAGTGGAAACATCCAAAACCCTGGCTCTTTTGTATTTAGGGAGTTCTTTGAGGTCTGCAGTCAGTGAACTCTGTGAACAAGGATCCAAAGATGGTAATACTGCCTACATTTAAAATGCGCAAGGGGCATGGGAGGGAACAGGACAAAGCAGCAAAAGGCTTGTGATGAGAATGTTCTCAGAATGAGGATTTAGGTTAAATTTTGCTCCAGCTGAGGAGATTCAAACAACCACCTCCAAACTTCAGTGAGAATATTCTTCCTATCAGCAAATTGGCTATTTTACAGAGGTAGCGAGGGATACCTTCTACATCTCCAATTGAAAGTGGGCCAGTGTAAAATCAATTATGCAAGAGTCATGGGGACAAGAGAGAGAACAAGCAAGGAGAAGTCTATGACCTAACGGTTAGAACTGAAAAACAGGGGTGTAAGGACCATATTAGTGTTTGAAAGGGCGGCCACAGACATACAACTCATTTGCCACGCAGGTGCCTAAAGCTTTCCATTGATATAGTCAAATAAAATTCAAAAAGTACCAAGGTGTGAGGATGCAATAAATGAAGTCATCCAGGCATAGTAGAGTTATATTATTATAGTGATTATTTTTCTGGACATCAAAAGAGATAACAGTGGAGCATAACCAAGGGGACTTTATTAACAGAAATCTGCAAACATCTCCATAGGAGGACTATGCTCCAGAGTTCTCAACAACCCTAAATATGTATCAGGTAAGTCAAACCTATGCTTTCTGTGTGCCAGGGGAAGTCCAAAAGTTCCCGACCTCATTGCTGGAAGCAAAAACAAATAGGCACTGATTAGACTCAAGTTAAGTGTATTTCACCTGAGGGCTCATTAACTATAAGAGAAAGGGAATTGGGATGCCTTTTGAATGTAATAAAACACAGTGCTTGTACTGTGAAAAAATACTGCCTTGATGGCAAAAAATGTATATAATGAGTTTTGTGCTAAAATTATAAAGATACAGTTTAAGAAACAAATTTCCAACAAATAACAAGTAACAACTACAAGAGTTAATGTTAAGAAAGTTTGCAGTTACTAATATAGATACCAGAAAATATAGTACAAAGCAAAAATGTAGCACAGTTCCATTGTATAGTTTGAAGTTATGCTATAATTGGGTATGGTGTTTGTTGTGGTTTAACCCCAGCTGGCAACTAAGCCCCACACAGTTGCTCGCTCACGCCCTGCCCCAGTGGGATGGGGGAGAGAATTGGAAGGGTAAAAGTGAGAAAACTCGTGGGTTGAGATAAAGACAGTTGAATAGGTAGACCAAAAGCCACACACGCAAGCAAAGCAAAAGAAGGAATTCATTCACCACTTCCCATCGGCAGGCAGGTGTTCAGCCATCTCCAGGAAAGCGGGGCTCCATCATGCATAATGGTTCCTTGGGAAGACAAACGCCATCACTCCAAACGTCCCCCCCTTCCTTCTTCTTCCCCCACCTCTATATGCCGAGCATGACGTCGTATGGTATGAAATACCCCTTTGGTCAGTGGGGGTCAGCTCTCCCGGCTGTGTCCCTTCCCAACTTCTCGTGCACCCCCAGCCCCCTCGCTGGTGGGGTGACATGAGGAGCAGCAAAGGCCTTGGCTCCCTGTAAGCACTGCTCTGCAGTAATGAAAACATCCCTGTATTATCAACACTGTTTCCAGCACAAATCCAAAACATAGCCCCATACTGGCTACCATGAAGAAAATTAACTCTATCCCAGCCAAAACCAACACAATGTTGAATATAATCAGAAGAAGTCTGATTAGCAGTTATGGAGATCCAAAAATCGCCCACAAGGATAAGGGGGAGATACTGCTAAATAAAGATAAAACTTAATATTGATATTAAGTTTGGAAAAAGTAAAAAAAGAAATTGGCACACCAGATTTTAAATATGGAGCAAAAGCAAGCTATGAAAAGATAGCCTTTATTAAAAAAACAAAAACCAAACCACACCAAACCACAAACCAAAAAACAATAAAAAAGGGAAATGTGGCTAGTGATTTATCAGGAAACTCACCTGAAGGAAAAAATTAATGACACAAAAAGGCCATTGGGACCTTTCTATAGAAGGAGTGTTTTGCTCCTATTAAAAACCATGTGTTTATTAATGCCTACACAAGTAGTGAAGTACTGTATAAGGATCAAAATAGATCCAGAAGGAAGATGACTTCATCAGTGATGTTTACCATATAAAATTTTTACTTAAATGAGGAGGATCTCACCGCTTTTAGTATTTAATTAGTGCTTGCAACAGTCTTGGACTCACAGATAATAGTTGACTCATCAGCCCAATACAGGATACATAAACAAGTATCCTAGAAGCTTCCCTGAAAAAGCTTAAACGTTGGAATGAGTTCATAAAACCCAGAGTTGATGGACATTGGAAGATTTCATAATTTTAAGGGAATATACTTTATTTATTTCTCTGAATCTCTCAAAACACATACTCCAGGTGATTTAATTTTGATATCAATAAGCCTATTATGTGAAATTCTCAATTTTAGAATTAGAACAACAGTATCTCTGACTATGCACTTGTATTCATAAAAATAAAGTCCATGTCAGAAGAAAAGATGGAGACGAAGTAGCACTGAAAGAAAGTGTGAACAAAACAGAAAATCACACAGTAATCATATGCTGGGCAATCCCTTACTGAATTTATCTTCAGAATCATAGTAGGGAGGCCTTTAAAGCAATTATAAAGGGATATATATTAGCTTGCGTGGGGGATTGAGGAAAAACATGACATAGACACAAACATGTAGGCTTAGAGCAACAAGTCTGCACTTTGCAGGAGCAATAATGAGATAGACTTTCATGAGAGAAAAAAAGTGAAACGTCCATTCTCAGATAGAGCCACTGCTAAGAAAAACAAGAGCCAAACCCCAGAAATATCTATTTGTAAACAAGTGGTGCTGGGCGTTTTTTTCTTCCCAATGTGGAAGAAATTAGCCACATTAGCAGTCAGACTTAATTTTAATAGATGATCTGAGATAAACATAAGAACAAGGAGTGCTTAGGAACAAGGTCAAGCAAAATAAAGGGATTCATAAAATGCAAGTGTCATATCTCTACAAAAATGCATATTAATAAATATGCAAACATGGAAGATCTGCTGATATATTGCAGGGTTTCAAAATATCTGGCTGCATAACGGAGGTACGTAGTCTGGTGACACAGACATAGAAATGACAATTTTATCATTAAAAATAGGCAAGAGTCATGCACCTTCTGGATGCCTCTCTGAAATGTTTCGGACCCAAGTATCTTCCTTCTTCAGGAGGGCTCTTCTCTGGTTGGAAACTGAATACTTAGAGACAACTTTCCACACTTACAAATAGTTTTGAAACTTGTGCTGGTTTTGGCTGGGATAGAGTTAATTTTCTTCATGGTAGCCAGTATGGGGCTATGTTTTGGATTTGTGCTGGCAACAGTGTTGATAATACAGAGATGTTTTCATTACTGCAGAGCAGTGCTTACACAGAGTCGAGGTTTCTGCTCCTCATGTCACCCCACCAGCGAGGGGGCTGGGGGTGCACGAGAAGTTGGGAAGGGACACAGCCGGCACAGCTGACCCCCACTGACCAAAGGGGTATTTCATACTACACGACGTCATGCTCGGCATATAGAGGTGGGGGAAGAAGAAGGAAGGGGGGGACGTTTGGAGTGATGGCGTTTGTCTTCCCAAGGAACCATTATGCATGATGGAGCCCTGCTTTCCTGGAGATGGCTGAACACCTGCCTGCCAATGGGAAGTGGTGAATGAATTCCTTCTTTTGCTTTGCTTGCGTGTGTGGCTTTTGGTCTACCTATTCAACTGTCTTTATCTCAACCCACGAGTTTTCTCACTTTTGCCCTTCCAATTCTCTCCCCCATCCCACCAGAGGGGGAGTGAGCAAGTGGCTGGGTGGGGCTTAGTTGCTGGCTGGGGTTTAACCACGACAAAACTCCTTCCAAAGAAGGGTGAACCAAGTCAACCTCTCTCCTGAGTCAATAGAAAGCAGTGTTTTCCACTAAGTCCTGGTGGAGTTAGAGACAAGAAAGCTTACACTGATGCAAACCAAACTGTTTTAGAAAAAGAAGTCCCTTAGGTAAGTACAAGAAAATTCCTCTGTGATATTTAGCACAACATAAGAGTCTAAAAAAGAGGCTTATTCTCAATGTATAGGTACAGAGAAAGTGTTTTTCTCGGTAAAATCCCTGTGTTTAATTGGGATATTGGAGAAATATGAAAAATGCTTTCTGAATTGAATTAGCATGTGAAATGACTTTCCTCCTGCATTGGGTTCAAGTGCTTCAAAAACAAGGAACAAGACAAGGCTGTTCATTATAATTTGTTTAATTATTGAACCATTAGTGCCAAAGATTAGGGACACTGAAGAAGTTTAGTAAATAAATGTACTGGGAATTATATGCTGATTACTTCATGCTGGCTATACAAAATACCAATTTAATGTAATGGAAGCTTTCATTTGAGCACCAGTTTACAGACAATACCTAAGTTTCAAAAGAGGATAACTGTCTGCTGAAAGCAATGTCAAAAGGTTTGGATATGTACATATAAATACCAAAATAGAAGAGCTGTGTAAGTTATCATATTATGTGATCAAATTTATCTGTAGTGATATAAACAGATGGATGTTACCATAGATAGAGTTAATATATTTTGCCTTAAGACATGCATCCTTTTTCAGTGATTCCAACCTTTTTTTCCCAAGAAAATTAAGATGTTAATAAATATCTGGAGCTATAATGCATTTTTACTAGAGAGAATCTATTATGGATTAAAGCAGAATAGAGATGGGCATATATTTCATGATAGAACTGTGTATCAGGCTGTATTCCAAAATTATGGTCCCAGGAAAGTGCATTTAATAATTAGGCCTTCGTGAGGTATAATGAAAAAAGAATCTTTGGCTGAAAAAAGAACATTTAGACTACTAAAATAAATAGAAAGATCTCTTCAGGGATGAATGATGCTGAAAATAAGGTATATTACATTAAAATGCGTACACAATAAGTTAATGCAGATGACTTGCTTAATTGAAACACTTCTGGAAGAAAATAGCAACAGTAACTGCATAAAAGCATTTCAGACATGGGATAGCATTTTGGTAATTAAGATTATGTCTAGACCATCTAGTAATGACTGTTTTTTTCAGAGGTAAACCACATTAAACTATTTAGTTATGAAGTGCAGATTGTAAATATGAAACAACAGGGAAAGAATAAAATGTAAAGAATGAAATGAGCAGAAGTAGGTGATAAATATTGGCTTTGCTACTAATCAGGTAGTGTAAGTTCTGTGCTGCCTGGTTCACAGAATATTTTTTTCTCTGTATAATAAAGTACATTTTGTTGTGTTGGATGTCTGTCTAAAATGCCAAACAAACTGTCTTTCAGAAAAATTATATGGCACTGTTGCATTTCAATGTGTACTGGAAATCTGACAGGAATAATAAAAAAAAACCTAAGAGAGGGAACTCAGTTAGGTCTTAAAGGTATGCAGTGAAAATTGGTGTGCTAACAAGATTTCAGTTGCCCTTTGTATATAACCTCTTTTAAGCCTGAACCTGTGCCCTTTATTAATATTTTTTACAATCCACTTAGAAAAAATAGTAAAATATCTAATAAGAGAGACTTCCAATTGTTTGGGTATTAAAAAGAAGAGTAAAAGTATCTCTTGCCTAGGAAAAAAAAAGCATCAGCAAAAGAAGAAATTAAGAAGATGCTATGGTCTTAGAAGAAAAATAGTAGGAAGAAATGCCCTTGTAAAGGAAGATCGTTTAAATGTCCATCTTTAGGTGTCCATACTTGTCCTGTCCCAAATGTCCTACTCATTTTCCTTGCTGAAAATTTCAGCTTTTCCTTGAAATCTAAATTCTCATGATAAAGTGAAAGATTAACTGTATAATTAAGCCATATTTTTTTAATTTATAAAATTTTAGGGTTTTCTCTGACAGTATAAGATCAATACATAATATTTTTCTGTACAAGTCCCAGTCATAGGAGGCTACATTATAGTTTCTGCCAAAGAGACAGCATCAGAGACTATCTAAACTTGCCAACAAAGGGAAAGGACAGGGTAAACAAAAGTTTCATGGAAGCAAATGTTCATTCAGACCATGCATATACTAATTCTGGGAAGGTCAAAATTTGACTTCTGCCTACATTGGCAGTATCTTTTTAATATCCAACTGCAAGTGTCTTTTCAGCACTAAAATTATTTTTAATGTAATGTTTCCTACCCTGCATGAAAATAGTTTTTATAATCTAAAGTGGGACTTGAGCCCAGTATCCCAATATAAAAAGCCATTACATTAACCAGGTGAGATGCTCCATCATAAAAAGATAACTACCTTTACATAAATAATTCCTGACTATGCAAGCAGGGCTCATCTTTGGAGGTGAGAGAGAACATTGTAGTTTATTGTATTATATGAATGATAAAAATGATATTTATAGACCAGACTACAATGACCCTACTGATAAGCACTGAGAGATTTACACTTTAAGGGGAAAAAAAACTTTTTAAGAACTGACATCATCATCAAACAATTTGTGTTTCTCGGTGAATCCACAAGCTGAGCCTGGTGTTTTAATGACTAGAAATCATGAATATTAAACTGGAGAAAAGTTGACAGTATTTAAATGAGCATCATTAAGAGACACATAAATTAACAGGATTTTTAGTTCTTGTGGAACCGCCGTTTCAATGTTAATTAAACAACTGGAGTGCTCTTGTGCATTCCCAGCAAACTGTCCCTAATGTGTTCTGCTGAATATCATTATGGGTGGCTGCCTTGCTGTTTAATTATTTTCAAGCTGATATTTTTTTCCCGTTGCTGCAGTGGTTTTATGCTTGTCTTGCATTCAGAAGGTGATGGGGCTTAATCCCAAAGGAGTCTGTCAGTTTGATCTACATGTGGTGCTTATACTGAAATACCCATTTTTGTAACTAATAAAACATGCACATATAGTGTTGCTGCCTAACCCTGCTGAAAAAGCCCCACTATTGACTGCATTATCTTTGTACGCAACAACCATTTGATGACTTACTGGGATTTTAGCGGTAGTTCTCTATCACAGTGGTAACCATTATTTATTCCATTCTGCACACGCAGGTGGTAAAGAATATAAATTTAGATATAGAGAAGGGAAGGAAAATAAGCATGAGATCTAGTTATTTTATAAATGTGAAGAGAAATGCTACACAGAGCACTGTGTGCTGTATCTCTTTAGCAAATTCACTGTTCAGCCGTTCCTTTACTTCTATCTGCAATATGTATGTGTACAGCAGGAATTAAAGTAGTGTTGCTTTTCAATCATCTTGGGCATTCACCTACCCCTCTCAGTACCAGGTCTGTAGGGAGAACAGACTCTGTTTGATTCTCCTTTAATAAGCCTTGCCTTGCCCATCTCCTCCAACCGGTTCTGCATCCTTCCCTTCCCATGGCGGCCGGCAGTCCGCCTGCCTCGCCGGAGTCCCCACGCCATGCTTGAAGGAGGCGCTTCCTCAGACTTTCATGTTCATCCAGACTCTGTGTTAGGCTGCCTGCTCACCCAGAGGCCGGCCATGAGGCCGTACAGCCTCTTGGGATCCAAGACCACCTCTGCTGCTTAGGTGTTTGTCCCTGTTACCTCTTCTTTTGCCAGGTGGTCGCCCATACTGCCTGCTCCCTCCAAGCCCAGGCAGATTTCTACATCTAGCACATACAGGGAGACATCCCAGAGAAGCCTATCAGGGATATTACAGTGTACACGCAAATTGTGATGGTAATGCAATGGCAGGCGTCTACGTAGGCTCCATATAAAGGGGCCTCTGAGGATTGCTCCAGCTCCAGCCTATGCAGTGAAGTGGATGTGGGTATTTCCTGCCCTTTCCGGGCTGCCTAGGCTGAACAGAGCAAAGACTTTAAATATTGAGCAAATGTCTATTAAGTCACATGCTCTTGCCCTGCTTCCTTCCCTGCTACCCTGCAGCATCATTAGGACCAGAGGACACTGCCTTCAAGTTATGGCTACGTATTACTGAAACCTGTCAAATCTAAATCTTTCCTTAGAGGCTGTTAATGCATTCCTACACCATTTAACCTCAATTGACCGACAGGCTGGCATGCAGAATAGGAGCTTGGATGGCAGCATGACAAATTGCTGGCTGGCCAGCCTGAGTATCAGAAAAGGTCTTTTTAAATTTGTGAGTTGAGGGAAGAAAAAAAATATCATAGTTTCCTGTCTGGGAGAAGTCAGACCCAGTTGTTGGTGATGTTTCCATACTCTGTGCTATTATTCTGTAACTAAGTAAGGCCAAGGAGTGCAAGTGTTAAAAAAAGCTCTACCATCCTACATATTTGTAATGCCTATAACCGTGTATACACACCTCTTACTAGTAGCAACAGTGCCTTTCTCCATGGAGTTCAGCAATCCATAGAGATAATATACTTAGTGTTACTGTGTTGAAGTTATGAGAAATAAAGCAGATGGAAATTAAAAGTCTGACATGATCCTCAGCTTTAGGATTATCTTTTACTCTGAAAAAAAAACTTTTTAGCCAATTTTCTGGGAAATATGACTGAACATTTGTTGATGAGGGAAAGTATTTTGCATCCAGACCTCAATTTAATTAACTAAAAGTTGTTTCTGAATGTTTTTCCTTCCTACCTACTTACTCACAGTTGCCTGTATTAATAGAAACAGTTGATAGATGTCTTCAGGGGAACTTCCTATCTAATTAGTAGATTTTTTCATACTGCATCTTGCCAATAAAAACAAAATTAAAATAACTAAACAAAGCTAATTATGTGGTGCTTTGAAATACCTGTCACATAGTTGAATATATGTTTCCTCCTCCCCTTATTGCACACTACATCAGTTAATAGGTATTTATACATGATGTATTTCACTTTTTGCTGGAATGCTGTTGTGACGTGTTTGTTTAGGAGGTGATATCCAGGTCCTTTATGAACTGTTCCTGACTGGAGCAACAAGAAATGAGGTAGTTGTCGTTCACAGAGTAAGCAATTATGCAAACAAGTTCCTGGCTTTATTTGTTTAGACTCATATCCTTGGAGATCCTCCTCCTGCCCCAAAACTCCAAATAGTTGGTGACTAGAGATGTGAGTATTGAATGTAGATCTGAAATAGCATAGAGTTCTGGGTATCTGGTTGTGAGATCTAACCTGGGTTAGATTTGGTGCATGATTTAGCCTTACTTTGGTTTGAGACAATGAGAAATTATGCTCTTCACATGCCATCTCTTAGAAGGTGTAAAATAGTCCTTGGTTTGGGACTTCAGTACAGATTTAATAAAATATATTTCCTATATTTTCTCCAGATTTGTTCCAGACTTAATCAAAATCTAACACAATGGGATGTTGTTTCAATTTGGCTCAAGTTAATAACAGAGTTTATCTGGAGGTAGACCAGCGCTTCGACGAGTCACCTACTTAAATGAACTTTTACCAACTTTGACCATTCACTTAGGATTTCCTGACTTCAGGGAGGTGGTCAGAGGCAGAAGTATGTGCAGTTAGATTCTATATTGCGTCAGGTAATATGAAACTCATTGAATACATGCTGAATATAGCTGCCAGAGTGGGCAATTATATTTAAGCAATCTGCATTGTTTCAGATTATATACAAAAGAAGCTGGCAGAATTGCAGACAGTACTGTGTTTTATTATTTTCAAATACTTGTCTAAGGAGGGGTGTGTGTGTGGATTTCTATGGCTCTTTAGGCCAGTAGGAAGCTGTAAATGCCAGCAGCAAATGCAGACAGTTGCATAGTGCTGCCAGTGCAAAGGCAAAGAGAACTGTACTGGATGAAAATCTTGGCTACAGGTTTCAGGCAGGAGAATGACAAACTTATCCAGAAACAAAACCTCCCATCAGGTTAGCCAGCCAACAACACCCACAATAATTTAGTAATCAAAGTAGGAGGCAGACTTTCCTTTACACAGAAATTCGTAGGAGGAAAATTTTGAAGTCCATAAACTGAAAACAATGTCTCAGGGGTCATGCCAAATGCAAATTCCTATCACTGTTGAAGGCTGCAACTTACTTATGTTGAAGGGCAACAATCTTCCTCATTTACATATATTACAATGGTCACACTGATATGATTCTGATTCATTAAACCAACTTTCACCTTTGCCTCATTTGAATTTCTTGGAGATATCTAGTACACTCTATAAATTCCTGCCTTTCTTTTGCATGAAAGAAGAAATATGAACCTTCAAAAATGCATTTCATAATGAAGACAACTGTGTCCTCTTATTCTTCCTCACTGACTCCCTTGTGTTTAACCTTCCTAGTAACTACCACAGAGCACAAACTGTTATTCCTGAACACAAGGCTGTATACAAAACATTTAATTTTGCTGGGCCAGTAGCCTAGCATCAAGTACTGTTGTTTGGATGCTAAGTGTTTTACAGAGATTTTCAGAGTGTGTCTGTGTCATTTAAGTATTGCAAATTGCAACCATTGTCTTGTCAATAAGACATTATACAAGTGAATGGCTTTCTAAAAGTCATCACAGTAACAAAAACATTTACATGCCTATGTCTCCCTATTTTGGATTTTCTTCTTTGCTATCTTTGAAGCTTTAATTTACCACCTGCACCTGAAGGTCGTTCTGAAGACGTCTGCAGGTTTTCAGTAGAATCCCATATCCCAGTTCTTGCATCTGCAAAGCTAAGCCTGTGTATGTTTGTACTACTTTCCCTTCAGTCCATGATACCTTTGCTATCTGTAATCTTAGGCATTAAAAAGTATGGGTAGATTTTAAATATATTTTCACTGTAGATGGATACTTACACTACTTGGCTTGCTGGCTTTATGGGTAAAATAGGGGTGTAATGAGTCCTGTGTTCAAAATCTTGAGAACTGTTGCATGCAGGGGCCTGGGGATATGTTCTGTAGGTGAATCTTCCCTGAGTAGCTTTTAAGACTGGCCTGCTTGCTTGAACCAGCTGCTGAGTTTTGGTTACTGAATAGGGAAGGCCTGGGCTAGATTATCAGCCTCACAGTGTATGTGTTCATTTATATCCATATAAATTCTGATTCTGTGTCCTATTTTACACTCTCCATACAGGTGCCAGTGATGTAACAAGGTGTTGGAAATTTGGCCTAAACTCACCGTCTTTTTTTTTGGCTTCTACAGCAGACTTTAACAAGGTAATAAAATGGTTTTGGTACCTTTGCTCTTCTGAAAGGATCTGGGGTAGTGCACCATAGGCAAACTGGTCTCTGGACAACACCAGTTGCAGCTCTGTGCAGTTTATGATGCACAGGTACAAGCTATGCACGCCTGCTGTCACTGGCATACTAGGCAAGCCAGGTCAAGTTTTCCTCAGTGTGTAGGAGGAAAGGAAAAGGTTGCAATTCCGTTACTTAGAAAGTTGTTGCAAGCCTATAGTGCGGTGAGATGGAAAGCAGGGAATGCACAAAAGAGAAAAGCCAGCAAACAATACAAGGGTTTGAAGACCGCCTAAGGAATAGGAACTATTTTAGGGACAGGAAACCAGAGACTCAGGCTAGAGCTGAACCCTTCCTTTAGTGCCTGGCTTTGCTGATCTCTCCTTCTGGACATGAAAATCCTGGAACTAAATGCAAGCTCAACTATACTAAACGCATGCCCAAATCAAACCCGTTTGAGGCCTTTTCCTTTGGTATCTCACCTCTGAACTGCTTGCACGGACGTGCTAATGACCTTACTCACAAGCCTGTGCTACACAGGTGCACTTCTGCATGGGGCTACACAACTGAGCCTGCGGTCCCCAGGGGCAGGCGGCACCTTTGGGGCAGTGTCAGGTGCCTTGCCATGCCGGGTGCTGCGCATTGAGGAGAGCTCTAGTTATTTGCAGGAGGTTTGTAATTACAGTGTTTTGAGACAAAAGGCTCCTGAGCAGGAGCGTAGAGCCAGCACTCTATCAATTGAAATTCAGGTTTTCAACCAGCAGTAATCTGATACTCTTTGCTTCTGTGATTCCAAGCCGCTCCAGCACAACAGAGCCGTACACACAAAATCAGATATAAACCCGCTTTTCAAAAATCTTTCTTTGTTCAGAGCTTTTAATGTTTATTTTTCTTGTACACAATGACGATTTTAGTTAAAATAACATTGCATCATTTGGCTCAGGTTACTAGATAATTGGGGAGTCTTTAAAGTGGATTTTCAAGTTGAGAGCAATGGAGACAATTTATAGTAGAACAGATGGTTGGCCTTCATTTGCCTGTTGACAGGTAGCGTGTTGTCAGCACTTCAGGTTGTTATCATACAGAGAACAGCAGTTCAGAATCTTAATTGGGACCCAAAAGGATATACTCTACAGCTTTTTCTGGGCGTTTACAGGCACAAGAAGATGTACAAAAGAAAATGGGGGGGGGCGGGGAAAGAAAGCTGATGTATAAATATGACTCAAATGCAAAAACGTTGAGTTTGTGCATGATGATTTCAGCATACAAATCTTTTGATGAGAGGAATACAAAAATTGAGAGGATGAAAGAGGTCAGAAGAGTACTTCTTCCCATGCACGAGCTATTGCCAGGGTGTTTGCATCCTCACAGAAGTGCTTCCTGTTGTAGCAACAACAAACAGTTTGTTAAAGCAGGCAAAATAAACTGTATGAGCAGCTATGCAGAGCACCTGGAAGAAATTTAGGAAAATTGAGAGATTTCTGATTGAAATTTTTTCCACTGTGATGTGGATGTTCACTATAACGAGCAGGAAACAGCTGAAATCACGTTCTCTGAGGCAGCGACATTGTGATTACTAGCAGGAAGAATGTACAACAAAATCTGTAGCACTTTTTAAATAGCAAGGTTTGCATTAAGTGTTACAAATCAATCTCTGGCTTTGTTATCCTCATAGTTTATTTTATTACAGTTAATTATTTTATTTGGTATGCTAAACTCCTCCTGCGAGTCTGTGTTTTCAAAAAGTCAATGGTTCCAAACGGTTTGAAGAAGAAATGCTTGTTTGGATAATGGCTGGGAAACTGAAGTATGTGCTAGCAGCAAGAAAGCTGGCGGTGTGGTCCGTAGAGGACAAATTCCTCTCATACATGCTGCTTAGAGAGATTCCCCTGAAATAATGCCATTATCCCCAAGAATATTGTCAACCTTTGCTCTTCAGATATTCTTTACCTCACACATCCAGTTATGAACTCTTTTCACAACTCATTATTATTATTGAGGGCTAACATTATGCTTGGCCCGAGTCAGTAACACGTAATTCCTGCGTAAAGGGCTAACAAGCTATGGTGGACTGCTCTCTTTCAGAAATGAAATCAAAGTCTAGAAGCAGGTCACATCCCGGCTGTGATATTTTCCCAAGGAAAGCAGCTCTGTTAAGCATACAGCCAAAGCATGATCTCCATCTGAGAGGCACATGATACTGTATTATTTAGGAATGGAGTATTTTAAAAAACCAAAATCAATCTCTAGCAGCTGCTTTTTCAAATCTTGAAACAAAAAGGCAAGAAAGCAAACACTTCTAACACAACTTTGTTTCTAAGAGTAATGAGACATCAGAGGAGATGTTATTATAGAACCATTTGAGATTCCATACAGCAGTACAACAAACACCTATTGCCGCAGAAATGTCAGGAACATGTGGGAGATGCATGCAAGCTGGATTAGAAACAGAATGTCCTCTAGCAAGCTTCATTTTTTTTTTGCAGCAAGCCACAAATGCTACTTTCATCATCAAAAAGAAAAGAGGGAGAGAACTTTACATTGGCTGAGAAGTGTGAGAAATTCACACCACCGTACCTTGCCTAGCGGATAAATAGCTGACCTCTGCTTTCAGCAAGCACTGCTTCCTCAGCCGGGCAAAATGACTGGACTTTTTTGCATATTCATTCTACAGCAAGGTTTGGACACTCAGTATTTCACCCTTGCAAAAGATTATTTTGGCCAAATCATGATTAAAAGGATATTTTTAGCTGGCTTCTACAGACAAAATGTCAGAGGATTTGTTTCTGAGTCAGAGATACAGCTTCTGTTCAGAGTGTTTCTGGAGCACTTCTGAGTCCCTGCAATATTACAGTGCAGTGTTACTGAGTTTACCATTCTGTGCAAAGTTAAGTGGGTGCTAAATGTTGGACTGAGAGCCGTAGCATCCATGCATAGGATCAGTGACACTCAGCTTTAGGCAGATGAGATGTACCATGGAATTAGCAGGCTTACCCACACTGAAAGCCGTGCATGCTTTGGTGCTTTGAAAGACTGGAACCAAAGTTGTGTTTTGATGCACAGTACAGGTGTAATACAGGTAACGACACTAACAACTGGTCTGCTCCTCCCCACTGCTGCATTCGTGTGTGCAGCTGGGAGGCCGTGAATAGGATAAAAGCACCATTTACTTACTCTCTTTGCTCATTTAGATCTTGGAGACTTTGCTGAACCTGAACTACAGAAATTAGCTGAGCTCAGGTGATACAAACACATTCTCACCAGGAAGCAAACAAAGGCCACCTGACCATGTCTGTGAAAAATTGGGTCAAGATGAATTTCAAAAGTGCTGTTGATTTTAGGGCTTTTATTGGCCTTTGTGCCGTTACTGCTCTCACTGCGTGTGCCTGATAATATTAACCTCCTACACAGTCCTCCCCAACTGACAGAAAACTGTGTACCTTGCAATTTTTGCCAAAAACTTGGTTAATCTTAGGCATCGCTAACAACTATATGCACAATGTGATGAGGTGAACGGCTGTAGAAGTGCGATATATGGGAAAAAAGACTAATTTCTCTTTTATGGCCAAGAATAGGATGAAGGATCTGTGCTAATACTAAACATAGTTATACTAAACCTCTGTCTGCTTTGGCTGCTCTTAAGCAATTATTCTCTATCTGGTGTTTTATCCTCTAAATTAATCTGCCTCAGCTGCAGAGGTATAAGCAGATGCTTGAAGACTACCTTACTGAGAGGGATAAAAACACAGAGATGGTGATATTTGACAGATATTTCACGTTTAGCTGGCGAAGAGTATGCCATATTCATTTGCTGCTGAACCTCAGGGAGAACATGGAGCTCACGAGTATTTGTGAGGGGTGGGATTGTAATGCCCTGTCTGTAACCTGCCAGCCCTTACCAGCCAGTGCACAAGGGCCCCTGGCTCCCAGCTTGCTTGGGGAGCAGCGTACGGCATCTGCCGGGGATGTGTGGGGTCAGAGAGCCAAGGACAATGCTTCACATGTCCTTGTTTCTCATCCTGCACTCCAGGCGAGCCAGGCACATTCTGCCCCTAATTATCCCCAATTAATAATTAAGCAGTTTTGTTTGTTTCTTTGGTTTTTTAAAAAATGTTTCTCTTTCCCTTCCATTTTCTTTCCTTACTGTAACATTTTCTTGTAACACTGGAAAGCATTTCTTCATTGTTTGGACTAATTTCCAAACAGATTAAAAACTGTTGTAGCAGTCAAGCTTCAGTTCCTTCGTTTATTAGATTCAGAAGACAGCAAATTCCTTAAAACACAGATATAAACAATTATGGTAATGCATTCTGATTTTATAATTAGTTTTCATTGCATGAAACATATAAGTTTGAGCTTCAGATTTTTTTATATCCTCCTCTCCTTCCAGCTCTGAGTTTGAAGTTCATGCATCTCTGTTCCCAGCCTTGCTACCAGCCCTTGGTGGGCCATGTAGTAAGGGATAAAAACTTACAGTAAAAAACTTACCTTTTTTTTTTAAAAAAAAGTAAAACTTACAGATAAAACCACAGTGAGATCAGAGCAAGAACCTGGTAACTCACACAGCATTCAGAGTCCAGGTGAAATAATTCACAAATGGTGCTAAGCTCTGGAGTAGGGGAAAGTTGCTCTTTTCACAGTGAGAGATAGAGGGGAAGTTTTTGCCTATGGATATAAATATGAAACTCTCAGCTACTTCATGGTGAGCCTGACCTTGCCCAACTAGAGTCAGTGAGATATTTCCTAGTGACTTTTTTGGGCATAGATTCAAGCTGTCGGAGCTTTGCTGAAAGCTGAATTTGGACACTTGTTGTTATTATATACAAGAGCTTCTTAATTTTTCTCTTAATTACTTTTGTCTTGCATATCCAGAAGGATAGGAAATGAGTTTTATTAATATATTGAGAGTGTAATGATCATTAAAGAATAAAGAAAGGATAATAGTATTCTGGTGCAGTCCTCCCACACGGAACCCCGAAACGTAATTGTAGCCCTTGAGGGTTTGAGCATTGCCCTGCTTAATGATAATTTGTGTCACCGCTCCAAAAAAAGAAGTGGCTGTTAGGGCAGAAGAAAAGCTCTACTGAACAATAGGAGAGATTAAATTAACATGAATGGGCAGAAGCCCCATATGTGATCACAGGATCCATTAAGAGAGGTATTTCCAGGAGAAAGAGGGAAGTATTAAGACCATTGTACAAAACATTGATGAGTTTTGAACAATCTCTTCTGTATAATTCTCATCATTTACCTTCAAGGAAAACAAAGTCAAGCTGAAACAGGTGCTGGAAAGGACAGTGGGGTAACAAGGGGGAACTGGAGAGCCTGCCTGACAAGTGGGGACGTATCTATTCTGTGTATTGAAGTACAGCAAATAAAGCCTTGAGCTAGCACCTGCCCAAGCTAGTACATCCAGATGGTGCACTCAAATGTGGAAACAGCAGCATCAGTGTAGCCATGAACCTCAACTGAAGTACCCTGCAATGCAGCAGTACTGCTTTGCTCAGGTGGAATGCTGTGCTGAAACACCTTTATGGCTTTCTAGAACTGGAGCTGGTTCCCGTGGAGGCCTGCTTGCACAGTTCTTCTCCTTGGGTTGTAGCACATCCTAAAAGCTTGCTGAATCTCCTCAAATCAAGACTGAATGGAGATAATTTCTCTCTTTATAAGGACATATACTGAATTGTGTGCATACATGCTATGGGAAGGGTGAGTGAAGGAGAGAGAGAAGAACTAGCTAAACCTGGGGCAAGAATAAATGTACTTAAACTGGTCATGAAAACAGTAGGAGCTCTAACTGGCAGAGGAGCAGTTTTCCAGCGGCTTTACGTAAAGAATATTGAATCTGGTTCTTAGCAGATGTTTGCTGATTTCATTAGCAAGTTAAAGGATGCATTGGCCAACAACTGAGGGTGCATGGATTCACTGACCTTCCAGTTCTGTACCCTGCATTTGGAACTTTGCAGGATAAAATAGTCCACTTGGAGGCAAGAGTTGTGCAAAAGATGTCACATTTCCTGGGTAAATCCACGTCCCCACTGAGTGCCAGAATGATTAGTAAATTCCTTGGGGCCAAGAATTCACAGGGTCCTGGGTTGGATAGTGAGGTCTAACATATCCATTTGGTTTTTTTCAACTAAACACAAATAACACCTAGCTCTTTTTAAACATGTTTTATGAGTATATCTCAATGCAGCCTAGAAAGAATATCAGCATCTCATAGATAAGAGAAATATTTTAACCAGCAGACACGGAGAAGTGAAATGACACAGCTGTGGTTGCAGAGCAGGCAGGGGATAAAGCTGGAAGGAGAATCCAATTTTCTTGTGTTCCAGTTACAAGAGGCCAGTTGAAGCCAGTGGCTGATTTACACCAACTGGCGCTTGAGAGGGTAAATAAGGGCCCCACATGTCTGTGCCTTTTAAACATGTGTCTGCACAAGTAGAAGACAACCACAGTTGTGCAGCCACTTCTGGGTGAGAACTCTGAGGTGGCAACTGATTTACAGCACATGGTGACCTCTGTGGAGCCTGGACACGGAAAGTAAAGATTTGCCTAAAACTACAGGGTGTTTTGTAGACCAAGTTCCAATCACCAGATTGTGGTTCTGTGGTATAGAGGTTGCTTCACAGTCAATGTGGACGGCAAAAAAGTACAGTGTGAAACTCTAAAAGCTTTGTTGAACTTATCCAATGCATAATGTTGCCACTGGCTGATGCCCTGAGATCTGCTCTACAGCATGGGTTCAATATGAACTAAATATCTCCTGTATGAATGTGAACTGAACTTCTACCTCCCAAGTTCTCGCTGGTCCTACATCTGATCTTGATTCATTTGTGATGGGTCTGAATAAAAGTTCTACAAGTACGGAACATGATAGCTCCTTATCTGTGGCAGTAGATAATCCTCCACGGAAGGCTGTTAGTATAACATTGCAAAGAACTGAAGCTCAGCCGGTATGAAGAACTTTGTATGCATGTGTAGGGCAAGGCTTACAAGGTGAGTCACTGTTGTGCTGATGCGCACAGGGCAATGATCAGGCTGGGGGGCAGGACCCATCTGAGATCAGTGTGAAGGTATGATAAATAGTATGCTGTGTATGCTTAAGCACTATGCCAAAAGTATATATGCATTTGTCTATTTCGCTCTTCAAGGCAATTTAAACAGACTAGAAGAGACAGCGACAGTGGAGGTTAAATATTCAGGGTGGGGGTTTAGCTGTGTGGATCCTATTAAGGTTAATGGAAGTTGTACCACTAAGTCCCTTCGCGTCACTCAGTGAATAGTCAGTAACCCTTGTACTGTATGCCTTAACAAGAGTTTAGTCATAAACAGCAGCAGTACTAGAAATAAAACTCATTTGATGAGCTAAATGAAATGATTGTTTTAAGTTCTGTTGTAGTTGCTATTACGTTCAGAAGCTGAGACAAGTGAAGAGTTAAGGAAGAGATTAAGATTTTGTAAGAAGTAACTTCTGTTTTCCTGTCTGAGATCCTTTTATAAGCCTGATGATGCATCAGTTTTCAGTATTATCCACATGAAGATGTCATCAAATTCTCATCCTGTCCTGTTTCAAATATCTCCTGAGAAATTTGAGCTACCTTATCTACGTTGAGAGCTAAGCATGTGAGCCCTTGGCACAAATTGGGCTGTAGTCAAAGTGCAGCCAAGATACAGCTTTAACCTTGGATGTAGTACTCTGAGGTCTTAGACCTGAGATGCTGTTTCTGTAATATCTGGGTGCAAAGTATCATGACGTGTAGCACTGCATACTGGATTGTTTAATTTCTTTCTGGTGCACCTCAGTAGAAAACAGGAGGGCAGGGGAAACCTGTCTTTTATGCAATAAATCAAATCTCACTGGGATGTAGTGAAGTTGCAGGCATGCTCGACTGGGCAAACTTGAATCCTCCAACACTGGAGCACCTGTAATTCTCCTAAAAATGCTTCACGTTATAAAACCCTTGCCACTTCAAAAGTGGTTTTTGAATTCACTTTTTCCAGCAACTCTGTTCACCTGTGACAAGATAAGGGTTAAAAAGCCTTTCTACCTCTAGGAGAAAACAGTAGATTATCAGCCTTATCCTCCTCAGAAACATCCAAGATAGAGGTCAGCTGAACCTTTATGTGAGTCAGGACTCATTTTCTCTAGTATAATCCTATGTTTGGTGATGGATTCAAAGAAAATTGCCCAGTACTTGCAGGGTTAAATCACTAATAATGATGTTAGTAGTGATCTGGCTGGCAAAGTATAATTCCCCTGAGATCACTTTCTCCAAGAAATGCAGCAGTGTGCTGTGGTGCTTTTTGAGCACAAGGCATTACACCCTGGTTTCCATGTGGATTAGATGACCACTTCTGCATCTAACCCTTTTTTAACACTTAAAGTTCATACGGGTTATCAGTGAGGCGATAAGAGGGTGACATTCAGTGTTGCCTGACCATCTTTTGTCTTTATTTGTCTTCATTACCAGTTTTTGGTAACCTTGGAGAAACAAGTTACAGCAACTATCAGCCCAGATGACAAATTTGCCAGCAGGCCAGCGTGAGAGCTGGAGAATCTGATCTGAGGTGAGTCCCTGTTCCTCTTGAGTAATGCACCTGCACAGACTTCACTCTTCAGGATGATTTGGTGTAGCAAAAAGGTGTGAAGCAGGGAAATCCAGACCCAGGTAATTCAGCTCACGTTTAAAAGGAGGTTTTGCTTGTTGATTAGGTAATCCTTCTCTAGGAAATGCACGGCACCAACTGCTTTTCATGCTAGATTAGTGCTCCTGTGGTCAATTTGCTTTTACTAATGTCAGGGCCCCACGGAGCAGGTTCATCTGTCGCATAGCAACTGCTTCAGCAGCAGTGGAGGTAGCCATGCATAAAAGATTACACATGATGGCAGGGCACAAGTGTGAAGATTTTCAAAATTAGATACAATCTCAGCATGAATATGAACTGCAGAATTGACATGGAAGGATTTTTTCAAGTCATCAAGTTTCCATATTTATCAGAAAAAGTGATTTAACTGCAGTGCATGTAAAACGAAGAAAATACAGAGGGCAGTAATTTAGAAAAAGCAGCAAACAAGCCAGGGTCTGTATACAAATAAATGTAAACAGAAAGCCCCACACAGTTTCTGCCAACTGTGAGGCCGCCTTCAGTTTCATGCTACAGATGCCCTCAGGAGAGGAGACGATCTACAGTATTTTATGTACGTTTCAGAAGGTCACACTCTAAAATGTCCCACAATCACTAGTAAGAGCAGGTGAGATAATTTATGTGGCTTCACTTACAGTGGAGCTCTGAGCAACCTGTAAAGCTCCCACCCCCTGCACCAGGACTCTGCCTCCCTTGCTCCCTTGTTCAGAGGAGTAGGGACATTTTCAGCTTTTACTGTTTGCTTTAGATCTGGCTTCTGCTTTGTCACACAGTTGAGCTTTCTTGGACATTTCAAACTACATACAATCTTTTCTTTTAAAAGATGGACAGAGGGAGAGAGAGATTGATCGATTAGGTATTTTAGAAGTGGTATGTCAAGGACTGTGTTTTGTTGCTAAACAAGGTTTTTCTCCTCTGTCTCTAAAATAGAGCAAAAGTGAGAATTTCAAGATCTTTGTATCTGAAGTGCCCTGCTAATTTGACAGACTACTTTTGCAGGGAAGGTTTGTTTTTGTTTTGTACTCTTCTTTATTCCTTCTTACTGGGAGGACAAAAGACTCAGCTCACGCTGCAGAGTACTGTGGCTGATCCTTTTGTATGCAAGACTAGCAGACTTGCCTGAAACAGGAACCTTGGAGGTAAATCAGGCTAATGAAGCAGCTTAGAGAGGCGATGTGCATTATTTTGTATCCCACAATGATTTTAAAGTCAACACACATACAGTACCGACTATTTTGTAGCCTAAGATACCTGTAGGAGATCCAAGAGAAAGCTGTTCATCTAGTTTCCTTGGTGCTTTCGTTTAACTGATAGCAATTAGCTCTCTTTTCATAGTAAGGAATGTAGGAACCATTTCACTCTCTGGATAAATTTTACCTAGGCAAGAAATTGTATTATGACAGTCGCTATCCGTGATGCTAAAATGCTTTTATTAGGACAATTACAGCTCTTTTTACTCTAGGCTGAAAGAGAAAGTGAAGAGCTAGCTTTGCTAGAGAGAAAGCAGTTTGTTAGGAATGGCCTTTTGCTGCAAAGAGATCAGGGTCCTCTGGATTAATCTTTGGATTATATAGATTTTCCAAGGATAAGACAGCTAAGTCATCCTCCGTCTCTAAGGAAGACAGCATTGTAGCTGCTTTGGCTAATCTAAGACAACAGCTTTTCCCTTGGAGGGTGTCAGTAATCCAAAAGATTGGTAGATAAAATAATTGAAGTTCTCAGGGGTTAAGTTTAGAGGCTGCAGCCATTTTTGCAAGAGCAGCAGCTTATTAAACTGACAAAGCCACACTTCAGTACCCACCGGCCCTTCCTCAGCTGCCATCACAGTGTTATTTCCTTGGCACGTGTTTGGGGCATTCTGAGTGGAAGGGAAGGCAGGAGGAAAAGGTTAGGCCCTTGTAACAGCCATAATTCTTCTTTGCCACGTGTAAGATTGATAATAGCGTACGGTTCAGCTGTGTTTACCTACTTGAGATATCAAAGCATGCTCTAGGCTGTAATGATGAGGGTTATCCTACTCTCCACAATAGGAATGCTTTACTATCCTTGTTTGTAAGTGGGAAACCGAGGCACAGAGTATTTAGTTGGCAGGCTTCCCATCATGCTATAGGTTAATGGCATAGGAGAGAGGAGGATCCCAAAACCTCGTATCCCATTTTTTACTTTAACCAGCCTCAGCATGTTCTCTTGGACCCAACGCAGGACCACTAAGTCCAGTAGCTGGTATCGCATCATAGGCAAGGCAACGTCATAAATATGAATAACTAAGGGTGAGCTTGTGCCCGTAGCCTGACACACAACATAAAGCACACTCAGCCCATGGACCCAAGGGCCCTCCATCCCTCCCTGCATCACTGTCTTTGTGAATGAGTATGCACAACCTTGTAAGCCACAGCAGCATTTCATGTGATGTCTCTGGTTCTTGACTCTCTCCTTGCATGCTTCTCCGGAGGGCATGGAGCAATTGGGCTGGGGAATAATAAACTATTACTAAACAAACACTTTGTTCAGGTTTGGTCCTGTGAAAGATGAAAGAGAGAGACTCTCCCAGGGATCACCCAACCACGAGTCTTTTTGTGTTTGAAGAGCCCCATCATTAGCTTCCACTGTTTGTAGCTAACACATTCAGACTACGTTTTTGATAAAATATATAGAATAATTTTCAGCCTCTCCTTACATGATACTGCCAAGGGCTCGTTTTCTATCTTGCACTTGGACTGCCAGCTTTATAAGACCACCCTAGCTTTACTCAGCGTACATTTGGCAACCACTATTTTTTTAAGCAGTCAAGTCCTTCCCTGTCAGAGTGTGAGTAGAAACATGCTGCCATTTTTCTGGAGCTATTAATAGGAGACAGATCATGATCCTTCTTCTCTGATAGGAAGGCGAAAACAAGGATAGGAGTCATGTCTTTCTCTCTAGATGTATTTAAATTCATAATAATGATAATAACAACATTTCCACAACAAAAACCAAGTGTTTCTTAAATGTATATACATTGTACAAACACGCACGTGTGCAATTTTAGTACTTACAATATGGATGGATTCTTTCATTCCTCTTTAAACTGTCCTTTAATCTTTTCTAAAAAACACACATGAAGGAGAAAAATAGGAACTGCCCAGTTTGACTCATATATGGATTTACATTGTCCAATCCTGCCTCTAACAACAATCAGTGCCCATTCCTGCCGGCGAAGGTGCAGTTATCCTGGAGCTAAGGAATAACTGTGGCCGGTCATCCTTTCCTACCAAACCTGCTAGGTGAAAGTTGGTGCAGGCTCTGAAGCAAGGTGCTTCAAAACTATTTAAGAAAAAAAAATAATTTACTGCTGTCACCTTGTATATACTGCCCATTTACTGCAGTGCATCTTCAGAGTCTTGGTTCGGTAGCAGTACCGGAGAAAGCAAAATCATCAAGTTAATGTTTTTGAATTTGCAACTGTTCAGTCTCATTGTGTCTTCTTTGTACTTATGGAAGGACAAACATAATCACAAAAAACTGAGTAGGGCTGTTAAGCTGCTTTTTTGACTTTTATCATAACCTCTCTTCATCTATTTTTAATGTAAATAGTCCCAATATCTTCAATTTCTCTTCACATTCAATTTATGTTTCCACCCAGTAAAATCAAACCATTTTATGTTACCTTGAAAAAAATCAATAGATTGGGTATGGTGCAGACACTAATGTTAATGTTTTTTCCAGTATTTGTGGCTACTCCTGTTTATTTGTGATTTTATGCTTCAGCAATACTGTATTCAGCTTCCAAACTCTTCAGCTGCAATCTGGTGGGCTCTGATGGAATTAATTTTGATTTTACCATCTTTACCTGTTCTTAAAGATTTACCAGTACACCATAATCTCTCTTCTGTCATATACATTACTCAAGACAATTTTTTAATTTGTTCTATGTTCTTTAAGAGTCTGACTGTAATAAGAGCACTACACGATGCTACTACCTTTTCCTTACAAATATTTCAGATCTAACAGTATGATCACTGAATTCTATTTGTGCAGTAACTTGAATTTTATTGATCAGCCTCGTTGGTTTTTTTGAAACAAAGTCCAGGAGAATTATGATCCTCTTACGTCTCACGCAGGTGATATATAAACCCAAGAGGTTCTGAAAGAGAGTGAGTTCATCAGAAAGTAGGTTTTTGCTATTAACTTTTTCCTATTAATGCCAAAGTAGTTTTAAAAGTGTAAAACTTGATCATCTTGTTTGATATATCTGCAGATCTATTTACACACTTATCTCCTGTTCTGGACATCTAGTTATACATGTAACTCTGTAGTTCTTTCCTCCCATGTTTCCCTTCTCCTTTTCCATCCTGCTTATGTCACTGCTGTGGAATCCATCACTTTTCTACAGGGTTTTTGCTACTTTACTGGATTTCCATGATTTACTCAAGTCTATCTTATTTTGGAAAATTAATATTGTTCATTTTTAGGCTTCTTAATGCAAAAAATATAATTCAAGCGGTATACATACTGTATAAAATTTGTTTCAGTACAGAAAAAATAGGCTCCACTTAATTTTTTTATTGATAATAACATTTTCTTGCTGGAAGGAACAATCAGCCTTTCCATTTTCTCTTACTTTGTTTTCCTCATTATACCTTTTCAGATTAATAGTATTTTGCTATCACCTACTTTCACCTGAGATTCGATGTTTCCATTCCACTGTATATCCTGTCCTACAATTAGCATTTGCTAATTAAAAACATCATATTTCACTGTTAATAGCCACTGTGTCCTCTTCCTTTCTTTGTTCAGGTACAGTTTATTTTTCTTAGTCTGCATTGTTTAAGTACCATGTCAGGACTGTCTCAATGCAGATTCAGAACCTTCATCCATCAGTGAGAAACTAAACTGTTTGTTCATCAAAAATTTTTGCTTAACTCCCAGATTCCTGAATGACTATAAGTGAGCTTGAACTCTTTACCTTTCATCATCATCTCGCTCACTTTACCCTGGGGATTTAAATCTTGTCTTCAATGCCATCTACCTGGTCTAAAATCTGGCCCTCACTTCTCTGTAGTTTCTGTTTTTTCTGTATGCTCATGGACCCTAGTATTCATTTCATAACTCAGAGGCATCATGGTAATGGTTGCCAAAAAGGTATCTAGCACTGGGATTCAAGCCTAGTTAGATGTGAGTCTGCCAGTAGAGACAATGGAAAGAGAAAGCCACCTCCAGAGAGCAATTAATTTTACCTGTCTTAGGCATGTGACTTAGAACGGGCATGAACCACTGCCTTGGCAGTATCTCTTCCTCTCTCCAGTGACTGCATGTTGTGGTTTAACCCCAGCCAGCAACTGAGCACCAGGCAGCCGCTCACTCACTCCCCCCCGCCCCAGTGGGATGGGGGAGAGAATCAGGGAAAAAAAAAAAGTAAAACTCGTGGGTTGAGGTAAGAACAGTTTAATAGAACAGAAGTGAAGAAACTAATAATGATAATAATAACAATATTAAAATGACAATAATAATAGTAACAGGATTGGAATATACAAGTGATGCACCCACTCACAAGTGATGCAATTGCTCACCACCCACCGACCGATGCCCAGTTAGTATCCAAGCAGCAATTCCTCCCAGCCCCACTCCCCCCAGTTTATATACTGGGCATGACATCACATGGTATGGAATATTCCTTCGGCCAGTTTGGGTCAGCTGCCCTGGCTGTGTCCCCTCCCAACCTCTTGTGCCCCTCCAGCCTTCTTGCTGGCTGGGCATGAGAAGCTGAAAAATCCTTGACTTAGTCTAAACGTTACTCAGCAGCAACTGAAGACATCAGTGTGTTGTCAACATTTTTCTCATACTGAACCCAAACCACAGCACTATACCAGCTACTAGGAAGACAATTAACTCTATCCCAGCCGAAACCAGGACACCGCAGTGGGAGCTGAAGTGACTAGCTTGAAGTTGGTGCCTTGCCTTACCTTAAATGGCTAAAGGTAGGTGGGATGAATCCCACCCTCACGTTCAGAGCATGACAGCCAAAGATGACGCTGAACATGTTACCTCATAAATCAGTCCTGTTGGCAGGGAACTAGCTGGTCCATTTGGGAATGAGATATTTAGCCACTATGCAGGTATGAAAAGCAGCAGGCAGCCGCATCTCCGAGTGGATATGATCTGGATAGAGCAGTCTCTACCCACCCAGATGACTTCTGCTAGTGAGGGAGTTTGCTGCTGATGCTGTAGATGATCAAGCCTTCAGCCCCCACCAGTTATGTCAGGTTATACAAAGACTCTGTGTACCTATATGTTGTAGCACAAAGACTATACTGCAGTTTCCAAATGCATGCATCTCATGCAGCTAACTTGTGTACCACAGTAACCTGTGAGAACAGTGTATTTAATCTTGCATCCCTTATTTCTGGTCTGTCAAGAAACTTCAAATTGATCTTCAGGCTTAATTTTATAATAACCCATAGGTACTTTAAATATTTCAGTCAGTTCACCTCCTAATCACCTTTCCTTGAGGCTAAATAATTCCCATTTCATCATTCTCTCAGCTACTGTGTTAGCCTTCTCCAGTACATTAATCATTTTGGTTGCCCTCCGCTGTACTTTCTCCATTTTATTTACATCTTTCTTCCACTGTCATGACCAAAATTGGACATTATATTCCAAATTTGGTCTACCACCACAGGGTCTTATAAAGTAAAAATCTAATTTTATTGGCTTTGTTACAGACATACCTCTTTCTTAATGTATATTAGCATCTTACTAACCTTCTTCATTGCTACTGCCTGTTGAACTGAGAGTGCATGAGCTGGATCAGTCAAATACACCCGGGGCTTTTTCCTCTCTGGTGTTAACTACTTCAGCACCAACTCATCTGTTTTTAGTTTTAGTGCATCTCTTTGTTAGTATCAGCACTATTTACTGAGTGTATACTAGTCTTCTGTGAAGAGGAAAGATGATGAGGACATTGAAATATGAAGTGAGGGTATACTGGCACTAATCAGTGATTTTTTTTCTTGAAAACCTAGATAGTTTCATTGGAATTTGTCTTTTTTTTCTTCTGCTTTCTATTTTGTATTTCCTTTATGCCCTTCACATTTCCATTAGTGCTACCAAAACTATTCTATAAACAGCTATACCCTTTAGAGTTTCAATGATCAGCCCTAGTTTAGTGCCATTTGTATTATTTAATAGATATAAAGAAAAATCTTAAAAGGGACAGTATAAGGATAGCATAGTAGGGATAAAGTGAATGTTAAAAAACCTGACTAAATTGCTGGTCTGATTTTCTGAGAGATACAAACTCATCTTTTTCCTAAAAAAAACCCAAAAGAAAATATTCCCATAACAACCAACACCCACCCCCCCCACCCCCCCCACCCCCCCCAACCACCAATCCATGAGTAATTTGAAAGAAAATTCTGTTCAGGAAAATATGGATGACCCTATTTTCTGGACAAAGCCAAGATTTTTTTTTTCCTCAAATATTTTGTCATATAATATTCCTAGGATTTCATGTAACCTTATATTTAGACATATGTAGAATTATGAACCTTATCATAAATCAAGACACTTTGGATCAGTGTCTTGTACATTTTTAATAACAGAGTAAAGCAACAGAATCAAGTATCATACTAGGTAAATACAGGGGAGGATGGGTATAGCATACCATTTTCTTCTAAATTTCTTATTATTTTAGTTACAGATAATTCCAGTAGTTAGGTTGTCAGGTTGGGACTTGGGAAATTTGAGTTCGGTTTGAGTTCAATTGAGTTCAGTTTCAGGGAAAAATCATATAATTTATCTTTGCCTCAGTTTCTCACTGATGACAGGTTCTCTGTAAATGCTGAATGCACTGTATACCACGGTCATAGAGACCATATAGCAAAATAAAGGTCTCAGATGACAAGCCCATCTTAATCCCATTTTACCGGAAGCAAGGGCAATGCTTTTATGCAGCAACTAGACTTAATTTGCTAATGACCAAATCCTGAGATTTGGTCATTAGCCCTGACTGGTTTTAAATATGCTGGAGGGAAGGACAAAGGTGGTTTCTGGAGCAGCCACACATCATCAAACCAGTTTGCCTTCTGCAGTTATCAGTAAGAAAAATGTGACATCCGGATTTCTCAGGAATCCTTGGAAACAAGTGCAGCCAGAATGGTACGAAGAGGATTTACGAGGACTAAAAATGTGGGCCAGAATTCCCAGAAGATTTCTGTTGTAACTAGACATTTTATTCTGAAAAAATATCCCATGTCCTTTTAGAACAAAACTACTATTGGGATTTTGGGGAAAAAATACACCTTTGGCTTGAAATGTTCCAGGTTATTTGGATAATTTGGTCACTTAAAAAAGTAGGAAAGATGTACTTGTAAAGTTTTTTACTGTCCATCTAAGGTCTTCCTCTACTCCTTTATGCTGTTCAGACTGCTCATACTGCTTTTATTTCGACCTGGGTACCAACATGGTGCCATTGAGAGCTACTTTAATGCATATTTAATAGTTATAGATATTTAATTGTTATGCACCAATTGATGCAATGTGTTGCTTAACCACATTCAGGTGGTAGAAAATACCTGAGGACTCCTGAAATTCTCTCTGCCTACAATATTAACTAATATTTCAATAAATGTAAACTCAAAAAATGGATGCAAGTCATTATACATCTGACCAAGCAATGCTCATTTACCCCAGATGAACACTTGACTCCAGTGTTCAGACTGAATATATATGATGGTATTTATTTTGGTCCAGAAGGCAATCAGAGGTAGGATTTCCAAACACAAATTCTACTGGCGTAATCCATTTAGCTGGGATTTAAGGATTAAAAAAAGAGTAAGAGAATGACTTGGATGCCCATGATGTAAATAAGATTAGATAATGAATCATTTCCTAATGCGTTGGGAAAATAAGATTAGAATGTTGTTGGTCATGTGAACAGTTTTTTACTGATGGCCAAATCCAAGCCTCTGAAAATAATCCTTTGCTTGTCCTCATCTCTTACATTGTATCAGGAATGTGTCCTTAACGATGATAATTTTAGACGTGAAGTGTGAATACTGCAGTTTTGTGTTACTCCAGGATATAAGATGACAGACAACTGGTGGTCCACCATTTACCGCAATTTATGTTGCTCAATTTTTGTCATTAAAGTTACTTTATGAAGGTTGGAAGCAAGCTGAGACCATAGAAAATAATGGAGCTCAGCCACCAGTTTCAATGCAGCCAGAGTTTACTTGGGAGTTTTCGTGTAGTGTCTGTCCACCATATGAGGAGCTGGACTTGAACAATTTGTTATGTTATAATAACTAATAGTCCTGGAAAACAGCACTCATGTTAGCCATCAGCTAAACCTGGAGAGCAGAAGCAGCAAATGCTTTATTCATTGAGCCTCCATCTTTTATCCTTTTCAGGTTTCAGCTGTCATTAAACCTTTTTTTTCCAAAGTAGTTTTAAATTACCGCATTAATTTCAAAATCAAGCTAAGTTCCTTAGTAAGTGAACCATTTTCATCAGTATCTGAAAGAATTCATTATAAAGTTGATTCAGTAAGAGCTCTCAACTTACTATGTCGAAAGAACACCACAATTTTCACAATTCGTTATGTTCTTACAGTAGAGGTTCAAAATATTTATTGAGCTGCTACTATTGGGGATTCATGTAAAACATTATAAAAGTATTGCTGAATTTTTTTTGTAGTAATTTTTCTTCCCAAATATACATATGGGGCCAGTATGCCATGGGAAATGCATATCCAGCTGTTGTAAATCAGTACAGCTCTATTGACCTCCTCCAAGCTACTCTAATTCATAGAGATCTGACCTATTAAAAATCTTTATTTCTGCTTTTGCATGTTTATATCCTAGTCAATCTTCAGTGATGGGAAAGGTTGAGATGAAGGAGTAGATCAATGTGAGACCAATTGTTAAAATTTTAACTGTGTTCATTGGTAGAAATAATGTGTTACTGCAAGGTTTATATAACACATAACACAGTAGGGTCCATTTATGAGATGGGCTCTTATGTACTACCACAACACAAATAAAATACTTGCTTTGCTCATCTAGCAGTGGCAGGGAATAAAGGTGAAGGAATAACTGTACGGGGGAGAAGGGAAACGGTAAGAGTTTGGACAATTGTTTACCCAAATCCTGAGGGCTGGAGTGATGTGTTTGCATTAGCCCTCTTTTGTTGATTACTTTGCATTACTCTTATTTGTAAGGGAGTTTTGATGTAGTTTGAATTAACCGTATTTGGCAAAACCAAAAGTATATTCTACTGAGTAAATAGGGGGAAAAGCTTAATATAGTCTTGTTGGGTAAATGAAATGAAGCAATTCCCTTCAAGATGGTTGGTGTTTCCTACTGCATTGAGCCTCTTGTTAAAATAAACTGAGAGTTAGAAAATCGTGCAGTTTTCAGGGAAATCTGATTTTATGTTCGACATGGCAAAGTGACTTCACCAAAATAACAAAATCACTGGACTGCCTGTCTCACCTGTACTCCAATAGAGCTTTACTATCAGAGAGCAGATGGGAGATACCAGTCCCAGAGATAGCCTAGATGCTCCAGGCTGTAAAGATATTGGTTTAGACCTCTGAATATACCTTTTCACAGGGTTTTATAGTGAGGAACTATTGCTTGTTCCAATCTTTATTGGTAGCATGTTCCATATGAATCATTCCTTTTCTTCTGAAGAGCATGGCTTAGGGGAAGTTTGTCAGAGAAGAGTTTTGGAGTTTTCATTCCTGCAGAAATTCCTCTCCTGGACATTTTCATGGAAGAGATGTTTGGTTCCAACCACTCCAAAAGCAGATCAATTTCTACAAAAGCAATAAAACACCTCAGCAGAAGAACAGCAAGTGCAATTCAAGAGCGGTTTGCCCCTGCCGGGAAAGCCTACGGCAAAAGAAAACTTGGTGAGGAGCAGTGGATCACAGTGGCACAATATCACACACCCAACGCTGACAGAGCACGAAGAACCAGAGAATAGACTACAGCGTATGGTAAAAGGCTTGATTTGCAAAGAGAAGCCAGGTGTAGAGCTATAGATACCTTGCCAAAAGAGTTGTTAAGAGTTAATGAACCACATAAACTGTATGTTTTCTGTAGGGTACTCATTGCTCATGTTCTCCAGAGCAGTATTGTATGGTGGCAAAGGGAAGGCTTGGAAGTCAAGTGCCCATGGAGACAGTAGATGTTCCTTCACCCACCTGGCCCCTGGATCACCAGCATTACTAAGAATATATTTTACCTTCTAGAAGAGCTAACGGTCCTAACTTTCCTAATTGTCTCCAGCAATGCTATACAACAAAAACTCCTAGGTGGTAACCAGTTTTTCCTGAAATCAGTGGTGTACAGGAGTCTGAATGTTGAAATCTTTTTTCAGTAATGTAATAATGCACTTTGAGATAGGATATCTATATGCAGGCAATGTATCAATGTGTTAATATTCTCTGGAAGAGAAGACTCTGGGGAATTTGTTTAACTACTTGACTCCTCTGGGTGCACCACATATCATTTGGTGCATTGTGTGTTCTGGCAGCAGGATATAAACTTATAAAAACTTTCAGCTGTGAGAGCAACATTTGCTACTTTGCCTCTGTGAATAACTGAAAGGAAACGTGCAAAGGATGCTATGAGCAGGGGTGTCAGAGCCTGCTTTTAGAGAAATTATCAAAGAACTTTTGGGTTGTTCAGGCTATAGAGATGAGTTGTTCTGTAACAGCGCTTTCTGTGGGGAAGTCACATTGTGCAGCAGGTACGTTGCTATTGTTACAATATACATTTGTGATTATCTAGAGTCAGATTAGTATGGCTGATTTCGGGATTCATCAAAATGAGCTTGTACCTTCCATAAAGGTTAACTTTCACTTGTACAAAATGCATTAAAGATGAACAGTCTTCAGTACTGTGCGCTTCAGAATTTTACAGTGAATGAGCTACATGTCATTGATTATTTACGGAGCACTCCACACCATAGTAATTCCAAAGTAATATCAAGATATATGTATCCTGAAGCTTGTTGGAATGGAAAAAATGTTACCACTGATATTTTGTAAAATAAGTACAGTATAAAGGTCATTGTGGGGAGGTGTAAAATTACAGGATATCTTGGCCATGAAATTCAGTTGAAATAAGTTCAGGAATTATTAATCTGTCCTTAGAGTGAAATGATGCATTGGCAAATCTGCAGTGAACTGAAATTCACTTAGGTTTTTGTTTTAAGTGGAAAACTGAAGGGAAGAGAAACCCCAGCTGCACAAAGATTTTCGATTTTACCATGTTCCCACAGAAGAACTGCAGTTTTGACAGCGCTTCAGCTTCAACTGGCAGCACGTCCCATAAGAGATTTTTTCCTTTCCTTTCTTATACAAAGACAGTGTTTAGTATTGTATCTCTGTGTGTTTGCCTGGAGCAATCTAAGGTACTATGGCTTTTCTAATAGCAATTCACATTTGATTTTCATATTATGGCTGTTCAAGATTTCCAGTAGTGTTTTAGTTTTAATTTGACAGAAATTAATAAGTATAAGGAGAGATATCATACATCAGCACTGTACAGTGGTATTGTCACACTTCCTAATTCGTTAGGCAATAAGAATAATCTACCACTTCCAATTTAGACTCAGTAAAATAAACACATGTATATTAATGATTTTAAAATATTTCTGTTCAGTCAAGCATGTCTTCTTTATGCAGAATAGCATCAGATCAATAATTAGTTGCCATGCATTTTAATAACAAGAGTTTTTGGTTAAGATTGTTTTTCATAATTTTGCATTTATGTTTGACAAGTTCAGGAACTTGTCTTATTTGAAAGAAGAAATATTAATACAGAAATTACTTCTCATTGTATTAGTGCTTGCCAAATCTAATATGTAAATACCCAGTAGAACTCATGCTTATGTTAATGGAGAGAGGATCATAGAAATCTTGTAGACAGAGTCTATTTGTCCCACTTTGTTCCACACATTAGTATTCTCTATGGCACTTAATTATTCAGTGTTTTAATTTTAAATTAAAAATAAATACTGTACATGAATGATAATTTGAGTGAAATGATAGGAAAACATTGTCACAATGAAAAACAAGATAAGCTCCCTTACGGTGTTCTTCTGGTCAAAAAAAGTATCATGAAGAACTACTCCTTGTATTTCCTGAAGTTAACTCCCTGCCATCATTATGGATCTAAAGAATACGTATCAGTAACTGGTTACAATGTGGAAAAGAAAGCCAGCTGAAACCCTTGTATAGCCAAAGGCATAGTGAACTTACTTATTATTTAATTCTGGATTTATTACTTCTGTGCACATTTTGTGGAGTATGAGGATTGTCACCTTTAGTTACAAAATTCATGCCTGGCATAAGAAGAAGTTTTTATATATGGATTTTCTTTTGTCTTAATGGCTTTTCTCAAAATAATTCATTAATAACAAGCTTATAGCTGGCAATTCTGCCAAGATTTGGCTGACCTAGAAGGTTGCTGTGACTGTAGTTTTTGAGCATCATGGTGGACTGTAATACCAATCTGAAAAAAGAGGAAGCTTTTCTCTCCTGCACGGAAATGGCTGCAGAAGTGACCTTCCTCTAGAAAATGGCTTTTCCATTTACATTACACACAGTAGTTGACAACAGAAATAATTTTCTGGGGAAAACAAAATGCTATGGATATATGAAAGACCTAAAAACTGACTGACTCCTTTAATTTGATACCAGGATGGAGACGAAGCTTGATCACAGGAATAAGGAGGCAGAAGCATCTGCTTTCTAATGCACTTCTGACTTTTTGGCGTGATCGACAGTGGCAACTGATGCTGATGAGGTTGTTGCACCAATACAGCCCTCCTAATTATCCTGCTATCACAATTACAATGGCTGAAATACAACATGTTCTCAGTGACAAACTTCCTCATTTTCCATACCTATAGGAGAGAAGTACTGCCTTTTCCATCTTTGTTTTGAACATATATATTTAGGTAGTTGTAGCCTTCTGTGTCACACCAAAAAGAATATTGATTTGGGTCACCTTTTCACTTAGGAATTGTATTTTTTAAAGTATTAATAAATTATTGTTTAATATAAGAAGTACGCTCTAGGTGGGTAGATGAATGCGACCAGGTGTTAAATTGTATTGAAATATCATTAATTACTTGCTACAAGGTTTGAGAACATTTTAAAAGAATCTTGTCATAGAAATAAGGCTAGAACTAGAAGGGTCTTTATGGGTCACTCTCAGGATTTCAAAATATTCAGCTGTAAATTTAGAAGATAAATATAGGTGCTGATTCCTTTTCAGACTTATCACATACTTATTCTACAAAGCCACACTTGTGTTCAGGTGACAGTACTGTTACCCAAGATACATAGCACCACACAGAGCTACAAGTAATGATCTAGATGTTAAACCTCTTGCTTCCATCCTCCCTCAGACTGCAAACCTATACTCTTTGTAGAAGCAAACCTTATTTTGCAATTCCTTTATCTCACTTTCTCCCTCTCAGGTACCTGACTTCACTAGCGGGCTCCACCTGCAGATGGGTGTTTCGTGACCATGGACCTCCCTCTTTCTCAGCCCAGTTCTGTGATAGTTACTCTGCAAGGCTCTCTGTCTTCCTTCTTGATTATGTGTGAAGATAGTTTTCTTTGCTCTCTTTAAATCAGGAGCCATCTCAGAATTTTGCTTTGAGTGGTTGGCATCCTTTGCTTTCCCAGACAGGCTTGGACCTGCTGTAGCTTGGACCTGGACTGAGCTGTAGTTCAGTCACTTTCCACCTCATTCCTCTTTAACACATTCCACTTCAACCACATCTTAAAGCTCACCAGCTTGTTAGCTGCTTTTGTGCTCGTTGCATTTACTTTGGGGAGTTTGGAAGAGGGCCTCAGCTCTAGCAATACACAACCACGTAAAATTACACATTGTTATTGATAATACAGTTCAAGTAAAAGTCTGATTGTTGCATTGTTAATTCACAATGGAAACAAGCAGGAAGTCCAATCCCCTGTTGTTAGTGGTGCTCAAATCATATAATTCTGTACATTTATAGTAAGCTCCATCTTACAGGCAGTTGGATTTTTTTTCCACACTACTCTTACTGGAAGCCTGTTCTAGAACATCTTTGCTCTTATGAGTAGAAACCTTCTAATTTCTAGCCTAAAGTTATCCTATTTATACTTTTTTGCTTCGGTGCTAGCAATCACCTGTAGCACAGAATTATTTTTTTTTTCTCTCTAAGGTGTTTCCCATGTTAAACTGTTCATTGACTGCAGTAGTTTTCCCTCTTCACCTTGCTTTCACCCCTCATCCCTCCTGTCTCGGTTGTCCTTCTTTGCACCTGTTCGAGTTTTTCGTTCTTGAATCTGAGGAGCAGAATTGTTCAGACTATTTCAAAGGAGGTGCTATGAGTTCCTTGTGCAGTGGTCTAAGTTCTTTGCATTTGGAAATACCTTCCTGGATACATCCTAAAGTTGCATTTGTCTTTTTGACAAGTACATTACACTGACACCTCACAGTATCTGCAGTCATGGGGGAGCATGGGCTGGTAAATTCAGCAGCTACTCTGAGTAAGCTGGGCAGATGTTGGCTACATGTGAAGGGTAGGGATGTGAATATTTTTTGTAATAAATCAACACTTAACTCTTCACTTTGAAAAAGTATCTGTCAGTTCTAATTGGTAAATTTTAATAGTTTGTAGGTTATAATTTAATAATGAAGGGCTGGGAATTCTAAATGAAACAGAAGACAAGAATCAAAGCAAAATTCATGATAGAAAAAAGTTACTGCTAAAAGTCATATTATCCAAGCATTATTTTGTATTTTAAAAATATTATCCATTTATTATATGTGGCCTTGTGGTTATCTGAATAAAGATTCTTCTTTCTGTGCCAATGAACAAAATGGAAAGGTTTACCTGAAAAGTCGAAGCATGAGGTACTGTATTATTTTTTGCCATCTTGTTAATGGAAACAAGATAATTCTCAGTATAGGAGAGCCACATTTCTTCACCTAGAGGACAATTCAATAAAGAAAGGGATAGAAATAAGTCACTTACCTTAGTAACATATTCCTGTTAACTGGGGCAGCAAATCAATATTACAGGACTAGGGATACAGGACATTAATAATCTTTTCTAGATGTTAAGACAAGAATAGTCTTTTCAGTGGTACCAAACCCAGGATATAGCTGTGTACTAAGAGAAAGATACTTAAAATTAAGATTGGAGCTTTGTTTAATAAGTTAGTTAATTCCTATTGCACAGAGAAACTATAATCTGAATTACCAAGCAGGGTGGGACTTCAGTTAGTTTTAAAATGAATTACAGAAGTATATCATCTTGAAGTGAGCTGACCATGTGCATGAGGCTGAAATGGTGAATTCAGTTTTGACTTGTCAGCTGTATCTTGATCCTGTCATTAGATAAATCATTGAACCTGTATGTTTCAATTCCTATGTATGAAACCTGGCTATGATGCTTATTGTCCATAAAGTACTAACAGTTACAATCAGGCCTCATCTATGTGTAAGAAATTGAATTGCACAGGTATTCCAGTATACTACATGAATACGAATATGAAGATGCTACACCAAAATAGTGTAGTTATACCCAAATGTGACTTTATTCTGACACCAGTACTCATACAGAATCTTGATAGCTGTTCAGCATAGTCTGTAACACCACCGACCACAACAGCCATGCCAGTTTTGCTGTGTAGGCATGATTTTACCTTTTACATAGCACTTTGGAGGTTTAGACCCTGCTTTGTCACAGCATTTAATTGTGAGCTTAACATATGATAGAGTTCAGTGGTAGATTTGCATTTAAGCACGGGCTTAAGACAATTGCTCTACCTTCTACAATAGGGTGTTTTTTTTCATAGATAGTCCTGAAGAATAAGTGGCAAATGATAAATCATCCCAGAGCATATCAAATATACCCAATATTAGGAATAGACTGGATTGATATAATGAAGAGATATATTGGAAATACATCTGTTTTTCTATGAAACAAGATCTCTGCTGTGGTTGAGAACACTTGACATTTTTTAGTCTAGCTTTTGTTTTGATATAAATAAGTTGGGAATTCATGGGATTGCTTTGGAGGCTAAACTGTATGGTGCAAACAACAGGGTGGTACTTTGTGCATTGCATAGGCATTTCTACTCCAAAAACCTGTAAAGCTCCAGAACTCTGCACCTTTCTAGGGATGACTATATTCAGAGAAAGGGCTATGCAAATGTGGAGCCTCGTGGTTTAACTTGAACCTTTGACAAGTGTGTGTTCTAGAGAGTTGTTTTTCCCTCTGTCAACAAAACCCCCATTAGACCCCACAATATACTTTTAAGCTCAGAGCCCTACAAAGTCAAAATTACTGTGGGGAAGTGGATGGATTGCCATATCCCTTCTGCAGTTTCAATTAAAAGGCCTGATCATCAAATGAACTCACACTTTGGGCTTTGCAGTGGGTCCTGAATTGTCATTCACTTGCTAATTATGCAGTCTGGTGCTGGTGATTAGAGAGGAGGAAATAAAGGCAGAGTTTGACTGCGGATCTGAAAGTGAGCTTTCAAAGGTGACGATTAGAGAAACCCTCTTTTGACTTGCAAACTTGATATAGAGTCAGAGAAAGATTAAATCCGGATCCAGGAGCTTTGTTTTGACTGAGGGACATTTCCAGCTGCAGCTACACTTTGCACGGTTTACATTTTAGCCCAATCAATATGCGTAGCGGGTGGGCCGTACAGAGCCCATGATATCAACTGCTTACAGGGTTGGAAGTTTGCTTTCCGATCACACGTGCACGTTAGGCTTCAGTAAATCTGCTGTACTGAATCTGTGAAGCAATGCTTTTCAAATATAAGACACTATTGAAGTCAATAAATATAAAGAAATTGTGTTATACTGTATAAAGGATAATAACAAATTTTGGCAATGCTTTAGAATAAATGTTCTTCTGATAATGTTCCATTGCAGGTATTCTTACTGAGAGGAAATTCTGAAATTTCAAAACAGCAAAGTCTTCCAGGAATGGAAACAGACTGATCAACAGGAAGCCTAAGATCCAAAACCACAGAGGTAAAATGAGAATTGAAGCCAACTTAGAACTTGCAAAAGAAGTTAAAACAAATAGTAGGGTTTTTCAGCCATCAAAATTAGATGACAGCAAGGAAAATAACAGTGAGGCTGGCTTGAGGGAGGATGGGTTTAAGGTTGGCATGGATACTTTCCAAAAATGAGATGATTTTGTGCCTCAGTGTTGAATTTAACAATGGCTCTGAACTTGGATGGGAGAAAACTGGCTTTATGGGAGTGAATTTGAAAGGATAGAAATGATGCCTTTTGAGGTAGAAGTAAAATTTAGGGAGTGTTGTTTCAGGGGATCTGTATCACAGTAGTCTGAAGGAATTAGCATTTGAAACTGCATTTCTACTTGAAAGATATTTAGGACTATGTTAAAGTCAGAGTGGTATGAGAAATTTCAGATAAGATGCCTGTATTTAAGATAGGAAAAAAACTGTGATCTAGTTAAATGTAGGCATATTAGTGTGACATCAGTAGTATGCAAGGCATTAGTGTGCTTTTGGAAAGAAGAGTAATAGAGAGCATAGCAAATGGAAGTAGGATAACACACAGAATAGGTTTACCGAAAGCAGATTTAGTAGATTAACTTGATAATCTTTGTCTAGATTATCCTGATCTTTTTAGAGAAAGAAAATGGCAATAGATGTGATGTACTAAGAGAAGCATCTGACACAGAGCTACATGGAGAATTGTCTGACTGGAAAAGATGAAGATTAGACCCAGAATTGTAAAATAAGTAGAAACTGGCTAAAGGAGATAATAACAGATGATGCTGAAAGAGGAAATACCAGGTTAGAGGGAGCTAAAAGTGGAGTTTCTGAAGGCACAGTCTGGGGACCAATATCACTTAATATTTTCATTAATCAACTAGGCACAGAAAGAATAAGAACCTGCTAGAGAAATGTGCTGATGGCTGAAGGTGGGAGGGATTGTCAATAGCAAGGAGGCTCACAGCATATAGAAAAACAGAATATCCTCAGGGACTGGGGAGATATAAATGGGATTACATTCAACAGTTCAAGTAGCAAGGTCAGGTAGCTGGGAACTAATGACAATTTCTAATATAAGGTAAGGCTTGTCAGTTGGACTGATACAGAAGAATTGGGCATATATTTGGCACTATATCAAAAGAAGCATTTCCAGTCGAGACAGGAAAAAATTAATGCCCTTTAAAAGGCTTTAGTAAGACTTTTTCAGGAATGTGGTGACCAATTGTAGCCACCTGTGTTTGAAAGAAAGAAATTCAACCTAGAGCAGGAGCAGAGAAAGGTGAATAGTTTGATGGGGAAGAGGGATTGTGCCTTAGCATGCTAAAGGCTGCAAAGAATCATCCATAAACATGACAGGAATGAAGAGGATCTTTTTAAGCTTTGATAGTATTGTTACATAAACAAATAACTGTAAACTAGTCATCAGTAAGTCACCCTGTATTTTAGAAGAGGGTTTCTAATGAAAGATATGAGTTTCTGGAAAAGCCTTCCACAGCAGCAGTGGTTAGAACCCCTGTGACTTATTCTGTGATGGAGACAGGTACATGTCTGAGGGATTTGGCAGCATATCTGCACGCTGTAGCAGCAGACCGGGCTCCGCGACCAGTGGACCCTGTCCCATCATCCTGTTCTCATTCATTCTGGCCCCACTTCCATATAAATCCATTTCAGCTTTTAACCCTGAAGTCCCCTCAAGTGAGCCCCCAGCACCACTGATGGAGAGCAGGGTTATGGCACTTCTGCAGCTTCGGCAGACACGGGTGCCAAGGAGCTTCTCCAGCCTTAGGAAATTGTGGGGCGAGAAATGTTTTGCCTATACCCAGCCCTTTGGCACTGAGAAACGGCGGGGGGAAGCGGTCAACTTTACCGCATAAAGATCTGAAGTAGACCTGCTCATAAATAAGAGGTGGGTTTCTCCAGTTATTCTTTTGCCTAGTCAGACCATCATTATTTTAATCCAAAATGTCCAGCTGAAAATATCAGCTTCTCATTGACAAAATGAATGCTGTCCCCTCCCCCAGCCATTAGGGTTTCTGCGTTTCTGCTAATATCTTTTCCATTTTCCATATTTAATTTGTCTAGCAGAATGAAATAAAAACATGCTGACATTTTCAAGGAAATCAGATACTTGCCATGAAAGTTTTGATGGAAAATTTTCAGAGAGCCCTGAGGCTCAGGAGCTGGTTGCATCGGGGTGTGGCCAGCTAAATCTGCTGTCTGAATCAGTGGGGGCAATGCCTGAGCATCTCTTAGACCCTCCGGACTTTCAGGTGATTACTTCTAAGAGGAAAACATCTTTTATAGCAAGCCACGTGCTCTGGGTGGCACTGACTTTGCTCTCGCAGCAGTTCTGGCTGACCTTGATGCGAGTGGTGCAGAATGCTGAGACGCGGCTGCCTCCACCCTCCCCTTCCTCCCCCTCGCACTGCGGAGGCACATGAAAACTGACCACAGCGTAGCCCTAAATGTTTTATTTTTAACTTTTGCCAGACAACACGTGTATCTAAGGCCAAACAAAAAGAGCCAGAGAATGGGGTATAAGTGCTTGTCAATGTCAGACCCAATCATTGTCAAATAGGGGCTGGATTCTGCAGCTCTGCTGCATGCAGAGCTCCCGTTTCCTTCAGTGGTGCTCTGAAGCCACAGCGATGAATGCCTAGAGAGATGGATAAAGGCAGACAGACATAGATACAGACTGACAGAACCAGCCCCCAGATGGAGGTTGCTTGAATTTACCAGAAATTAAGATGCTGTACTGCTTAAGAAAGAGTTCCATGATCTCATTAAGTCTCTTTTACGTCTCCCTTTTTATTTTATCCTCCACCCTCTTACAAAAAACTACTTTGTGTTATTTGCAGATTGATTTAGAGGAAAATTGTCTATGGACTAAATAAAATGTTTGCATTCTTTTGTACTAGCAAAGTCCTTCGCTGAAGACTTGTGTTCTTTAAAGCAGAAGAAAATGCAGTAGGACATAATAATGTCATACAATCAGGATGTCTTAATATTTTCCTTTTAAATAAAAATGCCATTTATCATTATCAAATGACGTGTTAATGGAATCAACTCACACACAAACTCATGTATGTATGTATATATATATATATATGAAAATAAATATAATACATACATACAAAAAATCCTTACTGCAGAGAATGATCAAGCACCTTGTCAGCAATCCATATTATATTTGTTAATTTGATTCCTGCCAAAAAATCACTTAAGTGAGACCTTCTGATTTCCTTCTTTAACGCTTGAGGCTCCTTTCATCTAAGCAGTGTTTATTAACCTATTTCTGAAAATCAGCATAAGCTCAAGCTATATTTAATCTGTTCTTTTCATGTGCTTTGGGGTTTTTTTAATGTGTTTTGTTTTGTTTTTAATTCCAGTGTAAGAATTAGAAATTGAGCATTGGTCAGTATTAAAAAAAACCCACTGGTTCAGATAGTGACAACTGAAATGATAAAAACTAAGGTTTATTATGTTCATTTGTATTCTTTAGGGGAGACTGATTCTAGTTTAAGTCCAGGACTAATGGTAATGACAGCAAGAAAAGTATACTCACCTGAAGAATAATACTGTGTCCTGATGACTGAAGTTTGGGATACAGCTTCAAAACTCTGCGCTCTACCCCTATGCTTACCAGTGTCCCCTTCTGCTATCTTGAATAGCAAATCTCTTGCCCGCATGACTCTGGGTTCCCATCAGATAGGTGGGTGCAGACTTGTTGAACTCCTTCGTTAATTTGAAATCTGCAGATTAAAAGTGTTATATGACTAGATATTCTTGTTGATACTTTCACACCAAAAATTGGCTTAAAACCCCAGTAACCAAGAAACTCTGTAGCTCCCGGAAACCAGATCCAGAAGAAATCCTAGTCCCATTCATCTGAATGGGGTTTTGCCACTGAGATGAATGTGTCCAGGATTTCACTCGTACTTTTCAATATCCAAGCTAGAATAAGGCAGACTGGAACAAGGCAAACTTGCCATCGTGTTCAGTGTAAAAGCACGGCAGCTCAGGACTGCCTACCTGAACTGATTTGTGCCTTCAGTCGCAGTGTGGAGATACCCTCATTCACCAAATGCTCTACCTTTGACAAAATTAGAGCTGGATTCTATCAGCTCCAAGGAGTTTCCCCTAACAGGTTACGTGGTGACAGGTTTTGTCCTTCTCCCAGCTCTGCAGCCAAGGATAAAACACTTGCCAAAACTAAACTATGTCGTAGAATTTAATGGCGGCTGTGGCTACAGATTTATAGAGGAAGGAGCCGTCCTGGCTGGACACCCCCAAAATTCCTACCAGGAAGGATGAACCATTTTCCAAGCTGCTGTAAGAAGATGATTGTGGTAGTCAGATAGTCCTTATAAAAATGATCATAATCTGAGAGCTGAAGCAGAAATATACCAAAAGGGAGCCGGTAAGAAAAAGTTATTTTGCTTTTTTACCCTTTTTATTTAGAGAAGAGGGTGGCCTCCAGTCAGGAGATGACTTTGCATCCCTTAGAGGAGGTCCTTCTCCTTCCCCATCAGGCAGGCAGGGAAAGCAATGGGATAACTTGTTGAAATTTAGAGACTGAATCAACCTCAATTTCTCTGAGAACCCCAAATAAATAAGGTTTGCTCAAGCCACTCAGTTCAAACACATTCCTGAAAGATGTTATACCTCACAAGTATCACTTGCATTTGTATACATTGGGAAATAGAGTGGGTAATAAATCTTCTTACTATTTATTGCTCTGCCAATATGTATCTTGGCAATATTAAAATATATGCATGCATGCTTATGAATTTTATTTCTTTTCAAAGGAGCCAGCTCCTTGTACTAACAACCACAGCTATGACTTGGTAGACTCCTCTTTACCTGGCATGCCTATAGAAATCTCTAGAGAATTAGAATTCTCATTAAGTGCACTGGAAAGCAGAATTTAATCAAATGTATGCCAAAGCTCGCTGTTAAAAATATGCAACTATAAATTGCATTTTTGTAGAAGTTGTTGCAGTCCTACAGTGACCACTGAAGTCTTTTTTATTTATTGTACCATGAATACAGAAGAGATAAAATTAAATCCTCCATAATCAATGGCTCCAATTTACATGCGTTACTTGTCAAAGTGACTTTCTCTGGTCCCCACAAAATGTTACATAATGTGACATCTCACAAGTCTTCAGGAACATCCTAAGATGAATCTGAAAGATAAATATTGCAGTTGTGAGTCTTTCTGTCATGACTCAAATAATTTTAAAATTGCAGAGATGTATTCCTCTAACAATGTTAAAATTGTTCTAATGCAGGATAAAATGGTAGTTTTAGTCTCTGTAATTTTTATAGCAGCTTGTAATTTCCATGCACTCGTTACAATTCTCAGATCAGGAAAGATTACAGGAGAAAACGTTTTCACTGGAAAATCTGCTCGGCTGCTCGTCTTCCCTGTGAAGAATACACTCAATATTTAGAATCAAGGAAGGCTTTTATGAGTTGTTTGATGCTCTAAGTGTCAAAGATAGACCATTTCATTTGGATTAGCGTCATTTTTGGGATCTGTTAAAGTGGTAAGTATGAGCCCACTTCCTGGTTTCTCCCCAAAAACATACTTTTATGAACGCTGGTGCACTCATTTGTATCTATTCTGTTGGGGGCCACTCACTAGCAGGCTGGGAGATGTTTGAGAAATATGAAATGTCAGAGTGAAAAAATTGTGTCCTTTGGTTCTGCTTTGAATTGGTTTTAAGTCCCCAAATTAGAAGAGCTATGATTACCACAGAAGGGGTTTTAGAAGAAGGACTTGAACAGTAAAAACCCTCAGACTGCACGTACCTTAAGTGTACTGAGGTCTGATGGAGTGCTGTTGACGTGTGTGACTATCGTTAAACACGGTGCACTGGAACTTTGGGCTCGTTTGGTGATACGTACCACAGGGATCCTTTCAGGCTGTCTTTGGGTTAGGGTGCTGTTGTGACTGTAGCTGTGATGACATGACAGAGGGGAAGAGCAGATATTTTTCTAGGTAAACTGATAAAGGAGGAGAAATGAGAGCCTCCTTTGGGCTCACGCACAGGTTGGAACAGGTGGAGGACAAGGCAGTGTACAGAGAGGACCACCGTGACACTGTTGCAACAAATCTTGTTGAGTTTGCATCATGAAAAAGTGTCTACAAATGTTAATGCCATGTCAGGCTGCACACCTACAGGCAGTATATCAAACCCATGTTTTTCCTTTGATAGAGCTGCTGAGGATAATTTTTGGAGAGGTACAAGGCAGCCCAGGGGAACCCCTGCATGGGTGTTTTGGCACATATGAAGGATAGTGCACAACCGTATTGCTCCAGGGAGAATTCAGGGAAGAGTTTGGGCAGCTCGGGAAGGAAAAGTCCCCCTGGAGACCTGCGAACATACAGGGAACCATTTTGACTTTATATCCAAGGGGACAAACAGGGAAATCACCTGCTTGTCATTGATCTGGGCCAGTAGCACTGTGCCTCTGTACCTTTGGGAATAGCCTGGGTTTCCTAGATGGTGAAGGGGCAGTTATGCTTCATGTCAGTGGTCGGTAGAGAATTGCCTACATCCCTCTTCCATCTTATACGTCCCCATAACAGCAGGGAAATTAGCCCTGCACTTAGAGAGGGCAAGGAAGTTGTCCACAAAGCAAAGCGAGCAGACTCCACAGGATAGAATAAGGGACCAGAATGGCACATCCTGTCCTGCATCCTTCTCAAATTGAGGAGAGATGCAGTATCACTGCCTATACCTGGCTGGAGGGAACTGGGACTGGGGAGTCAGGATGTTTTTCACATTGGTAAGGGGATGAATAATTAACACTAATTACTTATGTTTGACATCACTGAGAAATGTTTGTTTAGTAGTTGCGAAGCAGATTTTGAGAGTTTTTTTGGAGAGGTTTTTTTTTTTTTTTCCCCCTCTTATAGTTAGTGAACATCCCGTGTGCTAAACCTTGTTCTGGTGCCTGAGTGAGGCTGGTGGGAGATGGGGTTAAGACCAGACTCTCCGTGCAGTCTTTGGCCCTTTCTTATTCCCTGGCTGCCAGGACTGGCTCTGAGACACGAGACACAGGGCCTTAAATCACAAGCCTAGAGAGGAACAAATCTGGCCTAAAGCTGCCTGTGCCTTTATACCCTTGACCCTGTTTGAAGTAGAGCCCAAATAAACACCTTTATTTTTCAAAGGGAAATTGCTGGAGCACCAGTGCTGTAGTACCCCAGAGGCCAGCTGGACTGAGTGCTCAGTGCTGAACCCAGCCTTTCTGTATGAGATCACGTCTTTTTAACTCATTCTCCCCATTCTTCATGTCTGAAATGCTATAATTAAAAATTAAGACAAGTGGAGAACACAGACTTTTGAGCTAGAAACTGAAAGATAAGCCTCCCTCCCCTCTTAAAATTGACGTATATATTTTGTTCTCATAAAGAGCTGTTGGATACAGCATCACCTCAATTATAATGAAACAGCAAAGAAATTCCACATGGGGAAAGGTTTTCTGAGGGTATATTCTCAGTTACTGCTGAAGATTAAAAATAACCTTCTCAAGCAATAAATTGGTTGAGACAGTAACAGGACCAAAATCATAGTGAAATCTAGTAATGAAATATTAATGCTACCATGTTAAGCTGGGAAAATCATAAAAATTCATTTTGCAGAGCTGCGTAGATCATATTACTGGTATCCTGAGCTAGCTAGATTTTAATGTGCAGTGCTTTCTACTTGTGTCCTGTTCCTATATACAATTCCTATTAGCAGAAAAGATGACCAAACTCTTAAGGCATGTAACTGCTTCAGGAAAGTAAAGAAACCCTGTTGGAGTACATGGCAGTAGCTCTCTAGAATTAGAAGGCATGTTGCGAGTGACACAAAGAGAGCTGTCAAGTACCTGGTGCTTTGCTTTACTGCTCTGCTAAATGGCCATTGTAGAGCTGTGGCAGACATATGGGGAAATTTTATTTCTAGGGCAACATTATTTTGCGTGAAACCGAAATTAGATAAAAACTAGGCGTAAAGGTATGTTTGAATTTCAGTTAGTGCTTGATCTTTGTATGCCAAAAGGACCTCCCTTGGATACTCAGTCTAGCTGCGGGCTTTCTTTCAGGTCCTGGAACCTGCAGCTTTCAGAAGTCAGGCCAATTTAAATTGTGTAGATTTTGCTGCTTTACATAGCCTATTTGAATTCAGTAGGTTTAAAAACCTGCAAGGTAAATAGGTACATTCTGCATACGCCTGTCCTACTGGCTTAGGCAGTAGCTTTAACGTCACACAATTAACCAAAGTGGCAAGAGGGAGCCTAGCAAGGTCTAGCCATGTGGCATTAACCGTGCACGGTGCTTTCCAGAGCAGAAAGGGTGGCTGATTCGCTGTCCAACCAAGGTAACTCCATTTTATCAGTGTCCCTCATCCTCCAGCTTGCGTCACCTACGGTCCCGTTCTGACACACCACAGAACAGCTCGTGCGTTATTAGCAGCAGCGGCCATAGCTCAGCTGGAGGTGGCTGCATTAAGCTCGTAGATGTAACAAGGACCGTATACGTTATATTTCATACAGCAGGTTGGAAGGAGGGTTATGATCCTTGCAGTCCGACTGGCTTCCTGTGCCCAAGGAAAACCACTCCCAGAGACACACTCGGGCACACTGAGGCACTGAACAGAAGAGCACAGGTAGCTTCCCTTGGAAAGAGGTGGGCACCTCCAGGAGTGAAAGAGCAATCACACAGGACCGGAGCAAGAGCAGCTGGAGCAGCAGACCTTGCCCCGGAGTTCACCTGCTGTAGCTGGTGGAGAGACAGAGGCACGGCGCCTCCAGAAAGTCAACGCTGGAAGCAAGGTGCTGAGCCTGAGATGGGGTCTTCAAAGGGGCAACAAAACCCACTGGGACTGACCTCGTACCCAGGAGAAACACGAAGGCCTATAAGCAAGCTGCTCTAAGGGGAAGGTACGTAAAAGCCAAAGACTTGTTCCAATGGCCTGCGGAAATCCTGCTCCTTGCCCCAGGCCGGGGTCTTTCCTGATGCCCGGCAGCCGCTGAGTTTCGAGGCTGAATTAACTGCAGGACATCACTACTGTGCATTTCTTTTTCTCTAGAGCCTGAATACTGTAGGGGTTTGCTCCCCTTGAAGTCTCAGAGGAAGGCTCAGTCAAATCAAATACAGAGCTGCTTTGCTGCCTGTGTGCCAAGGATAAGAAAGCTTAAAAAAAAAAAAAAAAATCGCAGCAGCTTCCTGGACTAGCCTGCCTATAAGTATCACCTCGCAGCTGGGTCCCTCGGTGCACAGACCTCGCTGGCCTGAATTTTGCCTGGCCCTTTGCTGCGTACGTGAGTCTTGCAGACCTGCCGAGGGGACACTCCAGGGTGACTTCGCAGAGCGCTGGGCGCCTGTGCCCGGGGGCAGCGCCTAGGCAGGCCGATCCCGTAGGATAAATACCGAAACAGAGCAGAGAGCATAATCTGTTTTAATGGATCCTTCTGCTGCTGCTGAATAACTCCCTAGTTCGGATTACTTTTGCTGCAGGCACGATTAGTCAGCAATTGACAGGGCAGGGGGTCTCGGTGGGGAGTCTGTAGCTAGCTAAGAATATGAGCCAAACAAACATTATTTTCAGGCTTATTGGGAGAAAAACCTGCAGAGAGCAGAAAGTTTGTCCCTCGCTGTTTTCCTGGGTAGGGGTGCAGTCTTGAAGGCGATGAGACAAACACTTGAGGATGGCTGATAGCACTGGAGTGCAGAATAAACAAGGAAATGATACTGGATCCCAAGGCATAGAAAAAAAAGAGACCTGCTAAAGAGCGCTCAAGATCAGAGAGAAGAAAAGCTTCCTGACACCGTGGGAAGTCACTCAAACAAGTGTCTGAAATGATGCAGAAATGGTTCTCACCTCCTTCCACCTCAAAGAACCAGGCATGTTCACAAAAAGCTTCTTCGGTGTTTGCCTTTGAATAATGAAACAAAATATAATGGTCAGTAAAGTTAAGCCATTAAGAGTAAATCAGTTCTGTTTCCATCAGAAAGCAGCCTGGATTACCCTGTAACACTGAAGCCATCTGTAGTTCCCACATTGATTTTCTTCTCTGCGGCACCGAACATACAAAATCAGCAGGCGCCTTTGAGTGCTCTCTCAGCCACATGGAGAAAATAGATAAAAGCCCTCTGGGCCTCCTGTATGTCTATGTGCAACCTCACCTGTGTGACACCTGCCTGTGCCCAGCACAGAAATAAGCACAAGCAAGCTGGGCAGCCTGCTGAATCGGCATATTTGCTGTGGAGGAGAAAATACTGCCAGGAAGCAGTGACCTGCCTCTTTTCTGCAATGCACCGGTGTGCAGCATCCCAACAGGAGTAGCTTTGTTTTGTGCCAAGCACCTCTGAGACAGAGGAGACTGTGCCCAATTTGGCGGAAATAAAAAGCAACCTCCTCTTTTTATGATTTGCTGGTTTTGTGGAATCTCTGCTTCCCCTGATCCACCTCAAAATGCTGTTTTCGCTTTTCAGGCGGCTACGATTTTGGCCTTTTCAAGAGAAAAATGCCTGTTTAAGTGTCTCTGAAGGCATGGCAGCTTCTTGACTGTGCCTGATGTTTCAGTGTACCTGACCCTACCTTGACCAGGCAATGGCACAGCACTGGTTCCCTCCGAGGCAGTCTGTGGCACTTTTGGCGGCTGGAAAACCCACTGGCTCCATTTTCTCAATCAAGCCAAGTGGCTGAGCAGCACATGGCAGTTGCTGTGTCCTTCCTTTAATTAGACACTCTAAGAAGTGCGAACAGCATCAAATAAGGTGAGGTCCCACTATTAATAACTAGCAAGTGACTGTATATTTAGATACTTAAAAAAAAATCCAAATAAAAACCTGTGAGCTTAAGATGAGAGACAAAAAGAGCCTTTTATCTTTCTGAGCTCATTTGAACTCTCAAGTCAGGGAACGAGTCCACTTCACAAGACCTCAGCGCCACGCCAAAGCTGTCCCTAGCCTTTGCGCTCATCATCGCTGCAACCGGTCACAGCACAAGCAGCGGAGACCTGGACGGTCAGGATCTGCCCGCCCCACAGTGCATCGATGTCCCCTAGAAAAGCCAAGTGCTTTTGTCCGGCGTGCAGGACGTGGCAGTGACTCTGTGTGAACCCACCTCGCCTACAAAGCAGCCTGCGGAAGAGCAGGTGCCCCCTTCTTTCCCAGAGCATTTGCCGTGCTGGTTGGTGTGGGCAGAAAGGCAGCGCTGCTGCCACCGCTGAGCCCCTGGGACCGAGCTGCAGCCCTGCTGTCCTGCAGAAAGCCACAAATGTCAGCGGAAGATGATGAAGTATGAATTCAAAGGTTAGTCTATTTTTTCCCCTAAGCTCTAAAGGAGGGAATCACTACCTTCTGAGATGGATAGTATCATTAATCAGACACTGGGAGTTCAGTCCCTTGTACGGTGCCAAATCATCTGGACTTTTATCTTCCCAGCCCTGCACAGAAGACAAATCCAGGCCTGCTACTGCTTGGGAAGGGGGGGTTGGGTGGGGAAGAAGTTATTAGGGGGAAATTTTTGAAGCATAAACAAAATTTCAGCGAAAGGTTGTTCTTGCCATGACACGATAATAAATGAGACGATCAGCCACAAAGAACATTATTTTTTGTGGCTTTAGCAAAATGATGCTTCTGTTCTAATGGTAGAAGTAAAAAATTTAAAGGGAGAAGAAGAGGGTTCCTTTAAAAATTCCAGGTATTTTAATTAATGCCAATAGCATTAAAATATTATGGCTTGAGATGCTTATGAAAAGTCTCTTTTATTCATTAAATTTCCCAGACCCAACATAATTAGAATTCTTAACATTCGTGATCTCTCAGCATTGGCTTCCAAAATTAATGGTCTGAGTAATTTCTTACAGCAGATGAACTGAGTTTCAAAATAAATGTATTGCAGTAGTAAACATCAGCTTTCTGTAAAGGCAGGATGCAGCATTCAAAGACAACTTTCGAGAAGGAAAACACCCTCCATTTTCTCTCTTCTGGATTTCCGTATTCAAAGGACATAATGAAGGATTGTAAATTCCTGTAGTCAAAATTTAGGGAATCTCTGAACAGAAGCTGCCTGCACCAGTTGTGCATGCAAATCATGCTGCAGTTTGCGTGTCACACATTCTTTCTGCCACACTGGGTATAGGAGAGGCTGGCGCTCAGGGTGAATTAGGAGGACGGGGTAGCAAAGGATGCTGTTTTCTGCAGGTCCCTGCTTCATTTGCCGTGGCAGTTGAGAGGGCTGTGACGAATGCAGCAGGGCACGGGACGCTGTCCTGGTTCAGCCGTCTGAATGGTGCCCTGCAGATCTGGGTTCTGCCAAAAGCCTGCTCTGTGGGCCCGGGAAGGTCGTTTAACCCAGACGTTTTGCACGGGGTTGCTAAATGTATGCTGTTCATTTTGGCATCTGATTTCCAGAGTGCGGAGCACTTCCAGCTGCGACTCCTGCCGCTGGGCTGTGAACCCTGGAAGAGCCACGCGGAGCTCGGAGCTGTAAAACCTGCCGTTTCCGACCGGGCACGGCGGGATCTCACGGCTCGTTCTGGCAGCCTCCTGATCGTGAGACTCAGGATCCTGGATCCCATTCCCAGCCCTGGAAAGCCAACAGCTCTGGTGGGTGCAAATCATTCTGCCCGTTCCCCTGCATCTCATGCTTGTTTGAGTTCTGTCTTTTCTTACCCTGTCTTTTTACCTGCCTAGTCCCAGTCCCCCCTATTTGCGTTCATTTCCTGAGGTTCAGTCCCCTTCTGTGTTCAGCACCGGGCCTCCCACACCTGCACTGCTCCTGTCCCACCGCCTTTGCCCAGCCCATCAGACTTGTCTAAATGTCCCTTCCTCTCCTTAAGGCTGCATTTCCTCCACGATCCTGCCCCAAGTCTCATTTCTTCCGTGCCAGCATGGTTGAATTTGTTTCCCTCGTGGTCTTGATGCCAGAATACAGGTGATCTCTGCACCCACAGTGTAGCGATGAGGAGCTGTGACCGTAGGCGGCATCTCGCTCCGCTTCTCCAGCCAGGCGTTAACACATACCCAGTAACTTGTGGTGGCGAGCGCACGAGCCTGCGCTGCGGGGAGTGCTCCAAAGGGAATTAGCTGCTCTGTGCTGATGGGTCGGTGGGATGGGGCTACCCTGTTCTGGACAAGCCAGAGGGCAAGACGACCCCAGCAGGACAAGATCCTCAGGGCTTTTAGGATTCCCACTAAAAAAAGTCTTTGCTGAGGAAGTTGGATTGGATTTTTGTTAAGTGCTTTCACTTGGCCACACTTGCATAGATTTTCATGGCAGTAATGAAAAGGCACATCCTTAACACAAAGGTCACAAGTCGACTCCCCTATCCAAACCATGAGGAGCCGTGGTGCATCTTAAAGAGGATGTCAGTTCTTTTTCTCTTTTACCATTACAAAACAGCGCATTGTTTCCTGGCCTTGCCCTTGGGAATAGCTATATTGTTTTGGCTGAAGCTTTCAGAAAAAATTCAGCCTGAGGCAGATGCCCAGGATGGAAAATGACAAGTTACTGGTCAAAATATGACAGTTATAAGCAGCTGAAAGTAGAGTCTCGTAATTGGAAATGTCAGACGGTCTTGACAGTAGGCAGTGGTACCAGTCCACCAACCTCAGGAAGTTTGCTCAGGATTTTTTGTGTAGGTAGAGGCAGGGCGCGCACCTCCTAGTAGCCTCTGTAATTTTATACACGGCACAAAAAGGAGTAGCAAAGTTTTCTGGGTGTTAAAACATGGCATGAACTGCACTTCTGCTTCTGGCAGCTTTGTCATCTATTTGGACACAAGCTGGAGAATCGCCATGCCGGCTTAGCACAACCCTGCGGCTGCCTCCCGCCTCTGAGGCCAGGGGAAAGGCTCTGGAAACAGAGCAAGGACTGAACGCCCATCCACACGTGAGCTTCCCTCTAGCTATCGCTTTCTGAGTGGAGTTGGATTCCCCAGCACCTGAGTGGCTAAACCGAAGACTTCTGGGGCAATTTTGCGGGGAGGGACGGCAGGTCTATGCCCCCCAGCCCCTGTGAGCACTGCTCGAGCCCTCAGCGTCCATCGTGTGGAGGTGTGGTGGGTGCGTTGGAAGCGCTTTGCATTTCTGTTCATTTCTTGGTCTGTGTGCAGCGACTGGGTTTGATTCTTACAGCTGTTTGACTTTAGCCAGCCGTTTGACTTTAGCCAGCGAGGAAAACTTCAGAAGGGTCCAGCCACCTCTTGCACTTGAACCAGCCGGTCACTACCTGCCTTTCAGACACCTTCCTGGGAGAGAAATTCACCTTTCCCTGGTGCAGGGGCAACCATCCAGCCCTGTAGTCAGTCACTGCAGTTTCATTAAGTTTTATATTTAACTTTCCCTCAGCACCTGGGACCAGAAGGAGTGTGTTAGTGTCTCGGCGCTGGAACACTACATTGAATTACCTTGTTGGTTTATCTGGTCATAATAGCAAGAGAGATCCCAGTGCTATAGTTGACTCTGTCAGCATTTCCATTATAAACCTCTTATTCTCAAGAGGTTTTAACTTAGCTGTAAAAATCTGTTCCATTGCACAAACTTAGTTTATAACATGGCATAGAACAATATTTTATCTTTTCATGTTGAAAATACACACACAGTCAGTTCATACTGAAATATGTATGTGTGTAGCCAAAGATGTACTGGTTTTGGGCAGTGAACAACCTGTTCAGCACCTTCTCTTCTTTTTAATTTAGCCAACATGATACTATTACTCTGGCTATTTTAATAGATAAGATACCATGGTTTGACAATCTCTTCCATTACTGGCACATGAACTCCTCTAATATATGTTAATATGATCATTCACAAGTGCAGCAGAGTCACACTGTGGAGAAAATGTAAGAGGTTTGGCACAAAGGCTGCTTGCCCTCCTTTTTCTTTTATTCTAAACACTCATTCAAGGACACTTTGCTCACACTCTGAAAAAGCAAAGCAAAAGCTTTGACCAGCTGCCTGGCAGGACGGATTTGGCAAATGTGTCATCATGGTTCTCTCTATTGTGGTCTGCTGGGCAAGAAGGCACCAGCAACTGAGGAACAGTCTCCTCCAGGGACCCTTCTCCTGCCTGAACTGGCCTTCCCTCCCCACCGCATCATCGGTCTGCTGGGCACTGTGGGCACCCGGGAGAAAGGCGGTGGAGAAAGCAGCAGCTACGTGCTCGGGCTCTCCAGCTCTCACGAGGGTTTCATCTGACTTTTTTTTTGTTTCTTTAACCAAATGTTTCTTGATTTCCTAGCAGAAAGCAGCTGGGTTGGTGTCCTTCAGAGGAGCAGTGGCTGTTATTGTCACCTAAAGATCCCACCAAAGGGTAACCTCTTTGGATGGGAGGGTTTGAACTCAATGACAAAAAGCACCATTCCCATCGGGCGCACACGGCCAGAGAGCAATGCTGCTGCAGAGGGTCCCTGCAGGGCACAGTGAATTGTTTCTGAGGTTTTTCTTTTCTCCAGACACAGGCTGACACAGGAAGGAAGCTCCTTCTCCCAAAGACTCCAGCCCTCCTCAGGAGAGGTGAAGCTTGCAGGACACTGGGTAGGATGAGCCATGCAGTGAGCCTCCACAGTGGGAGTCAAATAAAAATTATACCCTAGAAATTTCTCTTTTTTTTTTCCTGGACAAATTGCTCTTTCTGTGTTAAGGAAAAGCATTTTTTTTTTCCAGCCTCTCTGACTTTTGAAAACTCATGGCAAGGTAGTTCATGCCCCAGAGACCCAGAAGTGCTCCCATTTTCCTGGTGTGGCGGCACTGGTGCTACAGTGACTCTGAGAATGCAGTTTTCTTAGATAAGACTGCCTGGATGCTTTTGCTTTCCATCCCCACCCATATCACATGCTCCTTATTTCTTCCTGCTCTTTTCTTGGTGATGCTGCTGAATTTCAGACACAATTTGCTCAACCTGGGATCCACCTTCAGCTGCTGCTCGGTGTGGCTGGGCAGCCTGGGGCCTCTGGCTGGGTTTGTTGGAGGTGCCTTCCAAGTGGATTCAGGATTTTCTTACTCACAGCATTCCTACCTCTTCTTCTAAGATCTGCTTCCCTTCCGACACTTACCTTTGGACTCCCTTCTCATACACATACTTCCACCCCTTTGACAAGGCTCATTTTTTGGGATGGAGATTCTGTTTCTCATAAAAATGCTGGCAAAGATAAGGGCCATACAGGTCTGTGGACCAGCTGATAGAAATTCATCTAAATCCCACGCTGACGGTTTCCCGTTGATAGCCAAGGCTACGCAGGCACGACTGCAAGCCCATGATTCAGCAACTTTGATTAATCAAGTCACTTGATTTTTTATGCATGCAAGTGTGCCCAAGGCAGCTGTGTTAAGTCGGCTTCTAGTCAGAGTGTTAGCAGTGCTGAGGATGTCAAAGGGTTTTGTGATATTGATATAAATATATATGCGTAGTTTTCTGATTAGGTTGTGGTTTTAAATAGTCTTTAGCGGCATTCATTCAGTTGATAGACTCCTTTCTGCAAATTTACATGCACGTTGTACCTCTGATGCTGCGTTTCTTAATTACAGATACACTTTATCTGAGTTAAACATGTAACAGGCCCTTAGCATAAATTATACTCGGTGTGTGTGTACTGAGAGTACTTCCCAGGTGTGCGAGGGGATAAATATATGTTAAAAAAGCGCATGCATCTTAGAAAAGGTTTAGGAAATCTTTTCATTTTCTAAAAAAACCCCGCTAAAATCTGTAAGAACACCAACCCAGAGCAATTTTCGGCTGTGGCAGAGGAATGCTGTATCTTGTATTTCCTACATACTCTTATGGTTTTGTGGATGCGCAGGTAGAATTCCAGATGCTGATGGGCTTGGTAGCATCACAAGTGTGTGCTTTCAGACAGCACGTTTATAGCTCTTTTATTGATAAAATGAGGTAGTAACCAGAGAAAATGTCAGCATGTTTTCCTGGCACCCTATTTAAAAAAAAAAGAGAAGGGCATCTGTGTTTCAGGGACCACTGGTATGGCTTCAGTCATCCTAATGCTGCAGAAGACAACTTTTTTGAGGTATACAGCTGGTGAGAGTGTGAGGAGCAGGTCCTGGGCTCATTTACAGCCCGCGGCTGCCAGCGAGCGCTCGGCAGCCTCGGCTGTCCTGGGGGGTTAATGCTAAGCACGGAAAAGGCAGGGGCTGCAACTGTACAAAGAGCCTTTCTTTCAGTCTGCTCCAGCCTTCTCATACGTAACCACACATTTTACTGGCATGTATTAGGGCAAGAGACTTCACTGCCTTCCTTGGCTATAAAGATTCATAGCCATCTCCTCGGTATAGGAGATCAGGAGACATGACTTAGTATCATGTGGTTCTACTAGGTGTAAAATTAAAAGCACATTTCAAATCAGTATGTTAGAAGAAAATGATGCAAAAATCAGAAAATGAACGCTTGGCTTCAGAGGAGTCAAAGGTATTTGTGTTTGTCAGAGTTTTTTTGTGGCAGCAGTAGTTGTTGATGTTTATTTTTCTTCACTTCAGTAGAACAGTGTTTGGTAATAATTCTAATAATAAAACATCCACAACAATTGCCAGATTTGCCATTTTTTTTCAAAATTGTGGCTAAACTGAATATTAAAAAAAAATGGAATTTGTGTTTTTTGGTTTGTTTTTTTTTTTTCCCCCCAAACATAGAAGACCCAGCGTAATGTGACAGAGAGCCTGTTAGGAGCACCTCCACGAGTGACTTTGTTCTGGCCCGGAGAAGAGCTCAAATAATACACTTTACACAGTTTGCATTGTGAGCTGCAACAATTATTGCAAATACACCAATATTAAAAACAAAACGAAAACCCAACCCTGCTAGAACTGACTCACAGATGGACAAATTTGTTATTGTTTTCATGATCTTTTGCAATGTGTTTGCAGGTTTCCACAGCCTTGTTTAAATTCAAGCAAGGACCTTTTTGCACCAACTTTGCAGGATTTCATTTGTGAGTTGTACATTTAATTCTCCACAGCAGATGGTGATGTGTGGGTGTACTGCTGTATATTTGCAACAGATTCCTTATCCTACAAAATTAATTAAGTATCTATCTATCTCGTGCTGATTTAAAAATCAGAATTGTATTGTTCATAAAAAGCTAATTCTTGCATATCATTTTGTTGGGACCTGTGCAATTCCAACAAAATGTAAGGGAAGAAAAGTCTAAGTGCTACTTTAAAGCAAATGGCTCGTGGCAGCTCTAGTCAGTCCTGATGCGCAAACTGAAGAGCTAATGATCTCGTGTGTTTAAAAGTCACCAAATTAACATTAAGTATTTTGGGCCTCAGCGTCAGGTTCCCCAGATATTGCTATGAAAAAGGTTGCTGGGGCAGTTTAGCTGCGCTGAGTGATACACAGCACAGACAAGGCCTCCGAATTAAGCCCCTTTTCCTTTGGTGGGGTTCTTTCCTTATCAGGGATTTATTTTTAAATGATTGCTCTTTCAGTGGCATTGCTTATGCTCGTTTGCAAAGTTTAGGGGATATTTTTTTTTTGTTTGTTTCCTCCTAATTTGAGAAAGTCTTGTGTCTTTATGAAAGCTGTCACTGGTGGCTTGTACCAGTGCCTCGGCCATGCAGCCATCCCAGGCTGTACATCTGGGTTTTGGAGGAGAAAGAGAAAATGCAAGGCTGAGTGGAGAACGTCAGCGGAGGTCAGGCACTTCCAGACTCACCAGCCCCACATCGCTGACTGCTCCGTCAGCCTCGTGTGGCACAAAACCCGGGGCTTCATCTACGGTGGGGTCCACATTGGTGTCCTTGGGCGGGGGGATGACACAGAGCCTTAATGGTTGTGGTGGTAAGCAGGTGGTCAGGATGGATAAAATGAGGTCAAAGACGGTTATTTGCCTGCTCCTCCTGCCCGAGTGATGGCTACTGGGCCACTGTGAGAGAGGGGTTAATGAGAAACAAAATTTAGGACACTTGGTTCTTTACTTTAAGTCAAGCGTTGATGCAGTGGGGTGCTGTGCACCACGCGGGCCAGGTAAGACAACGGCCAGGACGGAGGGTCCCCGGTGTGCTTCCCCTGTGCCACCGGGTGTATTAACAAAGAACTAAATAAAAACCATTCCTCTTGTCCTTCGGATGCTGGCGCAAGGGTGGGCAGGCGGGATCACCCCGTGGCACCCCGGGCTGGCCAGGAGCCGTTGGCGTAGCTGCTACGGCGAGGACGTCGCACTAGACAAGCGGGGCTGGGGCTGCCACCCGCGGTGGGAGCGCACGGTAGCACGGGGACCTCGAGGCTGGTGGCTGAAGTGTTTGGGGACAAGACGCTTGTTTTGCTGACAAAGCCCTCACATCCACTCCAAAGCAATCTGCAGTGTTGGGGGCTTCTGGACTTGATGGCATAGCAACTTACCACATTGGTTTGCTTTATATCTGGGGTGGGGGGGGGGGAAAATGTGAACCAGCCCTGCGTTGTGTTTGCCTGTGAGTAAGTAGCAGTAGTTGGGTCACGATTGCTGGCAGCTCCAGACCCCGCTGATTTGAGAGAAGACTGGAGGTTTATTGTGAAATGGATAGGGTAGAGGTTTTAGGATTTTATTTTTTGCTACTGCACAAGAAATAATTTGCAGCCCTGTAACGTTTAAAACCTGCATGAAATTAAACATGAAATATTTTAAGTCCTTTAAAATATGCTGGACTGGTTTTTAAAAATATCAGCGATACCTTAGGGGTGCGGTAGACAAAATTTCAAGCCTTGACTGAAAAGCAGCTGTTTAATTTTGTGTGTGTGTATATCCACGTCCCCATCTTCCCAGTTATTTCTACTGAAAGAGTATTTTGAAAATATTGCTAATGTGATAGAAAGAACAAGAAAGTCGTTTCTCGTCCTCAGTTGTGGGCAAGTCAAAGTAGTTTGCCTTTGTATGACCCATCCTTTTGGTCACCCTTCTTTCTACAGCCCTTTCTGATGCTCGTCTCTAGATTTACAGGGAACAGGCTTTTTGAAACACTGCTTTTGGGTTTATGGGAATAGAAACAATTTAAGCTCAGTGACTCTTTTTGTAGGGTAAGTTCCTGTTCTGATCACGCTGGCACCTTACCGTGCTTGATCCCATTTGAATTTCTCGAGTGCACCGGAGTGGCATACAGTGTTTCTGGGGAAGGCCACAGAAGTACCTGTCGCGCCAGCGTACGCGTTCTCCCGGTTGTTGGAGTTACCACCCCGATGCACCTGGGATGAAAGCCTTTTCCTTAGCACGCGGCCAGGGGCTGCACTGCAGCGGTGGCGGGGAGCAGCACCCCCAGGGTGTGTGTACGTGTGCCTGTGTGCGGTTGTCGCTTTTTGTTTCCTTCCTGCAGAAGCTCCTGTTTGTCTCCAAGTGATATGCCCCCTTACGAGTTACTGAAGCTCAGCTGGAGTGGCTCCATCGCATCTTCTGGGTTTAAGAAGTCAGTTATTTTTAGAAGAGAGCTACTGGATTAGTCCGAGATGTCAGAGCTTTCGTAAAGTTATGCTGGATTTGATCTCCCTTCATTTTGCTCTGTATGCACAATGAATTACTTCTGTGCAGCGAGCTCAGTCTGTAAGATCTCCAGGGCAGGGAGCTAATCTACTCTGCCATCACACCCTGACCTGCCTTTACCTCATCTAGCTGCAGTCATGTAAGTGAGAGGCGTTAAGTTAACAGCCTTGCCTGGCTCCTGCTACTGATGATGGAGAAAGGGGTTCCCCAGGACACCTTCTGGATGTGCCTCTCCCCGTCAATCACCCCGAGGCCGATTTAAGTACCCAGGTAGCAGCCTCTGCTAGGTGCTGTGCATCCAGCCCCCCCTGCCCAACCATCCCAATGGAAACCATCGATGGCACCAGAATATTTATCTGCAGTTGGGTTGCTACAAATTCAGTGTCACCAGGTAAGCTGACTTCCCACCATAAAATTTCAAGAGTGGCTCACTGCTATCTTGAATACGCCAGCCATCATTTTCAACATACACTCCCCTCTCCATTCATTCAAAGCCCATTACTGTGCCCAAGGTAGTCTGAAGTGGAATATAAAGTGAATGCACTTGAAACACCCTCCCCCAGGTGATTTTCCATTTATGCAGCAGGCTTGCTAATTGCAGAAAGAGTGATTACCCTTTCAGGAAAGAAATATAAAACTTGATTACTTTGAATGAGTGTTAGTGAAATTTGGTTCTGATCCCAGCTGGGCAGAAATTGTGTTTCAGTAAGACTTTCTAAAAATGCTCACATAGGATCTGTGTAATGAACCAAGGGCCTGTCTGTGACCATTTTTATCCAGCATCCATTTGTGATACTCTCAGAAGGGGGACTGAACTTACATTTGGATCCTTAAAACAGGCAGAGTCCTTTCTCTTGTGTTACATGTGCATGTGAGCTTTCATACAGCTCAGGTAAGCTCACTAACACAAGCTGTACAGAATGGAGAAATAGGTACCTTACATGAATGAGACGTAGAAGGATCAGTAGCCAACCTTTAAGTGGACCTGGAGAAATAATCTGGACCCAAACTGGCCTCTCTGAAGCCAACAGCAAAATGCCAGTATGTACAGTCACCTTTCTGTCTAGGCTGTACAGTGATTTTCAGCTCACTACTTCTCTGACGGTGTGAGGTACACAGAAGAAAGGACAGGAAAAAAATTAGGCGATGAACCTAACAAATGCTGTAATGTAGATAGTGTTATTTTATAACAAACACCTTCTTAAATGGAAAGTGCAGTTTTTTTTAAAATGGGCTGGTGCATGTTACACTATGTTGTACAGTGTATGTAATATATACATGTATATATCATCAAAACCGTGTGTGTATATACATATATATAGATAGATGAAAGAATGATGGTTTTCAGAGCCAAGTCTTTAAACAGAACAAATTAATAACTTCTGCATTTTACTATGGCATGGTCAGGTTGGTTTAAGGATGAATTGAGCAAGCTGTAAATTTAAGAACAAACTCATTCTGTGGCCTGCAATTAATTATTATAACCAACATGGTAACTTAATCTCACAAAAACACGAGTTTATTAATAGGTGAAGGAGCTGAAGAACCACACAGTCCATCCAGCCCTCTGATATAGTTTTCCTAATCTGTTACGAAATGCAACGCTGCAGTTTTACAAGGTACATATTCTCAATTAGTGAATGTTACAGAACATAAACATGAAGTGAATATTTGTATTAATGGGATTCAAACAAGTCAACTGAAAGAAGTATCAACTCTAGTTATAACACATGGTGAAAAGAATCAAATTTGGAGTGTGATCATATATACTGTTGTACAGATAATATGTACAGTGTTTCATATTGCATGACATTCATAGCATATTCATAGAAAGTCAAACTAAATGATGGCTTAAAAACTGTATTAACGCCGAAATTTGCTTGCTACTTTTGTTAAGTGTTGATACTGACTGAGTTAATATTTTCATTGTGTAAAAATACTGTATATAGTAGAAATCTTTCAGTATCTTCCACATTCAAATAAATAAAGTTACAGTTACAGTTTGGTATTTGGTGTTCAACATCTTAAATTAAATGGCTGATTCTTTCTAACCTTCAGAAGGAAAAACAAATAATGAATATGCTCATCTGGTTTGACTAGTACATTTCTCTCTTGAAGACCTTGCTTCTGAAATCAGACTCTAACATCGACCTCATTTGAGGTGCAGCTGGGATTACTAAAACATCTGAACACGGTTAAAAAGGTGGAAAGTCCATAGCCATTCTACACACTTTCATTTATTGTCTGGACAATTAAAGTACAAATAATTCAAACACAACAAGGTTATGAAAAAAACATTTACAATACTTTCCCTCAGAAATGATCTAAACTAGCAAGGTTAACATGAAGTCATTCATTATAACTAAAGTATACAACTGCCTGGTCCTAAGAAAGATTTTTTTTAAATTATTATTATTATTCAGATAGTAAAACACATCGTAGAGAAAAGATTCTGACATGCCTTCCCCACTAATGCTTAGCAAATGCATCAAAACTTTCCCAGCAAACTGCGCTCATTCATAGCAGATGATGTATAAAGGTTTCCCTGAACATTGAATGAGTGTTCCTTTAAACTAAAATCTAACATTGTTAAAGTAAAAAACTGATAAAATTATGATGCAGCCTTTGCTTTAGTTATTTGTCTACTACAAAAGTTTGCCTCTTCAGTGTGAAAAAACAATACTTAGTCTACATGCAGTTAGTGGGTATAGCATGGAAAAAATGCACAAAATAAGCACAAGTTATAAATAACCATAACGTTTTATTACCATTAAGACTAAACTTGTATTGAAAAGATTTTATATAACAAGACAAGAAAAGCAATAGCAAATTTAACTATCAACTAGATTATGCATAGCGAGTAACTGTTTCTAGTACTCAGGGAAGAGCATGACCCTTTTTTGTTTTAAATATATAACCATACAAAGCACAAACATACTAAAATGATCAGTGCACTGGACATGGGAGAGCACCCCCTCAGTCATTTTGTTCCCTTAGCTCTGTTTTCCCCAATCTGAATTACATTAAAATAAAGACCCAGTTGTTTTCTTTTCTACTGTGCAGTAAGAAAAAATATTCACAACAAACATGACAATATATCAAACAATATTTCTACACAAGTTACCTTGATACCTCTGTCACTTAAGTATCATAAGAAAACATTTTAAGACATATACAAACAAAACTAGCAAAGTGTTACAACTTATAATAAATTAACCAAAAGAAAAAATAACTTTATATATATATATATTTATATTATATATACACATACACACACAACAAAATGACACAATAATATGCTTCTTCCCATAGTTTAAGTAAACAAATAAGTAGACTAGCCAAACTAGCTATATTTGATTTTGGCCATATGCATCACATCGGCAATTAAATAAATAAGTGTTTCAAGCAACATAAACAGTGTTCCAAATGTGCCAACACAGCCCAATTATATTAGCTTGGGCTATAAAGTGAATTTGAAAATTCTTAACAAATTTAAAGCAAATGTATTTTTTCTAAACACATTACATTTAACTATGATACTAAGATATGTAAATAATTTTGTAGCACCTACTGCTCAAACCAAGGAAGTTTTTGATCAAAAAATTAATTTTTTTTAACTTTTGTTCTGCTGATATCCCATACTGATGACTTAAAGAAAAACCGTCTTGCAACTCATCTCCTTGCTTTTGGGTTTTGACTGTGGGTAACTGCGTGCCTGGGAAGAACACTCTCCCGTACTGTATTTAATATTTTTATTACATGCTATGAAAAGATACGAAGATCATCTGTTTGTAGCCCATCCTTCAAAAAACAATCTACTAATCCAGTTTAAAACACACATCTTGATCTCTAAAAAGTTACCAGTGCAGTATGAACATGACAAAGTTGTCAATTTCCCCTAAATTAGCCAGTCAAAATATTTTTTCTCAAATCCAGATTCTCTTGTAAAAATTCTTTATATTTTATAAAAATAGATTTTTCTTGAAACCCATTTTCAGCAAAGAGACCACCTCTTTGGCAACATTGTTAATGTTATTTAAATTGTTATGTCATCAGGTATCCCCCTTTACCCCATTCCCTAACAGAAGACTGTTTAGTTCACATGATACAAAAGAAAAAAGGAAAAATAAAAAAAGTTGCAAAATTATGTTCCTCTTTTTGCAATTTTTATTGTTCCTCTTTAATTTATGTGGGGGGTTTACCAATCTGATTCAATCAATGTTTTGAAAAAAGAAAAGAAAAACAAAAATTTTTTCTTGCTTTTAATCCCATTAGTTCGTAAAAATTGTTTTTGTTTTATTATTTTTTCAAATGAGTGAATGGTCATCTTAAAAAGACCCACCTTCAAGGAAGGTAGTAAAACTAGCTGGCCGGGTAAAAATCCCTGCACATTGTTATCTATGTATATTATATTCAACAACGACAGCTATGAAAGAACATTCAATGCATCAAAGGTTTTTTTTTTTTTCTAAGCATTATAAAATCCTTTCCTGTTCCTCACAGGATATCCAATGTTTTAATACTTAGGCAACACTGGCTTATAAAGTCCATGGTTGAATATAAGCCTTGAAGAGTTTTTTTTTTTTGTTTTGTTCGTATATATATTTATATATATATATTTTAGTAAGTAAGGATATGAAATTCAGGATTTGTGGGTTTTATTGGTTTTAAAGGAAACTTGCAATACTCTGTCTCCTAAACGGTATCCATTAAGGCTGGCAATCGCCATGGCAGCTTCGTCGTAGTTGGTCATGGTGACAAAGCCAAATCCCTTGCACTTGTTGGTGTTGAAATCACGGATCACCTTGACATTATTGACTGCTCCAAAGGGACCAAACAACTGCCACAGCACGCTCTCATCTGAGTCAGGAGACAAGTTGTAGACGAAGATGCACCATCCAGTCCCGGTGTGACCAGGGATATTCATTCCAACAAGGCTCGTCATACCATCAATTGTGATCGGAGAAAACCTACCAAGTAAAAAGAGGGGTCTATTCTAAATATATCTCTCGGCACAAGGTACACGGAACCAAGACTTTAAAATAAATAAGCCAATGTTAATGAAGGTTCTTGATCCTATCCCTGGAAGATGCCTACATAACCACCCTTGGTCTCTAACTCCTACTTCGGCGGAAGGGAGCTGTTGTAAATCAACAGACCAAATCTGGGCATAAATGCATCTCCCTTCAAGGATAAGCCCTACTTAGATGTATACAAAGATCTAATAAAAGAAATGCTTAAGGACAATCTAAGTCAAGAAGGGGCTGTACGTGCTGCTATAAACACAAGTTCATTTAAAAAGGCCTGTAGGAATTTGCCACTCATTCCCATCACTAAAATAACATAGTTTCAGGGCAATGGAGATCTAATGCTTTACCTCTTACTAGTTTGAAGGGGAGGGAGGGGAAGAAAAAAAAAAATCAAACAAACTTCAAGACTTATTTTAAAGAGTAGTATGAAATGGCACTGTCAGGATTCAGCTATAACAGTAGCCTCTTTAGCTAGAAATACTATTAGATTTAGAGAGACGTCTTTTAAGTGGTAGACTTTAATTCTCCTCCTAACATAGTCCTTAATTGACATACACTGGGAAAAAATCCAGTTAATAAAGAAGTCCTAAAGCTGGCCACATACTAAAGACAACTTATGCAGCTATTGTAGAGTAAGAAAGAGAGTGCATAAACATAATCAATGAGCATGTCAACTAATACCTTCATACTGTGAGACTTCATGTCCATAACAGGATCTTAGGTCTTCGAACAGTCAATGCAGAGAGACAAGCTCCTAGAAATCTAATATAGCACCCTAACTTTCCCCCGCATTGTCTTTTGGGACCTGTTTTCTTTAACTTGAACATATGAACTGGGAAGCCAAGGCCAGGTAGTATGTTGATGAACACAACCATCATAGAATAACACAGGCTGGGCCGGACCTATGCAGGTCATCTGAACAACCTCCTGCTCAACGTGAGGCTAACTTCTCGCATTGGATCTGCTGCTCATGGCCTCGCAGAGGGAAGTTCTGAAAGTCTCCAAGGACGGGAACTCCACTCCTGCAGCTCCTGCTCCAGGGCTCCACCATCCTCACTGCGAATGATTTTCCCTTATACTCAGTTGAATTTCCCCTGCTGCAGCCCGTTACTGTTGACTCTTGTCCTTTTGCAGTTGACCTCTGAGAAGAGCTTGGCTTCATCTTCTTTTTAATGCCCCTTGTAGGTAGCTGAAGACAGCAGTCAGGGGCTAAACTCTGCATTTGCTTTTCCTGAATTCTACCACGTTCCTCCAGCTTGTCAAGGTCTCCCCAGTGGCAGCCGTGGCCGACAGCACAGTGACTGCCCCTGCTCCCTCACCAATTTAGTGTCACCCGTTAATGCAAGGAGGGTGCATCGCAGCCCATGACTCAGGATATTAATGAAGATGTTAAGCAGTATCAGCCCTCAGGATCAACATAATTTTCCTTTCATGAGTTCGAAAAAAAATGACACGCTTTCTGAAGCTACACTTTGGGATATGTTTTAAAATAACAACTGCACAGAGGAAACGTCTTAATAAAAATCCAGTTTCACAGGTACCTTCAATATGATGAGTATTAATAACCAGAACTGAATAATAATTCCTCAAGATTTTCTGAGTGATGACTGAGGGAGTGGAGGGGGGGTTCTGTGTTGCTGAGTAAGCTCTTGTGCTCTCCAAAACTTCTCCTTTTACACTTGTAATATTTCCACACACATTTAGCAATCTGCACAATATTTTGCAGTGTATATTAAATAACCATAAGAGAAACTACACACTTGATGGCTGCTCACCATGCTGGGGACTCCTGATGGCACTTTATATGTATATTCAAGACACTTGGAATATTCATCTTAAGCTGAAGAACATCACTGGGGTGTAGCTACGCTATAAATGAGCAGTTCACAAATGCTCACAGCATTAGATCTTCAGACATACATACAGGTTCGCAGACAGTTTATTAAAAATAGATGGCAATTTTCCAACTGAACTTCACTTTTGCAAATCCTACTCTCAACATCTTTTAGTTTCTCTCCCGCATACTGAAACTAGTAACATTATCGTAATAGTTCAGCGTGGCTCTAACCCACGGTACTATCCCAGCTGCTGAAAACAAAGACAGCTGGACAAGGCCAATTTATACTGCTCCTTCCACTGTATGTGGAATTGTAAATAAGAAGGCCAGGACTGAGAGCTTGTATAAGCCAACAGCTTCAAGCTCTTTTGAAATTTGGAAGATGGGACTTTAAGCCCATTGCTGACAAGTGTCAACTGTGCGAGTAACATATGTAAGCCAGCAAATGCTCCTTTCCTGCAACGTTTAAATTTAACATGAAGTACAACACTAATGGATACACTACCCTGTAAGTGATGTTATTGTAAAATCTGTACAATGCAAAGCTGTGCATGTCACACAGTAGGTTATAACGTTCTGCATTTTTGAGGAAAGCTGCACTGATGTAAAGGGTTAAAGTTCCATACAGTTCACTGGAGAGTGGCTTTTCCCTGGAAAACTTTGGGAGCTATGCAGCTTTCAACTATTTATGTACCATGAGCAGAGGAGCTGCTGTAAATCCAAGAAAACATGCTCGAAACTAGTGCAAGTGTATTGACACAAATACAAGATAACCTATTGCATAAATAGCTTTGCTACTAGCTAGTGATCTGAAATTCACGTCAGTAAAACCTTTGTTGCACATCAGCAGATCTCATTTTCCACCAGTACCACATACTTAACACAGGGAAAGAAAGAACCGACCCCCAAACCCAGGAATGCTACACTACAGATGTTTCAGAAGCAGTCTCAGGAATTTTTATCAATATGGTATTTTTTTGTGACCCTATGCTCGTAAACACAGGGTTTGCTAGTGCAAGCACAAGTTTAAGATTCGCTGGGAGGAGTTAAGAACTAAGTTCAGATGCCTACAAAACAACTTAAACACTGCTGTGATTTGAGACTAACATTGCAGACTGAATATTAAGAAAGCAGATGCATAACCTATAAAGGCAGGTAACTCACTCTCTCTCCCTCTGTAGGTAATATGAAATCAGAATTCAAACCCTCACTAGTTCAGACTAAGCCCTGTTTGTCCTGCACCACACGCCAGTGCAACTCCAGGGAAGCAGCAGCAGCAAAAACCCAGGGAAAACTCCCTGAACAAACCCGTCCCTCTGACACCGACTTGTACCTCACAGGTACTCGAGGCTGAGAGTTTTGCCATGTTTTTGGCAATGTATCAAGAAACAAATGAGAGGGGAGAATGCAGGAGAAGCTGTGCATGATAAAATCAGGTGGTAAGTTCTGACTCATCATATCACCATCACCGCTAAGGATATTGCAGATGTAACAAATGTACTAATGAACACCAGAAGTAGTGCTTCTGGGATGATACGTCACCTCTGTTTCGACTATTGTTTTTGCAAGTAGTCTTACCATTTGTGATTTGTGTGACAGCTACTGTGTCAGTATGTTACTGTCCACTACTAGCCAGTGTAAAGATATACTTACCGTACCATTTTACAGGATGAGCTTTAAAAAAAAAAAGCTCAAATAATTCTCAAGTGTGGCGAGTAGACCATTTCAGAAGATTAAGAAGTATTTTCTCATCTTAATTTGGGGGATGGCTGGACATCTTACGGTAACATCAGGAATAAGACTACACCTTTGTTTTGCTGTAAGGTTCGCTTGCATTGATGTGTGCCATTAGAAGAAACACTAACAACACGTCAACTCATTTTAGCTATCAGATCAAACATTGAACATCCTCATGAAACAGCATAAATGTTTATAAATCAGCCGAGCTTTATCACACATGCGTGCACATACGTACAAACACACAGAGCTATTTTAAACAAACAAAAAAAGAAATCTCAAGCACCAAGAAAATTTCAAAGTATTAAACCTGTAACAAAAGAAACTTGGGCTGATTAAGGTGCACACAGCTATATTTTCAAGTCAAACTTGTGAAGCCAGATGTAGGACAAATGAGGTCTTAACTGTGAGATTTAGACAACAGCAGCAGCGTAATTTTTGTTTTGAACTGTTAAATTTTCCATTATCAGATCGGATATTAGTTAAAAACGTAAGTTAATAGTTCTGATTCTGGAAAAAGCACCATTTAGCAGGACAACTGCAGTTTGAATGCTTGTAGCTGTTGCACCTAAACCATTTAAGAAGCCCACCTGTAAATAAAAAAGGTTGAAAAAAACCCACAGAATTTGTGTGTGTGGCCTTTAAAGTAACAAAACCAACTGAAGTCCAAACTTAAAAAGAATTTGACATGCTGGTGGAAGAAAAGAAGGAATTAAAAAAAAAATAAAGTTAGTGAATTAAAAAAAATAAATTGTAGCACCAATCTGTGCCAACACGGACATCTGGCAATCTGTGGAATTCTAATTACCTCTTTACGCCATAGGCCATATTAAGCAAATTGTCCAGCCTGAAAAGAGAAGGAGGGTCTTTGGGTTAATGTCTCACAGATGGCAAGATCGCTCAATGGAACTATTATTAATAGCGTTCCATTTTCAAAGAAGAAAACGTTCAACAAGTTTCCCACACATCTAAGGAGCCTAACAACTCCCAGCCTGCTTTGTTAAGTCTGAGGTTGTGCTTAAATTTCCACCACAGCATTTAAAGCCATTTTTAACTTGTCTACAGTCTTAGAGAAAACCTTAATTTCCAGGGTTTAGTTTTAAAAAATCCACTTCTGATTTGTCTTTTTTAGACAATATTAGTATGAGATTTTTGCAAATAATTCCACTGTTCACCTTATATTTACAGTTAACTTGGGAAGAAAATGTTACAGTCCAAAATTGCTGGAACTGGAAAAATTCTTGATTCTAACTGCTTTAACATAATACATCCTCCCCTCTATATTACACATATTTAGTATTAATCCTCCACGATATGTCAATCTAAATGACCACCAAATTTCGCAGAATATAATCATCTGCTTTCCATGGGAGCACAACAAAGTCCTTCTATCCATGGAAGGATTCAGTGATAACCTCAATGGACACAGCTGCATGCTAAAGACAAACAAGTGTAAATTTAGTGTAGCCAATGACTGACTTTTTTTATGATCTTTAATTCATTAGCACTTTTCATCACCGAAAAACTAAAATTGCTTTTGAATAATTTTCTAAAGCCAGTATGCAACTCAGTTATGTATGTCCAAGTTTTCTTTTTTGAAGGCAGACTTTTTATTTGAATGCTAGGTTGCCTGAAAATTACTATCAAATAAAAAAGTAATGAGAACATCATGTATTGCTAACTCTGGCTTATGAATCAGATGGAAACAGTATATTCAGAATGCAAAGCATAAAACATCCCCGAAAGTAGCTGAAGTATCACACCAAAGACTAATACAAGGTCTCTTTATACTAAGAGCAGATATCTCAGGCTAATAAATTTAATGATACTGCTGCTGACTGGAACAGACTCAGCTTTTTTCCTGCTACCAATCTACTGTCATTAACATCAAAGTCTAAGCTGCATCAAAACTGTAATAATATAGCAGAAAATAAAAGCATTACCAAAAAAATGAGAAAGAACAGGATAGTCACTGCTCATCTGATTATCAGTGTAACTCTATTCTGTCTTCCCTTTTTCTATGAGCCTTCATGAGATCTGATTGTACAGTACTTCAGCTGTTTTAGTAAATACAACATGACTACTGCTGTCAGCAGATTTTCCTCCTCATTCTCCAGGAAAGAATATTTAATTTTACAAAGAAAATCAGGTCAGCCTACGCAACTAAAGCATATTTTCCTGCGCAGCACCTGCCCCACATTGTCATCACTGGTGGAACTTCAGTTCTTTTCCAGGTAATTACCTGAATCTCTGAGCCTGGTGGTGAAGTGGTCCAGGGTAGCGTCTGTTGGGAGACTGATACAGCTGTGAAAGGAGTGCCTGGCTTGTTTTCTGGCTGGGGTTATTGGCAAACTTCACAGTAATTGGTTCTGTAGCACCACTGGGCTTCTGGCCATTTAGTCCCTTTATGGCTTCTTCTGCCTCTATTCTCTTATCAAAACGGATAAATCCCACACCTCGAGAAACCCCTGGGAAGTAAAGACATGTGAACAGATGAATATTTGTAGGAACAGCCTCATCTGCGTAATGAACATAAACTGAATGTTGGTTTTGACTTCACAGAATACATGCCTTGCAAATTAAGGAAATCCTATAAAGAAAAATGCTCTTCCCCATCTGTATTCTCCAAAATCAGCCCCTACTGTATTTAATATAACGATTTTAAGTAAACAGCATTCTGCATTTTGAGATCCCTCATTAAAAAGCCAGCAGTTATGCCTCCAAACAGGCACACTTATAAAGAACCAGCATGTTACACTAAAAGTCATATTGTCTTAAACTCAACTGCCAGCAAGCATTTACAATTTTGCCATTTCCAGAAAAATATGCATGTATCAAGAAAAGTTTTCTTTTAACCTGTGACTTGATCAACCAGAATCCGTGAGGTGATGATGCGCCCATATTGTGAGAATAACTGCTCTAATTCTTTCTGGGTCATTGTTTTCGGAAGGCCGCTGACATACAAGTTCGCATCTCTGATTGATGCTGAACTTGGACGGGCATACGACACCTATGGATTGAAGAAAAGGAAAGGCAGATTAGTAAACTAGAGCCACCCTCCGCATTTTAAACGGACAGATTATTTTCTCTTCTTTCACAAACAGTAACCCTCAAGTTCAGATGCTACCTGTTCTGCAAAACCAACAAAGCCAGGAAAGGCTGGCAGAACAAAGGAAGAGCTAGAAAGACCTTAAAAACAGACGCAAGGGTTCTTTAAGTGCAGTCATAAAGTAACTATTGTTCAGAGGTAGATTAATGTGCAGCTTCCTACGCATGGCTTTGTAAATTTACCCCTATGGGTTGTGGGTGTATGGATGATTTACTGTATCTAACATGTAATAACCTTAGCACATACGTAGCACTCTAAAGTTCCAGCATGTTTTTCTTCGCCTCCCCCCCTCCAAGTGGCTGAAACAGATCAGGTTATTTGCAGAGCGATCTTTTGTGCTATCTCTCTTTGTGTTTTCATCCTGAGCTGGCAAGATCTGTTCTGGATGAACAGTAAAGTACTGGTGAAATTAGACTAAATGAACATCTGCTCAGGGAACTGTACACTGACACTCATTGTCATATCTGCAATTTATCACAAGAAGTTCCCTTGCACTGTAAGCCCAGAACCAGACCATAAAATATTATGGCCAAGCAAACAAGAAAACCTAGCTGAGGCTCTGCATATATGCTGCTGGAAAATTACTAAATCAAGACTCTCTTAACTGCTCTTCTACCTATGAATCAGATTTATAATTATAATATGTGCATAAAAAGCCTTATGCACTTTAAAAATAATATATACATTTAGAATACACACATTTAACATAATAAAAATACTTCCTGGATAAAGCCTAATGGCAAGTATTCAGCACGGATCATGAAGAATTACTTCGCAGCACATCTGAAATAGCATTGGATCCAAACCTGAATATTTTGCACTTCATCTTGATTTATTTAAATATAAACAGATCAGTACCTTACGGCATTGTCTTAAAATGTGTTTTGGAAGGAAATTGGGGGGGGGTGGGTGTGTGTGTGTGTGTCCCATCACAAATACAATGCATTCAGCAATTGTCTTCCCCTCTTCCTGAGCCTTAGCCCAAACATAAATGATGTCAAATGGATGTCTTGATGTGTTTTATGTGTCAAAGAGTTGTCTTTATGTGCTCCACACCTAAAAATAGATGTTGACTCAACACAGAAAATGATGTTAATGACTAATATTTGCTTCCACAATCTTCTCTGCATAATAGCAAACTCTAAAGATTCTAGATTTTAAGGCTTTTGGCAACTTCTTTATAACTTACATGTTTGTACATAACCTTTTAAATCTAACATTTAGAGAGAAGGCTAGAGAGAGAGGAGGTGGAAAAATTTAGGGAAAGAAATGTGAAAAAGAGGTTAGATAGAACATTTGCATCAACTAAGGCAAGCGCAGGCACAGCACAAAGGCACAAGCAGACGTAACAAGCAGAGAAACCTCCAGGTGCCGAGATCAGTGCTGAAAGGGAGAAGGATCTTGGGGTGGAAACTATTTTGTGCCTCAGCGACTCAGGACCTCCCAGCCCATGAGCTCCCGGTGGGGTGCAGCACTGCAGTCACTGCATCGCTGGTCCCAAACACTCCTCTGATGCTCCAGGACCAGAACACGCACGGCACCCGCTTGGCTTTTACGTAACTAAGATGAAGCCAGGTGCTTGGGGAAACCAGGGACAGCTACACTGTGCTGTCACCTACAGATACTGTGCCGAAAATCACTGGTTTTGACCGTGCTTGGTTTGGTGGTCTCGTGTCAGTGGCTTCTCATTTATACCCCGTGCCAGGGCATTTGGAAAAGCAGACATTCTCTCCACGCTCTGCAAAGGCCTTACCTTGAGAGGGTACTGTAAGGGTTCAGACACCTACAGTTTAACCTACTTTAGGAATAACAGTTTAAAAAACACTTCAGAGCCTCTCTGGAGTGGGGGTAGGGACCTTACCTATTCCTCAAAACTGAGAGCTGCAAAATTAATAAAGTTCCTGGGAAAACAGCCAGGGGTTTCCTTTGGGTTTTCTCACTCTGGCACATTCATTAACCAAATGCCACATTACAGGAAAGTTGAAAAGTATTGGGATATGCAAAAAACACTACTTTCCAGAGCACTGAGCGCCTGACATTTTTTATATATATATATACTTCAACATACAGAAAATTCTCTGCTCGTGGGCCACGCAGACACACAGTGGAAGGAGAGACTGCACACACTCACAAATCCATCTACTCACAGCACATGTAAACACCTATTGCTGCTCAGGTCTAATTTTTATTTCCTCCTGCCATCAAACATTCAGGTTGCAGGGGAGTCTGGGCCAAAGAAAGAAGCTGCCAAAAGCAACTCAGCCGTCTTTAATATCAAGGAGAAAAGGTTGCGAGCTGAATGGACTCAAGGCTACTAATGTCAATTATTTATCTGCTTTTGAATCTTTTTCATCTTCCCTCTCAGGTCAGCCAATGACAAATTGATCGGTTAGACTGTGCCATCCTGCTTGCAAGCTATTATTCAGTTAGTACTGAGGATGGGATGTCTTCCTGTGTATTAGCTATCAAAGGAAGAAATCGCCCACCCTTACCCTCCAGCTCCTTGTGCTGTGAAAGTTAAAATGGGAGCCAAAACCAGCTCCCATTTTATCACTGAAAACCGCAAAGCACTGGGTGAGGATGCTGCATTAATTCTTTATATTCACACTTAAGAATGATTTTTTTTTTTTTTTGCTCACGGCAGTGTTAGCACCCTGTAATGAAATAGGGTGTTGAAAAAGAGAAGAATATTGAAATCCTAGCCACCACAAAAAATTCAAATAAATGAGCTGGAAAATGCCAAACTACTGTTTGACCCAGCCATTTCTCAGCATTAAAACGTCTGTCCACTTGTATGACAGTTGGAGGTCGAATGATGGTGTTATATTTCACTGCATAAGATCATTTAGGAGTTCTTTGGTCAAATTTGCAAGGAAGATAAAATATTGTACAATTCATTTTATGGCTTGCTGGCCTCCGATGTTAGTTTCTATAAATATATATATACACTAACTGTGAAAAACATTTGCTAGGATATTTCTCATCTGACATTGAACATTAGCCTGTGTAAGGGCTTCTCTTCAGTATAAACAGCCACCTCGAGAGTCTGCACCACTGTCTCCAAACACCACTGCAGAGTCATAAGGTCCAGCATTTCATATCTTCCACGGTAATGCACATTTTTGTTCAGGAGCACAGAAAGTATCTCCAAGTTAAAGTAATTATCTTCCCTATTGATTTCCTACCCATTTTCCCACTTAGAAAACTTTCTGATACATTTCTAACCTCGAGACTCTTCAGAACATAAATTGAAGTGGTCTGGTCTTTCCAAGTCAGAGCCCACAGCAAAGGCACCCAGAGGCATGAACGCATCCCATTTGTCTTACAGAGGCGAGGCGCTGGACATCTAACAGTAACCATTTAAACACTGACACTTAATCACTTCATTGCTGCTCATTCTAAGACATGCCTTCAGCTCATATGCTAATCCTGGACTTCTCAAACAGTAAGTCCATTTCTAGAAGCCTCCTCCCAAAATTCAACTCCTGTCTGCTCCGAAGAACGGCATCATCCTTCCCTGACACGATGTGCTCTGCCAGCAGAGCCACCCTGCCCCAGCCAAAACACCTGCTGACAAGCAACCTAGCAGCTCACACCTTTCAGAAACAAAACTTCTCCAAGGAGGTGTGTGTCTTGCTCTGCATCTAGCGTTACTCACCTGGGGAACGTGAGACTAGTCAGGAGCCTTTGATCGGAGAGTGCTGCATGGCAGCACAGGCACCCACAGGCCACCAAACCACCCACCGATGGTACCGGCAATCCCTGGGACATCTCTCCAGCCACAAGCAGGTAAGGTACAGTCGGTGTTAAGTGACTCCCCGGGCAGCTTTCAAAAAATTTTGTGTAACATTCAAAAATACTAAACTTCTTGCTGACCTTAATTCTGAAAGACTTCGCTTTGTCTCTCTGCGTGACACGCTCTGAGGTCTAAGATTTCTTGCATGACTTTTGGGGTGAGTCACTTTGGTTTTTTTCTGCCTGAGGTCCAAACGTGTAAAATGGGGACAAACCTTCCTTCACTTGCTGCCTTTTATTCCACTGGTACACACTGGAAGTGATTTAACACAACCAAAGAGCTTCACACATGTAAGTAAGTACTATCTCACTTGTTTCACGCACATGTAGAACTAGAAGTAAAATCTGCTTAACACCAGAAGATGGGCTACGGCCAGAAGAGATGTTTCCCCACGGCCACTTCCAGGCCCTTGTCCATGCCCTAATTTTGTGCAAAAACACAGATTTGAGAAACCCTCCTGTGAAAGCTACGTGCTTTGGCAGAACAAGCACACGCAGAAGCCCTCTGGTCCAAAGGCTGAAGACCAGAATCCGGAATATTTTCACATCTGCCACTTGCACCGCTTTGTCCTTTCTCTTCTCCAAACCCTTGGCTGGGGGATGGAAGGGACTGACAATGCACTTTACTGTTGAGCAATTTAATGCCATTTTACTAGGATTAATTATGATTGCAGGTAAGATACAATGGTCTATCCCATCATTTCAGGAAAGACATCCATAGATAATAACCTAGAAGAACTCAGGCTGTACCAAGAGCAAGGCTAAGAGAAATAATTGCTCCAGCTGTGTGGAATGAAAAGGACTCATTGGCAAAACTGAAGCAGTTAAAAGAGAAACCTCGATTAAGCAGATGCACAAAACTAACAGGTAAAGACTCTCTGGTGGTTGCTGAAAGCAGCAGAGCCGAATCTGAACCTTCAAACGCAGCGCTGAAAGGTCCTTTGAGCTGCAGCATCACTACAGGCACAAAGGATAGAGGAGGATTTATTAACAAGCACTACAAAGTCCAGAAGGTTACACAGACAGAGGCTCCTGAAGAGCAAAAACAATGTAAACTTAGTTGAGGCTTTCCAGGTCTGTGGCATCTTTAAAGTTTCTTGTCCAAGGCTTTGTCCCGAGGTGCAGCAGTCACAGCAGATGACCCCTCTTACAACTAACTCTGAGCTACCACAAAACAGAAGAAGCAATTACCTTATTTTAGAAGGAACTGTAGAACAACTATATCCCAAACCTGCAGCTTGCAAACACCTGTAATCTGAATTTTCAGGGAAGGAAAGGAGTGCATACTTTTACACCTCTACCCTCTACAAAGCTTTGCTGAAGCTTGGGTGGAAACACAGCTGAGCGCGTCTGAAGGCAGCTGATGAGCAGGTAGAGCACACAGGGTGCAGGGAAACTTAAAAATGCAAACTTCTCTGTGACGCAGTCCAACATGCTCAGCTCCTACCAGTACCTTCCACCCCTTCAGACCCCCCATCTCCTCTCCCTCACAGAACACCTAAGCCCTCCCTGTGCCTTCCCCACTGTTATTTCATTTTCCCAGCTACCTCACAAATCAGAGTATAGCAAATCTCTCCATATACCCTCCCCTTACCACCCGGCCTTGCACAACATCCCATTTCTTCACTGGGAGAAGCAGCTGCAGGAGGTGGCTGGCCGGCTCAGTGGCAGGTAGCCCCTGCGGAGGCTATGGGAGAATACAGGTGGAAAACAGAAGGTTTTCGGCAGAGTGTTGCACCAAGGGCACCCAACGCCAGAGCTCTGCTACCATAACTATCAGCGAGCTAGCGCTTTTTGGGTTTAACCCCCCGCCCCATGCCTCCCAAGCAGTTTGGGATGGGGTACGGCAGATGCTGCGCTGCTCCCCATTGCTTGCTGCCGCAGCCTTCCTCCTCCCCTGCCTTGTGCTTCCCGCGCCTCCTTCACCGCTGAGCAGGACTGGAAGGCAATCTTTTTGACAAATGACTTCGTAGGACGGAGAAGTCTGAGGTTGCTATTATTTGGTTCCCCTACAGTGACAGGATGGTTTGTAGTTTTGCAGACAATTACAAGAATTAACATGGACAGATTTAGAGCCTGAGTTTTGTAGAAATATCTGGCATTTCAAAAAATGCCAGAGAAACCAAGATAAATAGCAAGATCTTTGAGCAGTAACGTTGCTACTTTACTTCCAGAAAACACAGGACTACATTCTCCCACAACCCTATTCACTGTATTTTAAACTAAGACCATCCAGTCCTATTGATCAAAACAAGAGAGTAATGCAGAAATAAACATTTTGAACTAACAGAAGTGTTAAAATGGCAGTAGCTATATTCCATGTTATTTACTCATTTAGCTGAAAATTAAAATAATTACAGAAACCCTCTGATCACAGAGGAATGATCCTATCTGTTTGGTATTATATCATCTGATAGATTTGATGGATTTAAAAACTGGAAGGCATCGAGGGCTCAGAGAACCCAGATTCCTTCTCCCCTCACTGGAGACTTCTCCCTTTGCTCCAGCAGTATCACAGCATGCTACCTGCTCCTGCAAGGGAAGAAAGAAACAAACCTACTTCTCAGGCGACAGCGAAAAGGAAGGAGAGGGGGACACAAGACTGTACTTCAGGGGGTCACTAGCTCTTTTTAGATTTCAAACTTCCTTTCAAAACTGTTTCTCCCTTGTCCCAGCGTCCCCCAACATGAAGCCAGGTCACCTGAATCCCCATGTAAATCGTAAAATGCTTCCCTCACATCCTTTCAGACATCGTCCTTTTTTCTGGGCAAAGCAGCACAGTTTAAACAATCCTATGCATCACACATCTTACTTTCCTTCTGATACTTGATGCAACTGAATTGCCAGGCAATCTTCAACAGCAGCAGTGACCTTTTATATGCTTTTATGGATGGGCAAATTTAATTTCTAAAAATAGATTCAATTTCTGAAATATATATTTATTTCAACACACGCTCTATCTTCCCTCATTCTAAGCTGTTTTGTAGAATTATGTCAAGCTTTAGCTGTAAAAATAAAGTGAAGCCCTTTTCCCTCACAAGATGCTGCTGCTGCTACGAAATGGCGTAAATAAAATATGCACTATGATCAGCTGAGGAGGAACATAACGTGTATAACCTATTACCACCAAATGCATAACACTTCCTTCAATGCTTTCCCCAAACAGATATTCTGTAAATAGTCACCTCTCGACTTTGACTTGAAAGGGCATCACTGACTTAAATAAAATGCACATAAATATTTTAGCTGCTACAGTGAAAAGGGATTATTTATTGTAACAATGAAATAATAAAAAGAACATTTCTTCAGTTATTTTAGTCCGCACATCTGAGAGCAGACTGTGCCTAGCTGTTTTGCTGATCCTAGTATAAAACCAGTTCCTCCTGTGACTGCATGGCTGTTTTGCAAGGCATCAGGAGAGGGAGAACATTAAGCTGCCACAAAAATGTTACAGAAGTGAAAAGGACATGATTTGGGGATGTGTGCAGAAAATATGTATTTTTTTAAAACAGGAATTAAGCCTTATGGGGTCAAAAAATGAGTACAAATATGACCCCCCAGAGCCAGCTCACGTTCAGTCTCTGTGCAAGGGACAGCAGAGGCCACAACTGTTTGAGCAAGGAGATGGGACACAGCCAGCAGGACCAAGGTGACCTTGGCAGGCAGAAGCAATTTGCCCCTGTAAAAGGGCTTTCACAGATTATTCATTTCAACTTTCCATCAAAACAGCTTCCAAACAAAAGTTAGCCATAGAAATGCTACCTGCAGGGCTGCAGCTACCCAGCATACATGGGCAGAGGCCAAGGTTCAGCCTATCCATCAATAGGACACTACAGATTCATTCTGGGGCATAAAACCCAATCACACTCATTAAGAAAAAAAGAATAAAGCAATGCTTAGTACTTTTCCTGCTCAATGTTATTCTAGTACTTAATTAAATATTTTTTAGCCTACAGAACTACATGCCACCAAATCCCTTTCTGTATGTTCTTTTGAGACAGGCTTTTTTAAGGCACCAAAAGTGCATTTTTAATAATTGTAAAGGGCATCTAGCTAGACTAAAAGTAACCACCTCTGATAATTAAATATAGTAATTCTATGAATCAAAATACTTCAACCTTATAATCAGTCACAGTGAGATGCTGGAAAGGGGCATGTGGGAGCAACAGGCAAGCCAGGAGACTTCAGCAGCCCTTTGGAAACCAGGGACGTCTCCAGCAACATGGGCACTGCCAGGAGCAGTAAAAACCACGATTCACCACACCACGTGAACATTGGGAAACGCCCATCCCCATCACACAGTACCAGGGAAGCAGACCTAATTTATTAAGATTTCTAAGAGCAAAACATAATTAAAAATACAAAAAACCAAGGGGGTAAGGTGAGGTAATCACACACAATTCTGCAATTAAAAACTGGGTTGGAAACTCCTGATTAGATATCCACGTGTCCAAAGCTTGGCTATTTGAATAGAAGGCTCCTTTGGGTTGGTTTTAGGCAACTGCATAAACATTTACTTGAACACAATTTTATTTTAAAAAGCCTACTCATCTTCCCAATCACTGAAGAAATGACGCAGCTCCTGTGCATGTAGATTAAGTCAATCTCTTTGCTTATTATTAAATTTTAACAGCTTTCCAGAGGCCAACAAAACGTCATATATTCTATAAAAGTCTACTAGCTATTAATAAGCATGAAAACCCCAAACCTACTAAATGACTTGTATTTGTAAAATCTATACTGAATTGAAAAAAATTAAAGAGAAAACATTCTGCAAAGATGTTTTAGCACAGGAAGCTCCTGGATAACAAAAATCTTACTATACATGATGAAAGGAAAGGCATAATGGTTTCATTTTGCATGTTGAGAAACGTAAAATAATAATTGGGGTGGGTTGGAGCTTTTGGAGGCCTTTTTGTAGCTTAGGTATTTCCTGTAACCTCGGAATATTATGACTACAATAGCATTGCTCTGGCTCACAGAAGACAAGAAGAGGCAAAGCAACTTAGGTACTTCGGACAAGAAGCGTAGCACCTCTGCTAACGCTGAATAATGTTCAAAATACAAAAGCACGGCATTAAAAACTGATCTAGATTTCTCAAGTTCTACTGAGTTTTTAATACAGTACTTAGAAGATAAGTTAGTACTTTCAAAATATTATATTTTTTCCTGATAATGTGCCTTTAAAAGCAATTTGGAGAGCAACTGACTGCTCAACTTTTCACTGTAAGCAGAAATTGCTGAGTCCAAGTGTGTATTTCCACCTGCAGCAGTAGATAAGACGGTAGATTTTGCTGCTTTACCTTACATATTCCTCTAAGTTTGTCTATTTAACTCTACAAAACCATGCTGTGAGCATTTTGATACATGGCCTACATACGTATCTATGGGATGGAACTCGCTTGGTCTAAGGGAGATTTGGAAGTAGCCTTCTGTATGTAATCCATGCAGCCACGCCACCGCTTTCATAACCCTCAGCTCAGGACTTCAGCTCTTCACTAATCAAACAGACCAGGAAAAACCTTGCTTGAAACAATTCTTAGAGATGCACAGGAACCCAACAAATATTTTTGCTTTAGGGAATACCACTTTGTCCAAATCAAAACCTTCAGTGAGAAACAGAAAGTACAACTGAAGTACTGACCATACAGTATCTTTTTTCCAGTATACAAAATCACTGACATTTGTACCAATATTTTCAAAAGTAAAAATTCTGTTTTTCTATTAACACTTTTTACTTTAAAATACAAATTAAGTACAGAAGAAAAATTAAGAAAATGGTACAAATCAAAAGCCAGCCTTCAAATATGATCAAAGCAGTTTCAGATAATTTGAATCAGATCTGCTGTTTGTTCCCCTTCAATTTTTTGATTCACATTCCTTAAGCTCTATTTGTCAGAATTCGGGATGTGGAAATCTTCCGTAAGCTGTTTCAAAAAAGCTTCATCAGCCATGCAGCAAAAAACGTGACAGTATAGAAACTTGCTTTTCTTGTGAGACCACTAAAGAAGGTCGTTGAATAACTAATGGTCTATTACAACAATGAAATGAGAGACTTCAGTGGGATCTCTAATCCCTCCTGCTTTTAAAAGAATAAATCAAACTAAGGATGTGGAAATCAAGATAAAATGTGGGGGTTTTTTTGATGTTGTGGGTTTTTTTGTTTGTTTATTTAGTTGGTGTTTTTTTCTTTTTTTAGGGGGGCAGGGTGTTTGGCAGTTTTTTGTTTTTGTTGTTTTTTTTTTGTTTGGTGGTGGTTTTTTGTTTTTGTGGTTTTTTGTTTGTTTGTTTTTTTTTTTTTTTTTTTTTTTGAGAATGACATTCTAACTTGAGAGAACCATACTTTCAACACCTGATAATAACATGAGTGTCACTAAGAGAGCTCCATGTCAAGGTATTTCCCATTAAAATACAAGATATGTAACTTATGAATACACCACTGCATATTTCTCTTCTGTTTGTGGATAACAGTGTCACTATGGCTGTTTTATTCTACATTTAAGCCTCACTGCAATGCTTTAAGGAGCTTCCTGTTACTTTCCCCGCTTTAACAACAGCAGCAATTTCAGAGAAGAGAGATTTCATCTTCCACATGTCCTCCCATTGTTCCAAGGAGGAACTTGGCTAACAAGTGCCCTTAACAACAGAGATTAAAATAGTGATGAAATTGCCAGAAACCGTTTCAACAACTTTCTCCACTTCCTGAATTGAGCAAAAGGTGTTTTATATGTCTTACCTTTATGGTTTTGGTCTGGAGTCTGAGTCCATTTAAAGTGTTAATGGCTTTCTCTGCATCCTTTGGATCAATATAGTTAACGAATCCATACCCTAAACTCTGCCCTGTTGAAACACAAAGAAAAAAAAAAAAAAAAAGACTCAGTATTTTTTTTTTTTGAGCACAGGAACAACTTCCAAGAGCAAGAACACAGTTTTCTTACACTGTTCATTTCATCCCTGCTTTCCCCTATGGCCTCTAAGCTGTTCTTCACCATTTCATTATCTCCTTAATACAGTGGAAGCCAACATAAAAATTTTCAATTGCTGCTTTGAAGATCCTACTTTAAAAAAAACCAAGAAGCAACCCCCCCCCCCCGCCCCGGCCTTCCCCAGGTGTTTACTGAAAAGCATGTACGAGGCATGACAGCAGCAGAATTGTGTAATAGTTTTGTGCCGAGTTCCTAATAAATGTAACTGGCTGACCTGCCACTGCAGCATGAGGCCACCTCTTAAAAATGATAGAAAACACACAGATAATTTTGCTACTGTTTATAAACAAGTTCGTAAGTGTTTAAAATGCAAAAATCAGGAAACTTTATTTTAACACTAACCTTGAAGCAGCTGAGAAATAGACAACCACCTTTACATCTTGTTTTATTGCTCAGTGAGCAGCCAGTAAATAGGAAGAGAAAGGACAGATCAAATTGCAGTAGGATAAGAGACCACATTAAAGCTTTCTTCCGTGTATTAGAGATGACAGCAAAACCAAAACAGTACAACTGCTGCTGCGCATGGGATGGCAGGAGCCCACTTTAGCAGCCAAAATAATTTTAACAGCTTCTGTTTTACTATTGCGATCTGTGTTTGCGTTTACAGTAGGAAGAAGAGACCTGGCTAATAAGTGGGATAAGTAACATGGGAGTTGGAGAGGCCACGCTGTTCGCACTACAGGTACCCACACACACAGCGCAGGGACAGAGCTGTGGGTCCGCAATGGGCTGCGAGAGCCCGTACCGGAGAGGTACCTTTTCCCGATTCCCAAGTAGCAGTTTTGCAGCATAAATTCTATTAATGCAACGCGACAGACAGCCGCTTCCAGACCCCTTCCTTCTCGAGCCTCCTACTGAAGTTATTTTGCACATTTGGAAAACACAGCAATTATGTTGTTTTAAGGCACATGCACTTGGAAACATACACAGATAATCAAATTTCAAGAACAAGCCAGCCCAAGCGGTCCTGTATTTCAACCACGCTCCTTCTCAGACACCCATCAGTGTATCTGGAGAACAGCACGCCAAAGGACGACCTGCCTCTGGGCGCGGACGTGCAGGGGATCCAAGTGCTCCCGCTCACAGGCGACGAGAAAGGAAACATGTGAAAATCCCTCCCGAGGAGAAGGACAGCACTTCTGGAAGAAGACTTCTATCCGCCGGAGCGGCAAACGGCGACCCAGCTCCTGCTCACCAGGAGAAAGCGGAGGTTGGGAAAGCAGCTGCACACCAAGTGCCTTGATGTACCCTGGAGGCACGGATCCTGCCTTCCAAGCACAAAGCTTTGTTTCTTTGTCTCCTGGACTACAAAAAAGCATCTGTGTGTTTCTCAAAGTCAGACGCCACCAAAAATACAGCATTTGCTCTAACAGAAATACAGGGAGCGCTTCTGTCTTACAAAATCAGATCAAAGCGCTAAAAGCTGCTAACTAGGTGATGGAAGACCTTAAAAATCCATGGAAAAAACGCAGTTCACGCCTAAAATGCTCACATGCAGGCGTAAGAATAAGAAACGGCTGTTTTAGCCTACAGTAGATCCAGGGAGCAATTCCATCCAATCAATCTAACTTCAGAAAAAAAAGTATAAAAACATATCCAGTCTTCCTGGAGAGCTGAATTAGTCTCAACAAAAATACTCTTACCCAAGTTACACAACATTAACCAAGAATGAGCTGAAGTCTGACTGAGCACAAAGCCTGGAGCAGAAACACTGTAAAGATACTTGCCATGCCATGCCTTCCTCTTCTCGTCTAAACGAGACATTTTATACAGCCCCAATCCCTGTGCCTCTAAACATATCATATCCTTAATATATTTAATCCTAAACAGTCCTAGGCAGAAAGAAGCCATTCTCTAGGAAATTAATCTCTTTTTACAGAGGAAGGGAGACACAAGGATCAGGGCTTGGATAAGCCCAGTTTGTGTCCCTACTTTTGCCATTAACCATCTATCAACCTTCAGAGGTACGCAGATAGCAGGAGCAGCTGATACAAGGCCCTGGGATTTATGTCCGTCTGTCTGACCATGGGCTTCCATGTCCAGCCCCTGTTCTTCTCAAGGCACATGGACTGACCAACCTCTACAATATGCACAGTAATTTTTAATAACCTCTCATAGGAACGTTCTCACTTCTGTAAATACTTCTGCAAGGAAGAGACCAAGGATAACAAACCCATAGACAACAGAAGCTGTAGGGAAGGGAAAAAATGGCAATATAAGAAAAGAATGGTATGAAAATTTCAGACCATTCACTCCTTTCCTTGGGAGTTCTCCAGTAATGTTATTCAAGTTATTTAGATATCATCATCTCTGACTCCCACTACCAACTGGAAACATAAACAAGTATTTTCTCTAAGGTGAAGGATAAGGATTACCAACACGAACAAACCTGTCCGCAGGCATGCCTGCAGAACCTGGCTTAAAGAAAACAATTACACTGTCATACAATTTTGCTTAGAATAATACGTACACAGAAACATGATTTCTTGTTAGTACGTACTCCTGAACATCACGAAATATTTAAAACTTGTAATAGAATTTAAGGCCTGTTACTCATAAGCTATTAGTTATGATTTCATATCAAATACATTAATTGGCATATTGGCTGTATTATATTCTCACAAAAAAGGGTGGGTCTACTCAGCATTCCAGGTATTGAATTTCTGTTCATTCAAGAAAAAGCCCCTCTTATCTTAAAAAAACTCAAACCCCACACCCTTTGCACCCACTGAAATCTTGGTACAGTTGTTTCAACCAGCAAATTCACATTGCTGCTTTCTGCCGTACACCTCACTTTGTACCAATGAAGCTAAAAGGAGAAAATCTTTCAGTTAAGAACTTGCCACTTCAGGGGTATATTTGGTTTGGTTTATTTTGTATTTTCAAGCATCTTCCCTAAACACCATCATTTAATGAAGACAGACACCATCCCCCTGGCTCCCCGCCCCAAACATCTCAAAAAACTGAAAGAAAATAAACCCAGAAAAAAATAATTTGTGAAAAGCTTTACAACTGCTGGCAGACATCATAAAGTTTTAGTGTGCTAAACATTTATAGCTAAGAATCCAAAAAAGTTATACATCCAGCTAAAAATATTATTTTCAAATTACTCTCAAGAGCAATAAACCTTATGTCAGACAAAACACACTCTAGATATGAAAGAACTAAAAATTGTTACTGGTAGAGAAAGAAGAGAAGGATTTGTAACAGAATATGGTGAAGCAGTATATGAACTTTCGGGTTTCTTTTCCATCGTGTACTCTTATTGCATGTACTCGAAAAGGGTAACATTTCTTTGGACGCAATCTGGCAGCACGAAGCAAGCAGCTGGACCTCTCAGCAGGATCCCACACAGACACTGAAGTTCATTCCCATGCTACACTTCCCAGGAACAGCACCGTAAATAGTAAATATTTTCTGTGATTTGGAATCCAATAGTTCATCGCATGCTGCGATTCAGTAGGGCAGGCAAGAGATATTTCTAGATGATCCTAAACAAACACCTTGTTATATTGCTATTACCATTACTCTTTCTGAATGTTTTATCTAGCTTGCAGAAAACGTGTAGAGGACCTCCTATGATCTGGTAAAGAATAGGTCTAAAAGTGAGCAATAACAGGGTTAAAAATTATCAAGGACTTGACAGTCTTAAAAAAAACAAACCCCAAAACAACCAAAACCCACATGCAAAGCCAGCCCAAGCTGGTAATGTACATATTTCATATTTTAGAAGGCTCCGTTTCACAGAGCTGAAAATCACCAAGATTAAAACAAACCATGAGAAGGATTATGGAAAAAAATCAGTATACCCTGTTTATAACGTTTATCCATACACCCAAAAACCTGCAATTATGAAATAGACAGTGCCAGTTAGAGAACTGTACCTGCCTTTACTTCCTTTGTAAGCCAGTTTGCTTCGGCCAATTCCGTATTTAAATTAACAGATAAAGGGAAAACAGATAGAAACCAAAGTAAGTTAGAAAAGAAAAATCATAGGAAACAAACAGGAAAGAAATCTCTGGCTAATAAAGGTCAGAATAACAAAAGCTGGTTTTTTGTGTTTTTTTTTTTTAGATTACAGAAAAAAAATCCCTTAACACTCATGCTGACTCATTAGCAGATAGCAATAGTAACAGTACAGAGAGAACAGATGCGTTATGTACACCTGAAGAAGTTATATGAAGTACTAACTAGCAACCCAGGTGGATGTTAAACAGGAGCTCCTAAAATTACACGTTTAAATGGAATTATCTGGATTACTTGCACAGAATAGATTCCAAAAAAAGGGGCAAATGGCTCTCTTGTGATTTTCAGTAATTTTTACAGCACTGAACAAATTCCAGGAGCCTGGAGGAAAGACAATTTTGCACTGAAATTCAAAAAAGGAGGACTGGATGACCCAAGCAGTTACGGGTCCATCAGTCTAATGCTGAGCAAGGCAAAATTACAGAATATTCGATACTGGACTCTAATAATAAAGAATTAGAGAGGGGTAATAAAATCAATGTCAATCAAATTAGGTCTATGGAAAATAGATTCTGTCAAACTAAACTGACATCCTTCTTGATGAGATTACAAGTTTGACTTATAAATTTTAAGAATGTCGATTTAATAGCATTGATATACTTGGTCTTCTATAAAGCACTTGATTTGGTACTGCTTATTAATTGACTAAACCGAAATTAACATGGCACACATTAAATGGATTAAAAAAATAATCAGCCAACAGATCTCTAACTGGCAATTGTGAATAGGAAATCACCAGAAAGATGTTTTCCTACAGGTCTCTCTCAGGAAACAGATCTCAGCCCTACACTGTTTATTTCCATCGATGAGTGGAAAAAGCCAAACTCCTTGCTCCTGAAGATCAACTGTAGAAAGACAGTATGAGAGGATAAGAACAATGAGGACAGAGCGAAGGTGCAAAGCAATTTAAGCTCCTCAATAAACTACAAATACGTACATTTAAATAGCACAAACCCAAGGTTACATCCCGACAAACCAAGTTAACTTTGGCATAGCATCCAAATGGGAAACGAAGGACTCGGATACAGTGTGACAGATAACCAACCGCATCTCAGGTTTGCAATGCTGCCAACAGGGTTAAAACAGTTCTTCTTGGCATAAAAGCCACACACTCAAAAAGCAAAAGAAAAAAAGTAATCGCTCCTTCTGATTTGGCTGCGTGCCAAAGTGCCATGCCCAGTCCTGGTGTACGTGCTTCAAGAAAGATACCAGTGCCTTGGCAATGGTGCCATGAGAATAGACTATAGCATGGAAAAACTCTTTCAGTTGAAAGATGGGGGTCAATCTGTCTACCTGATCAAAAAATGTTAAGTTGAACCTTAACAGTACTACATTAGTACTCATCTGAAGTACAGATTGATTTTTATTTTTTTTTAATAATGTCTGTCCAGCAGATAAAACATGGAGTTACGTATTTCCAGTCCCATTGCTTGACACTTGAAGTAGGAGAAACCAGACTAGAAACAAAAGCAAAAGCTGTTTTCCTGGGGAAGGCTTGTTCTGTTTTTGACATTGAAGGCAACAGATTATTTTAACTACCTACCAAGCATTTTGTCAGCTCTTCTACCACTGGGAATTCTGAAAGTTCAGATTTTTTTCCTGAAAGCTATGCTCTAACTCAAGCAGGAATTAAACCAGGGAAGGTTTTGGCAAGATGTGTTAAGTGCTCAATAACCTCTTCTACTCTGAAGTTCTACAAATACACTGTTCCTGCTGCTTGTTCTCCATACAGCTCCTACTGCGATCATTCCCACAAGGAAAGTAGAAGGAAACAACTTTCTCTGACAAGTTTGAAGCTGTCCTATTGCTGGAGACTATTCTAAAAGCAACAAAGAGAAGAGTACAACTTTAAATTGCTCACCTGTGACCAGATAAGTTAAAAAAGTTTTAAAAACACCCTTTTTTCTTGAAAATAAATTACTCTGGAATGCAAAGGCACATTAAAGGACTATGGTCCCCACTATAAACAGTCACTCATGAAAACAAGCACATAATGGGACAGCAACAATGCACACTGCCTTAAATCATGGTTTTGTTGTCCCCTGCCCAAATGTAAAACCTAATTAAAGCTGTCTGCCTGACAGCCATAACACGAACACCACCGAGCACCGATGCTTTTCTCTGACACAATCCCTTCCTTCAGAAGTAGGCCACGTCTGACAGCTCATCTTGTATTAGCCAAGCAGAAGCCGTCAGACAGTAACAGCCTTCAGTCACTCCAGGTTTGGGACCAAAAGATACAATAACGCTCGCCATGAATTCTCCCGGCTCCAGTTTTTGCCTGTTCCAACCTCAGTGAACATTTAGGGAAGAAACTGGTGCCAGGGTGATCTCTCTATCGAAGTGGCTGAGCTCAACTTGCTGTCCACCTGTGGCTCTTCCAAGCAGACCTGCACATGCTCTTCAACCTTCCCCAATGATTCTCAAACTGGGGATATTCCTAATAAATGCCACCTACGGATGGCTGGCAAGGAAAGCAGCAAGAGAGAGATGGGCAAGAGAAAGACTCATCATGCTTCCCATCTTCTAAATAACAGTAACAGAAGAGACTTATTGACATTCAAGGCAAGCCCTGCTCCAGCTGGTAGTCCCATTTCAGAGCACAATCCTGTGAGCCTCCAAACCATTTCAGAAGTGTTGTAAAGATACTCCTGGAAGGACAAAGAATGACTGCAACTTGTATGAAAAGCTGTATGAAGTAGGGGCTTTCGGAGGTTACATAAATACCCTTGAGAAGATACAATCAAAATGTACAAAGAGGGTCAAGTGAATTGGGTGCTTCATTTTTTTTTTTATTTTATGACAGTTACCAACAAATAGAGCTGTTTACCTAAAAAAGGAAGTAAGCTACAGAGAGAAGATTCAGATCAAGGGAAAATGAGGTCTGATCACGAGACCAGTTCAAACCCTGCTCCTTGTCTGAAGCTTTTTTATATCAGTAACATCAGTCTCATTCATCCTCCATCCCTTTATCGAGGAGAAGCACCCGCTGTCACCCCAGTGATGCACACTGCAGTCACAGGAGAAGCAAACCAGGAGGGAAGCAGCTTCTGCACACAGCACTCCTAGGACCAAACAATTAAGCTAAGGTTGTCACTGTGACAATTAACTGTAATACAACTTCGAAGGTAACTTGTTCAGTGCTTAGTGCAGCTCTTTATCACAGCATCCATTTAGTCTATAGCTTATTTAGAATACAGACTCCTTATATTTGTACAGGCTAGGATTTAATACATGTTGTCCGTGAACAGCAAGAAAGCATCATCCTCCTATTACAATATAACTATTATTTTTACAAGAATTTAGGGGAAAAACGTGTAGTCCTTCTCAAAGCAAAAATGAGAGAAGGATGAGTAGTAAATAGCTTGGTTTTCGCCTTTTGCAGGAAGGTGACTGGGTACAAGTTTTGTTCGGGAATCTTCTATCAAATTACTGTATTTCAGGTGCCCTTGTTAGCTCTTTTAACAAGATCCCCCTTCTAGACTGGGAAAAGTCAGCTGTATTTAAATGCAATCCAATCTAGAGCCCCAGACAGGCCTTGCTGCTACAGTACACCTACAATTAGGAAGCACAACTTATCCTTGGTTAAAAACAGCCATCAGAAAAATTTGAGTGTCAATAGATCCTTCTTAAGATGCTACTGGAGAGGAAAACCAGATTCCAGACTTGCACTGCGATACCCTTATATCAGATACCCTCCTAAAAAACATGTTTGTAGTTTCATAACTAATAAATAAGCAAATCTAAATCCAAACCTCAGGGAAAATCCCTGTGTGTTCCACAGGCGGACACCTACCTCTTGCTAGAGCACCTGTAAAGGCATACATGCTGACACAAACCTGCTCAGATAAGACAAGATTCCTCAAGCAAACTCTTCCCCTAAGGCATCGGAGCCCTGATCCCCAAATAGCAAAGGCTGGGCCCTCCCCACAGGAAACCTGCAGGGAGAAAATTCCTATCACTGCCTTAATTTCTCACAATGCCAGAGAGACTCGGATAAAAGCTCATTTGTGCAGGAGACAGGCCTTTTTGAGGGGTTTGGGGGTGTCACAAGTTGTACAATGAGCTCCCATGGGAGCTCTACACACATAGGATTTAATAAACTTCAGTCCAAGTGGAAGGGGCTTCTTTGCACCAGGCCTTCTCCAACAAAGACACTGCTACGTGATTTAAAAAAAAAAAAATTGCCCAAAGGAAGCCCTTGCAAACAGTGTGCTACATCCCACGTAAAACTCTCCCTTGGGGAGAGGGTAAGAGAGGGAAAATGAACCAGACATACAGACACCACTCACTCAATTTTAATATCTGAATGGGAAATGCCAGATACCATGACAACAAGCCTAGAAAAATGAAAGGGGAATAAAAAAAAGCATTGCCCAAAATGTGAAACAAAATGTAAAAATGTAGCTAAAACAATGAGATGATTAGTACTAGTGAGGTAACTGGGACCCCTGGACCTCCACATCTCTGACTGGAAGAGAACCACCAGGACCTGAACACAGTCACCTCAAAGCAAGACCCCCCAAAACCAACTGCAAGCTCCCCACAATGGAAAGCAACATCATTCAACCAGCACCTTGCTGAGTTAGAAAGCTTGACTTCACCAGGCAGCGTCAGAGGAGATGACACAAGTTTTGCCCTCCTCTGTAATTTTGACAGCAGTAGCAGTTGTCATGTAAATTAAATACCAATTGACAGTAGCTGCTATCCCTCAAAATTAGACACAGTAGTGATTCTCACTCTGGAATAGCCCCACACATCCATCCAGAAAACAGAACAAGATGGAGCATGCTTTGAGAGAGCCTGCTGCTACCCAGCACTACTAGATCCTTCTGAAAATCCTACTCCCACAGAAATCTAAAGAGGACTTTCAAAAACATGCAATTACTCCATTTTAAACTTGACCATACCAGCTATATAAAACATGCCTACTCTTGCAAATAGTGCCTTACAGTCTCTTAACAGCTTCTATCATTTCAGATGTTCTGCATCTCACCTGAAACAAGACTTTGCTCTTACCTGCATACTACACAGAGTTTTAACAAAGTCAGCTGTGTAATTACTGTAGTTGAGGAAGTGGGCTAATCTGCATGCAAAGCTTAAGTGGCAGTTTGAGACAGATGCTGCTGACTTGGCTGGAGTCTTCTGTGCTTCCCATTACCATAGCATGGAAGCATTTTATCTCTGTAACGCACCTTTCCTCACAAACACCACTGAGAAAAGCAGTTTTATTCCTATTTTGGAGAAAGGAAACTGAAAAGCATCAAGATTTCCAGGGTGAACTTGGAGAGAGTAACAGAGTCACTAGAACAGGGATCTAAATCTGCATCTCCCCCACCCTAAAACATTAACCTTATTATTCGACCACTGAGTTGTTTACAAGATATCTCCAGCCCAGCATGCCACGCACATTTTATGCTGCAGAATATATTATCCTCCTTTTTTGTTTTCCTGCTTTTATCAAGTTTCTTTAAATGTAAACTGGATTTTAAGCATTGGTGCATTCATACTACTGCAAGCAACTGATTAAGTACATTTTCAGAAGCTACTGCTCCTGACATACGTAGGACAATTGAGTTCCATTTCTGAACAAATATTTGGATTCCCCCCAGCCCCCTCCAGTTGACATCTCTTGCTTCCCTTCTTTTCATCTTCTCCTCCCCCTTCCTTCAAGGAGCACACAGCCTCTGAATTAGCAGCTGTTCTGAGAAGAGCAAGGCTGCACTCCTCCCCGCTTTGTCCCAGAACAGAACAGGGACTGTACTATAAAAATCCAGTGTTCTGGGGACAGGCATGAATGGACAAGAAACAGCCATGACTTGTCTATCCTGAACAGTAAATTCAATGCTGAAGAGACGAAATAAACACAAGAATGCAGACATTAGAAACAAACAGGCTGAGTTAAAACAATACTTAGTAAGAAAAAGTGAAAACAAATAGACCCAGAAAAAAAATGAAAGACATACCAGCACATAAAAAATGGTAAGCAGCAGCATGGAAAGAAATCTGCAAGAGGAATTAAAGAAGTCACTGCAATACATAAAGCACGCAATATGTCGTAGGAAGCCTTTCACATCCCAAATAGCTGATGTCACATCATGGAGAGGGGATACAGCATTGCTGGACCAGCAGTACATAAAGAATGGTAAAGACTGCACTCAGCTGTAACAGGAAATGTATGTACTGGAGCTAAGCAAAGCAACAAACTGAAGGCAAATTTTCAGCAACGACCAGGTTTTTAATCAAGAATGACTTAAGGCTTGACAGCGACTTAAGATGCAAGATTAGAAGAGTCCAGTGTTAAAACATTAAAATAAGGTAGCCTTTGGTTAAATTGTGACTAAAAGGATATGCAAAAGCCTATAGATACTTCAAGTGTGTAAAGACTATGACTGGAAATGAAATATTAAGTGTGCTACTTAACACTGTTACCCATAAGAGAAGATGAAGTTAAGAAGAGGGTAAAAAAATTACATGGTCTGAAACCAAGGAGAAAAGGCACTCCAACAATGGGAACCAGTAAGTCATGGAAGAGGTACATGCCTCATTACAGCAGACTTATCTTCCCTTTCTGCATCCCATCCCAAACACTGGTATTTCTGAAATTTAGACAAAAGTGGAAGGCAACTAAAAAAAATTAATACTGAACAATGGAGCAGAAACTGAAAGCAAACCAAAAGAAATAGAGTGATTTTTCACTGGTCAGGCTTCAACCAGAGGGACACTAAGTTCAGATCACAGAGCACAGCACCAAACCTTTGCACAAAAGCGTGATGCCAAGCACCCAGAGTCAAAGCTTATGAGAAAACCCACTATTCTAGGAGATTATGATAGTGAGTGGTGGAGTGATGGGGAGAAGAAAGACAGAAGGACAGAACCACAATAGAGCCTGTGCACTGACCAAGGTTCCCACTTTCGTGATGCATCAAAGAACTGCACGGGCAGAGTGAAAAGTCAGCTGTGGCTTAACATAAGTAACATGCAACTTGGTTTACAGGACAGATATTTTTGTTAAGAGGCCAAGAACATGCTCTCTCACTCAGAAGAACTATGCAAGCAGAGGAATCGGGAAAGGCAAGGCACAGCTAAGATATGAAAACCCAGTACATCATCAAGCCTGGAAGCATTTTGTGTAGAAACAGTGGCACTAACACTTCCAGTCTAAAGGAAATGGCAGAGGCACATAAAACTGGAGAAAAACAAGAGTTTGTTTTGCAAAACAAGAATATTAAGTAGAACATAACAATATACTGCAGCAGCAATATCTGAAACCTGGTTGACTGCAAATTCAAAAAGCCCTGGTAATTTTGTCATTAAATGATTTAATTCAGCAACATTTAAGGTTCTGTACCTCAGCCTCTGTCAAACAACAAAAAACAAAAGCCACCACAACACTAAGAAATTTCACAGTAATTCTGAACAATGACTCGGAATACCTATTCTGTCTCAAACAGCCTACTAATTAAACTCCCTTTGAGCTCTACTAACCAGTTTTTCTAGTGCACAGAGGAAAGTAATTTATTACAGACCGGAATACAAAATTTAATATTAACAACACAACCTGTGTCTGCAGCACTTTTAATCTGATCAGCGAAAACATAAATAAAAGCTGCAACCTGACAGCTAAGAAGGTTAATCTGTAGTAGTTAGATTTCCGTAGATTACTTTACACAGCATCTGGAAAGATGCTGAGAAAACTAAAGCCACTTTATCATATTCCAAAATGTGCTACCTATAAAAATTTTGCTATCCATCAATACTTAGACTGCAGTGAGCCTACTTAAATTTGCTTCAGCTTTAACAGCAAACTTTCAAGAAATTTAAAACAAGAGCAGGAATTTAAGTATGTTTCAAATGTTTATAAAATTCCTTTTAGGTACTTGCAGGTAATAGAGGTAATGAAAACTGCTTAAAGTAGAAAATATTATTACTTTGTTGTTGTGCATGTACTTAGTTCTATCCCTTAAATGTCTTGCTAATTTTGTTGAGAAGAGTATCAGCATGAATATGCTCCTCGAATTTTCTCCAGACTGAAAAGCAAATCTTTTCCTTTTAAAGGTGGCAAATTTCACCTGTATCAGCCAGCACCTTCTCCTATGACACTATGCACATATATGGCACTGGATGTATGGTGTGGATGTCGTGACTAGAAGCCATTCTTGCTGGCTGACCACCACTGAAAACAGGGCAGGTTTTATGATGCACTACTCTTGTAAAAAAGGCTTTTCACAATATCAAACATGTAGGTGGTAAACAGAGAGGGAAAACATACATATTTCTCCTTTTGTTTCCAGTTTGGCAAAGTACCTAAACATACCTAAGCTAGAGCAAATAAGTACCACAATGCTACCAATAGACAAAATCAAGGTAGCAAAGTAGCTATTACAGTGTAGTAGAAAGCATAAGGGGAAAAAAAATGTTATCAGTCAAGCTCCCAAGCTGTTCATGTTTGGGGTTGGGTTTTTTTGGTTTAAGACAAAGTGGCCTCCAGAGCAGGAAAGTATTTTAAAAAACCGTAGAGAAATAGGAGAAAGAGATGCATTGGTAAATAGAAATGACACAGATACAGCACATAGAAGAACAGAGGAGTCTAAAAAAGGAACTGCTGGAGAATACTTCTTCCTTGTTAAATGCCATATCTTCTCATGCCCTACCTACCATCCTCACAACAGGGAAAGTCAAAACACCCCCCACATCTAACCAACAGCATCCTAAGGAACAGGAAGGTGGCCTCATTTTATGGGTCCTAGAACGCTGTAGCAAGAGGAAGCCTGTTGATATCTAATTTAAGGTGCTTTAAAAATCTGCGTGAGCACAGTTGTCTGTATAGGGCAGCAGGCACATTAGACCTTCTACCACAGAAACAGCAGCCCCTCTAGTACAGCAACAATTAATCATACTGGCAATACTGCCATTTGTTTTGCTTGCAGGTGAGTATGACACAGCTTTTTGTCCATCTGCTTTTGCAACACCCCTTAAAAACCATCTAACTGAAAGAAACCCCCAGTCTGGGCTCCTGTGAATAAAAGTAATAAAAACATTCAGTTCCCCCCCCCCCCCCCCCAAGCTGATATATTCCACTGATTAAACAGATGCTGTGAGAGTCATAAGAACAGCAGTACTGGGTCAGAGCAGAGGTCTGCTTAGCCCAATATCCTGTCTCCAGCAGCACCTGCAAGTCAGTAACTTGCACTGAAATTCCTAGCAGGGACAAGTAGGAACATCTGCAAAATCAGTGACAGATCATGCTCAGGAAGAATGGAGAACAGCAGTTATGTCCAACAAACCCCAGCAATGAGTCAGCCAAAGCAGAGACAGTGAGAAAAGTCAAAGAAATGGACTTGGACTTCAGCGACACGATGCTTTCTTCCCCTCTTTCTCTACTCTTTTTAGAATCAAAATCTCACAGGGATGACAGGGACCATGGCATCAGAGAAATGGGAAACATGGCACCTGGGCAAAACCTGTCTAAACAGGCATGCAGAGATGCAAAAGGGCCTGAACAAGACCCAGGCTGTACCACAAATCGTTTAAGAAGTCAGAGGCTGCAGTACCCTATCAATGACCGCTGCGGGAACCAAGCATAGGACATGAAGTAGGATGCTTTTGAAATCCAAAGACGTATGCTTGTCTGTTGGCAAAGGCTGAGCATCAGAGCAACTGCCAATAACTGACACATTACTGAGAAGGTTGGTTACCAGTGCTGACTATAAGCACGCAATTGCCAGTGAGCTGCACACAAAGGTTGTTGGGACTCCCAGTTCAGGCAGCAAGAGAAACTATCCGTTAAGCAGGAGAAAAGAATAAATGGTGCGCAGCATTAAGGATGTGCAGGTGTAGGAAACAGTGGTAAATCCCTCTCTCCATCTCTTCTTGGGCATAACAACGTAACGTAACCAGAAATTAATGCCTCTTAACCGTAAGTAAAATTAAGATGATACCCTAAGTTTCAAAGCATTGGGATCGAACCTTTGAAGTTTTCTGGAAGCAAAGGAGAAGGAAAGGATTTAAGGCCAGGCAAGACCTCCATGCAGTAGATATCCCCAAAGGAACTTTGCCCTCTACAGATGGCAATCTCACTTGACAAACAGATAGAAAACAGGTTGGCTTGGTCATGTAAATGGGTCCTTGCTAAAGTCACAGTTAGAATAACCCCAAAAGCAAAGAAGATATGAAGGATGGGGTCCAAGTGGATGGAGTCTGAAGAGGTACTTTGTTTCATCAGTATAGGGACTGCACATAAACTGAGCTAGCAGAAAACAGAGGAAAAAAAATAGGAGTGCCAAGGACATACACTCCCATGGGCAGCAGATCCCAATACTGATCTGAAGGTCTCAGGATGACCATTCCCAGAAGTCAAAGTAAAGATGATTTTGCAGGGCTCTTCTGGCATTAGAGAAAAACACCTGCATGCTGGGAAGTCAAGTGATGATGAATCAGCTCTGCAACAGAGAAGGCCAAGAACTTCCTGGCTCACCAAGGCTGAGAAACAGGTACTGCAGGCAGGTCAAATAATCCTCGTCACAAGTTTACTAAACACCACCTTAAAGCCAAAAAGCAGCTCCTAATACAGCATTGGTAAAAAACAGTCTTGTGAAAAGAGAGATCAGAAGGTCGACCACTTTCAAAACCATTTAGACTGGTTTTACACAAGCCACTTTTGCTCTCGGACAAGTTGTCTAGCAAGAGCCCTGGGGAGACAGGCAGAGTTGACAGCCGCAGCGTGGCCATGCTGCTCGTTGGCATGGCTGAAGGGCAGAAGGTCTTGAGTAGCAGGGAATGGATGAATGCTGGCAAAGTCAGCTTCAGAGCCCTGACAGACATCTTGGTGTGCTGTCTACTGCTGCCCCAAAAGACCCTGCCTCAGCTGGAAGGTAGTGCATCATCGGACACTGCTGCCAATCTACCAGAGCTTTCCTGCAACTCTCTCATTCCTTTCCTCCCTTCCTCCTTGTCCTCCTTGGGCTAAAAGGAAAGAAAAGGAAAAGGGTTATGGCCAGAAGCAGCTGTACATGAGTGCTGATGCATGGGGTCTGTGCTTCTAGAGGGAAGAGCAGAACGAGGGAAGAAGGACAGACAACACTGGAGGCTAAGGGTGGACTCTCATCAAATAGAGGGCTCCACGAACACAGCTGCATCACCTGGCTGTTCCCTGGCAGACACTTATCTTCAATGCAGATGATACAAAGGATGGAAAAAAGCCTCAGACTAGGAGGTCAGCAGACACACTGAAAAGCCTCATAAATAACCTTATAACTGGAAATCATGATTTTGTAGACGTGGGTGTGCTTGTACTGTTGGGGAAAGCCATACTGCTTATCCTTCCTCACTAGACTTGATGGGAAGGTGGTGTTATTTACTCAAACCGAGCAGTTAACACTGCGAAGAATAAACTAAATATGCATTAAAGGCATTTAATACACTTCAGAACAAGCTCAGGATTGAAACTGCTGAAGTTAATTAGAAAGCTCTTTCACAGCACAAGGGTCATGCCTCCTTGCCCCAACACTCATTTCAATTGTTTTTTTCCAATAATCAAGAAATCAAAATTCTTTTGTTCGCTGGCACAGAGTATGCACCAGACGACTGCAGAGAGACGATAAAGAAAATGACGGATGCAAATTTGACCGTTTTCCTCAGCATTTAGAATAGACATCAAACCATACCAAACACATTTTAGAAATCCAGCACTAAAAGACACTCACTACTGTTCCTGTGTTCCCTCCCCCACAGTACTAATGAATTTAGTTCAGATACTTAATGCAAATGCTCATTTAGATAATCAATATTTGGGGATTGTCTTAAATCTGCAGCCCTTAGAATAGGATATGCAACACTGAAATTAGGTTTATCTCTGCTCAAGAACAGAATACACTTCAGGAAATAAGAAGCTATAAGAATAAAATAACTAGGCTACCAAATTAAGATCAACTTATCAAAGGTCTTTAATGACATTGAGCCATATATTTAGTCTTTTAAAAAATAATTCTAGATTTTGTTTAAAAAACTCTGAAATATGTTTGTTTTTTTCATGTTTTCCAGTATTTTATTCTCTGCATGCAACTGGAGGTACCAGACAAAGTTTATAACCAAAAATTGAAGCATGCTCTGTATTCCATCTGATTCACAGAAAGAATCTTCCCCCCCTCCCCCCCCCAACTCCAAAACACATTATTTTAGACTTCTGCTTTTCTGGGCACTTGACTTTCAGCTCTAGTTGTACTATATCTGACCACTCTTTCCTTACTGCATTTTGACCATGCACTCAACACAAAGAAGTAACTGCCATCATACAAATGTCCCGTACCTACTAAAATACAGTAAGGCCAATCTACAAGTCACTTCCTAAAAAAACTAATGTTAATTCGGTATTATTTTTCAGACAAAAGCACTCTAGCAGAGTACTCTGCTGCATAAATATTTTTCTTATTTCAGCAAATATTAAGTCTTTTGCTTTCAAGGAAGTCAAATGTAGAAAACTGCACTGCTTCTTACAGAGATACCCTATACAGCCAATTTGAAGGGCACTACTGAATATGGCCTTCAAATGCAATCAAACCAAATGCCAAAATTATGTTCACTTTGTAAATGGTGAACACTACAATACATAAGTTTTGGGGTTTTTTTTTCTGTTCTGAAGGATTGTGTTAATTCTCATCTACTACTGGAGGAAAGCAACTGCTGCTAACACTCAGTCTAGTCTAACAAGATCTATACCAAATAAATGATCAGAGATCAGTGACTAGTTACCATTGCTTTACAGAGAATTACTAAAAACCCCTTCCAAGTCAACAAGGGAATAAACTACCTCTACAAGGTATTTTTCTCCTAAACCCTGTTATTAGGTGGGCTTATGCCATGAGGCATGAGTGTTTACATACTTTCTAAAGAGTTTAGAAGTCTTATCTAACATAATCCCTACATTCTATAATCCTATCTGTTTAATGTATTTTAAGTGGGGAAAACCGCTGGAACCAGTAATATCTCAAAATGGAAGGCACTTGCAAAGCACAATCAGTGAATTGGACATCAAATGTAGAACAAGTTTATGCTCAGATTAGACTTTCAGTCATTTAGGATCAGGTAACTCAATGCCGGGTTTCACAGTAAGCTATATTTATCTGCATATGGGTAATTTTTTTCTTCCAATAGGAAACACTTTTGGCCTGCCCATTTATAAAAATTCCTAGAGAAAACATATACAAAACACTCATAGCCTTTGTCTGTGAAATCTGCAGTGAATACAGGTTTTATCTACAGGTTCTAAACATAAACAGATGTGAACCATTTCCCTTGAATGAATATTCCCCCCCCGCCCGACAAAGCAGCACAATTTTACTAACATCTCTGCAATTTCCAGCCTGAGTCTTTCAAACGCAAACTTAATCACGCAACGGTTACCTATTGTCATGAACTGTATTACCAAAAGGCCTCTTCCCTCTAATTAAATTTAACCATTAATCCTGTTTTTGTTTTGTGTCTTTCCATTATGATGAGCTTTCAGAGTCCCCCTTCGATCCCAAGATAGACACCGTGACCTCTCGCTCATCTACTCTATCAGGTATCAAAACCTCCCATTAATATACGTAAAGCTTAGCTGTTGCCCGCTGCAAACACTGGGCCAATACTAGAAGACGCCTGTTTTCCTTAGTAAACTTAAGTAGTGTTTTATTGCTACTGCGCACTTGCCATCAGACTCAAGAGCTTCCCTCCTGGGGAGCCATACTGTTGGGGAACATGATCGTACGTGGCTTCCTTCCCTCCTGCCTCCTAGGGTCACCATCACGGTGTGCAACTAATGGCTTCTGCTCCTGAGGATACAGACCTTCTCCATCCACTACTTTCAAAACAGTTACCGATTCCAGATGCTGAAATTAAGGCTGCTTAATTAGGCCCCAAATTTCAGGAAACTCCAAGCATGCAATCTCTGAACAGCACGTTCCAGACAGAAACACCAGTTCAGCACCATCATGCACTGAACACGCTTGGTTAAATAAAAAGCAAAGACCCAGATTTTACAGCAGCACCTTTTTGGTATGTGCTGGTAAGCTGCTCATTATACAGGGAGACAGGAAAAAATAATTTTCATAGAGGGCAGATGACACCAACTTAATGTAGCATGGACATACTTCTGGACCAGAAGGGGTTCATGACAGCTCGCTGAGAGCACAGGTAGAGCATCCTCTCCAGGTTAGGAATTTACTGGTTTCTACAGAGAAATGAGCATTGAACACCACTTACGTGGAAGATATTTTCCTGTACTCTCTCATAATGCTGCATTATTTCTGATGGCCGTTTTGTAAGCTTTTGGTTCTTGGATCATATGGTTGAACATCCAAAGAGTAAGGAATGGACAATCTGTAACTTCTAGAGACAACTATAGGTAAAACAGTATTTCTTTCTCTCCTAACATGTGACAACACACAGATGCTACTGCTTTGAGTCAATAGCTTGCCTGTCCTGGATTTTCACTGGGATCATCAATATTTATATTACACTTACAATGCCACAATTATTTCTGAACTGCAGTTTTAATCTAAGTCTGCACCAGTCCTATAAATACCTGAAATTAAAACAAAAGATGTAAATCTTTGTGCGTAATCTTAAAGGAATTGCAAATTCAAAAGGAACAATTTAAGAACAGAGTTGCATTTTGGGCAGAGGAGCAATGAAGTTCCTGATTATGCATGCAAAGAACATCAAATTGTACCACACAGCAGGAATAAGCAAACTCTGTCATAAGTTAAGTGATGCACAGAAATCCTGTATCAATAAACAGCCTGCTTTACAGTGCGCCTGGATCACTGTACGATACTAAAGATTATTTGAGATCCAAAGATTTTAGATACCGATCATTCAACAACTCGCAGATCTAAGTTTTTGTGTAGATTACAGAGAAACAAAAATATAATTCTTAACAGCTCAGCTAAGGCCACCTAATCAATTAAAAAAAATTAATAACAAACATTCCCTTCTCCCACACACAAACTACGTCAACAAGGACAACTCACTTGGCCAGCAGCAATTACAGTGTCTCTGACGGACACTACACTGACTGGATCTTTTGTTTTCAAACATGGGACAAAACAAGTTCAGCATTTCTTCTCTCAAAATTTTCTGATGAATTCAGTCCTCTCCTTCCCCAAGTCAGGAAGATATTTATCACTGGCTTTCTTTGGACAAAATAAGAAATAAAGAGCATCTGCAACACTGTATAGCTTAGCATCACTTGTAAGCGCTGAGCCTCACATCCATCTGAAGCCGTAGTCTTCCTCCGTGAAGTCACATCCCTTCATCTAACGCTGCTCTAAAATGTTTATGCCATTTAGGTTTTTTTTTTAAACTCAAGTTCCTTCTCATTTTTTGAGAGCAGCTGATTAAACCTGAACAACTGGGTTGTTGGACGAAATATGCTGTAGCTATGAAATGGTACAGCAGGGACCAGTTTCACTGTTAATTTAAAATGCTAGAATTAATTAGGTAGTGTAAATGAAGAATTTAATAAGCACACTTTACAACCACAAGTTCTGCTTTTATTAAACACCCCTGCCAAATGAAGGCAACCATCTTCAGTCTGTTTTTCCTTGTCTCATTCCCTTAAAAATCTCTGCAGTGAAAAAAACATTTTTTTTCTATTGCAACCCCTCCCCCATAATTAAAATGTATGCCTGACTTCCATCTCCTCTTTCAAGTCATTAGCATCTTTTAAAAATGCTACTGTATATCCTGCCTGTTCTGAGAAGCTACCAAACAAAACCGAAGTTTACAATTTTGGTTTTGAATACCAAATTAAAGGCTGTCTTAGAAGCTGTCATTCCTATTCAACTCAGTACGGTGTACTACCAAATTAGCATATTTTTTTAGTAAAGGAATATGCTTGTTTAAACATGTGTCTTTCCAAAGCGAGGGGTAACATCACGAATCAATTTTCTTAAAAAACCCTACTACTGTTCTAAGACTGCAAAGAGACTTGGAGCAGATGATTATACCTGACATATATTGTTTAATCCATTTTAAAATTAATAAAAGAGTTCAGACCATAAATTCTCTCAAAGGGATCCTGTATGTATAACAGACTTTGTTTAGCTTTGAACTCATTGAAAAAAGTATTTTGGGATCCTAAACATTATTGCACAAAATCTGTGCAATTCCTTAATAGGACAGGGGAAATCAAATCTTTTACAGGAACCAATTCAATCCTATCTAGCTTCAGAAATACATTCGAGATTTTCTAATACGGTTTTGCTAGAGTAACTATTTAATGATGACTTGGTTTATGACCTTTTCTGTTTTTCTTGAAGCAACCTCTCTCTGCAGCTTTTTATTCTGGCTTTCCTTGATTTACCCGGTATTTTACCTTAGCGAGAAGGAGACCAACTTATTATCTATGAAGACAAGCTATATTTTTAATGGAAAGAGCTCCAACATTTGTTTAGAGGCATACCACAACAGCACACGCTTAGCTAAGATTTATTAAAACCACAAAACTTTGAACAGAAACAATGAAAAAATCCAAAAGCAGACAAAACCTAAATTGTTTCACGCCTTCACCAGTTCAGCAAGAATAGCTTAAGAACTTACTATTTCTTCTGCAATATGGCTTTCACTGTCAAAAAATCTACACTGATTTTTAATAAGAAAAAAGCAGAGAACCCCTGAAGAGCCAGTCATTCCTGTAACAGCCTACTGGCATACTTCCACCCCTACTCTCCCAAAACCCATAAAAACCCAGAAGCCTAATGAAGAACACACTTACATGACGATCCGGAAAGATGAGCTGGGTATGACCTCAGTGCATTTCCATTTTGTTACTCTGAATGTTCTAAGAACCTTTAAAAACATGGACTGCTTCTGGCAGAGGACTGCATTCAATTTACTAACTCTGAATTCAATGTGAGGAATGAACACGCATCCTAAAATTTAGTAATATTGCACAATGCCTGAAAACCTTGGCAAATTAAGTTGTTTTCAAAAATGGCACAGAGACTTTGGGGGACAATTCTTTTTTTTCAAATTTTGTTCTTTTATACTTTTATCACTTCTTAAAACAACATTTAGGCTCCTCATTTAGGGGTGATGTTCTCAAAGCATCTAAGTTGGTTTTTTTTTGTTTTTTTGTTTTTGTTTTTTTAAGGATGGTTCCTTTAAATTATTTTACTGATCAAAGATTTATGCACTTTGTACAGAAAGAAAAAGCATAGGCAAAACACTACCCAAGAATGTGTCAGAAGATCATATAGCAAATTTCTCACATCTTCAAATACAGAGACAAAAGCCTGGAGATGGAATGAAACAAAACGAATACTGTTCCTAGCCGATGAAGTAATGGCTCCCCGTCCAAAGACGGCCAATTCTCTATGAAAACAACACTGAATATCTGAAGTCTTGAAATTATATTGCAAGGAAATCGCCATGAATTTGAACGATATGGGAAGCAAAAAACTCGTGAAATATAGGACCTGTCATGATCAAAATTCAAGCTAGGCATACTAGACTCCTGCAGATGGGGGTTAGGTATTCACTTCTGCCTGAAATAACTGAAATAACCTGCAATTTAGTTTCTCAGATTTTTTTCAGACTAAAAGAAAAACAACAGTCTGGAGCTAAACTGGTCTGGTGGCAGATAAAGGGTGGTATGTCACACTGGGATACTGCGCCAGCTATACTTATAAAACAGGAAGACTTCAGTTATTTGCATTGAATTTTGGGGGGAGGGAGGTTATAAGCGATTTGTTTTTCTTTAAGTAGAAAAAAGTAAAGAATAAATAAAAGTCAATTCCATTTTTCAATCTTCTTCCTTTTAATACCCCTGAAGCTGTGGCCCGATCGGAAGATATATTAAAATAGATACATCATGGTCAACGTGCTAAAGAAAGCTCTGCTGGACTACACTTCTGTGGACTTGAGCTGCCCTGCAGCTACTGCTATTTGTTATGTGCCTTGTGTTCAACCAGAACATTGCTAGATGTCAGGAAGTAAATAAAAAAGAAGCATTGCATGTTTAAAACACTAAGCAGATCATCCTAATGCTGCCAATACAACAGCTGCCAGGCTGTTATGGAAGTAGGTATGAAAATTTGTGTCTTAATTGCTCATCTTTACATGGTGCCTCTTTCCAGAGAGCACGCACCCAAGTTGCCAGGAGTGCATGTGAGAGGAGACGGCTCCTTTTGTGGAACCCTTTCCTTCCCAATGCGGCTGCTTTCCGTGCTAAACATAACAGCACTGGTGATGCACTGAACAGCAGTGAAATTTCAGCTGTTCCCCACCTACAGTGCGAGTAGACACACAACCTATAAAAGTAACCTATAAAGCAAGCTATAAAAGCTGATTGTTCATCCCATCATCACCTTGTGCATCAGTGAATTCCTCGCTGTGGCAGCAAGGATATGGAGTAGGCTAGGTACATCTGCACCCATCCACACCTCCTCTAGCAATAGTGCAGACATCTCTCTTCTCTTTGAGGTACTATCTGTAATGGGAGGCTTTTCGTATTCTGAAGGCACCTACCAATGGGTGTCGCTTCATGCAGAAAAGGATCATGGCAAATTAAAATGTTTTCAGGGAAGAGTTCGTTAACCAATATCCAGAAATGTCCGAATGAAATCCGGAGCAGTGACTCCCAACTACAGACCACTGCTGTTCAGAACACTGTGGTAAATAATGCTGTGATGGGCATGCAGAACCACCTTGACTTTACAGTGTTGTTAATAAGCAAAAACTTGATGAAGGTATGGTGAGGTTCAAAAAAATAGTCAGAATTAGGAACAGTCAGCTGGCTACAAGCCATTTAGACTACCCTCCTACAACTTAAGTCAATGATAAATAAAACTCAGAATGATCAGGAAAGTAATGACATCATCTGAGCTCTGCTGCAAGAAGCAGCACACTGTGTAACACACATGCAGACTGGCAATGTTCATACTTCCCCTCTGATCTGTAACGGAGACTGAAAGACGAAGGGCTTCTTACAGTTGTTCTAGACGCAGCATGCATCACTGAAAACTTACAAGGTTTACCACCTGAAGAAGTTTACCAGGGTATTTGCAGTATTCCCTGTGCCAAATACTTGCAATATAAGCACAGAGGTTCTGCTGACCCCAAATGTAAACTGACCCTGATGCACATAAAGTCAACAATATGAAGCACTTACCTGTAATTTTGTCTCTCACGAGCTTGCAGGATTCGATTTCACCAATGCTCCCAAAGAGACTCCTGAACTCCTCCTGGGTCATGTTCTGGGGTAAATAGTTGACTATGAGGTTGGTTTTGCTGTCATCTGTAGCAGCCCCTGTCTGCATGGGGGAAGGGCAGTTTCTACTGTTGCTGGAGGGTCCATTGGTTGTATTGGAAGTAGGGCCATTCGACACCTGAGGCTCCATGGTGCTAATTATCTATCAAAATAAGAAGAGAAGGGAAAAAAAGACACCCTTAAGTTTCATAGATACAATAGCTATTTTTAAAGATACTTACAAATGAATAAGTAGGTAGCATTCATGGCCAATTTAGATACTTCAACAAAAAACCCCGGCTTGATTCCTCTGTTATTGTTGCAAAGTAGGTCACGCTAGTCTTCGGCTGTGAGCATATACTAAGATGCAGTTAAAAAACCTTCTTTTTTTGTTAATGCGAAGCTGATTTCTGCTTTCATCACGCAGCCATTTTCACAAATGTAAATTTAAACCACATAAATTTAATTATAATTTAAGGTAATAATCATAATTAAAATTACAGTTCCATTAAATCAGATGCAGTAAGTGTATGGCTCTATATGAAAAGGTAAAATATTTTACCTATTTAATAACTGTATCACAGAGTGCAATGACAACAACATTAACCAGGCACAGTCGATCTGCAACGTGTTGTCATTCAGATTGCCTTCAATTAATAAACTCAGTGTCCCAAGACATACCATTTACTGGTTCCAGTGATGACCTATATTCTCCAGTTGTATTTTTCACTAACAAACTGACACCTCTTTAAATAATAAAGCCCTGGATTTGCAATCTTCAGAGATACAAAGGTCTTCAGATATTTACTGGAATCAAAAAGGTTTAATCAGAGAAAGGCTTATCAGGCACAGGTGCAGGCTGGAATTTTAACAAGCGCATCTATCTTGAAATGTGAAACTCCAATTTTCACAGAAAAGACTCACATAGACCTTTCCAAAAAATGACAAATAAGAATCCAGCTTAGCAAAGTGCATGCAGGACAGTAGCCCCATTGTCACCAGTGCCACCGGTCATGTGAGTAAAGCTGCCTGCATGTTTATCTGCAGGCTGAGGACTGAAGAATGCAAGTTTTCATCTGAAAACTGCAGAGGCAGACAAAGGAAGCAGAAAAACCTGGGTACTTCAAGCTTTTTCTATATAGGTATTTGCCTCTGCTACGGCTTCCAGCCTGTCATCACTGTCACCAGTGCTGACAAGGGAAGGACATCATCTTAGTCTCAAATCTGGGTAAGATACAGCAATGCAAATGGTGGCTTTTGCTGTCTACTGTGACATTTGCGATGTGCAGCTTCACTGGCATCTCCTCTCAGAGAGCATCATCCCTCAGACGGGCTCAGCCTCCCTCCACCGAAGACTGAGAGTCAATGCTGCAAACTGCTGCCCCAGGCAAGAGACTCCACTGCCCAGGGACAGGGACAAACGCGGGGAGAACTGAGGGCTAAGACACCACACGCTCTGAACCTTGTGTTCATCCGATCCTGTAATTACTGTAATTACTCAAGACTTAATTTGCTTTCTTTTTTAAATCCAGGGAGGTACGCGTTGTGACAAATTAGGCCTGTAATTCAGGAGGATGGGGGAGACACACCAAAAAAGGGGGGTCTATTCTAAAATTAACTGCATGAGGGTGGTTCAGACTCTAAATAGGTTATATTCCGGTCAATTCTATTTTTATTTATTTTTTAATTGAAATGCTTCAGCATTAGGTTAATGCCTCATGTAGGAAATAACCCTCTTTTTTATCAATGGAAATAAGTTTTGAATTACCATTATTTTTTATTATCAAGCCCAGGAATAGCTACTCAGTTTAACAATTTTTAAATAAAAAGCAGCCTTGCCACATTGTGCTTAACAGAAAGGCCTTAACCCACACAGCAGAATCATTTTGAAAATAAACTCCACAAAAATAGTAACTTCTTGAAAGAAATCGGCACATCCAAACCAGAATCCCCCTGCCAATTTTACCAGCCACGTGGCACCGAGCGCTGCTGACATCCTCTGCCAAGCTGTGCCAGCCCCATACACTCCTCCTTCAAGACTTTCCCTTTTACCCGGTATCAGCCATGCTTCCTTTTTTCGATCTGATTTCATACATGTATTTACTCGCACATACTACTAAATGCTTCAGATGCTGCTAAATCTGTTCAGCTCGGGATTCCAGCTGGAAGATCATCCTTTGGTCTCTGCACCTCCATGACCCCCCCAGCAGACACAGACACCAACTCTAAGCTTTGCTAACAGCCTGCTGCGGGGTCAGGGTTTTGCACCCCAAGGCTAACACGCTTCAGCTGAGCACAGTGTGCTCCTATATGCTCTTATCTGCATCAACTTGATTAAAATTGGGGGCAAAAATTCCAGTTCTGACAATAAGATACAGTCAGAAGACGAGTGAAGCAGCTGACATGGTTAACTGCAGCTTTCCGCGTGCATTTAAATCATCTGACCACATCCTTTCCAACATAAAAAAATCCACAAGGTAAACTGCAATTTTAGGGACTGATCCTGTCCTTCTGAAGCAGACAGGAATACCACACCACTGGTTTCAGTTACAGCAGAAGCAGGACTTCAGCACAATGCTCCGAGGAAGGTGCATCATCTATTATTACCAAAGGACACAAAAGCTATCTGTAATTCCCCATGATAAACAATAACCCTGGATCTTTTAAAATCTGTGAAAGAAAACAAAATTCAAAAAAGGCTTGTGTCCTACTTACGCATTTTGCAAACTCTTTTTAGTTACATTTTCAGCATGCTTACCTTCCACACCAAGCAAATAAACAGAATTCAACTCAGATATTTAACACATTCAGAACATTAAGATTAAGCTGCTCTGTAAAAATCTGGTTTTGAACAAGTAGTTTTCCTCATTAATACTTCATCAAAATCTCTTGGCATAAACTAATGTTGCACCAGGTGCCAGGTTTTCTTCCTAGTTACTCTCACTCAACGCCAATGAGGTTTTCCTGATTTTTCAATAGTAGAAAGGAAAATCAAGGCACTTACTCGCCCTTCAAATTATTGCAAAGTTGTAGGTTACTGAAAATCTATTTGCTATATATATAAAAGAAGTGAGATAATGGATAGAGACAAATGCTGAAGTATTATTAAAACCAATTCTGATAAAATATTTCAGATAAAATTATGCAGTTAAAAAAATTACAAGTCTCCATTTACAGAGTGATTTCTGTGCAAAAGCAGTTATGTACCAGAGCTTGCATTCAAAGTTCTCATGGGCACAAAGGAATAATACTTATTTTAGATGTACTGACTCACATCCCTAGTGAAGACTTAAATTATTAATGGTAACGAAAAGGTAAGTCCTAGCTCTCCTTTCCAAACATTCTGTGCTCTCCCATACACGTCTAAAGCTCAAATCCACTGTTAGGAGTTCAGTGTGCATGCACTGGGACATTAACTGTCGATGACTGTTTTTAACATTAAAGTAGCTGTTCATCCCACATCAGTCAGCACATTACATAAGAGTAACATTATTTATTCAAAGAATACATTTCAACATGCTATTTGCTGTTTTTTCTATCCACAACACTAAGATTTAGATTTTTTAATTCAATACCTGTACCACAACATGAACATTTTTGAAATAGATATTCTAGTGTCCTGGGCACACAGTTAACTTCCATTATGTTTTAATTACTGGTAATAACTTATTTTCTTAACACACGAAAGTGTTGGGCTGTAACCAAATTCTACAAAAATACTAAAGGAGGCTATAAGTCTAACTCATCAAGGGCTTATTTGGATAAGGGCAAAAAAAGATGTGGAAAATCCAGCAGTGACTTAACACCAACATTATTTTTTTTTTAAAACAAGATATACTCTTATCCCTTGAAGACTAGTATTAAACCTCTATACATGTCACTTAAAATTAGCAACATCTCTATGTTTTTGTAGACCTTCTCTGAACTAATTTAGGCAGCTACTACTGGTCTTGAAATATGACAGTGCAAACGTCATGTGTGATGCCATTCACACGCTACTGGTATAAAGAGGCATTTTCTTTTGGGTGGTTGTTTTTGGCAACAACTTGCCAGACTCCCAATACTGCAACACCATGTTCTATATACAGAATAACAGTATCTTTGAAGAAGAATAAGCTGCAGTAACTGTTGATAGACATTGATAATTTAGCTACCAATAATTTGAATATTCTATCTTTATAACATTGAAAAAAATACTATCTGTGACAGAATTTAAAGACTGCAATTTTGTAAGTTGAAGGCAACCCATATTTCAAATTCTGGATGTATTTCATCAGACTGCTACTTTTAAAAATGTCTTCTCGGTGTACTACTTTTCTCAGTATGGTAATGTATCAGCAAAGTACGAGGTATTTTAGTTTGACAGATTTCACAAAGAAATGCTTTGCTGCTTGGGAAGACAGCATAAGCTTTGCCAGTGTTTTGCAAAACACTGCTTACCAAAATGCTTGGTATAACCCCTCCTACAAAGTATCAGCGACAAATAACCATTATAGCAACTCCTACATTACAAATAATGTTTCAGAAATACTTCAGTCATATCTTCATGGTTTGTTTTTTTGTTGTTTTTTTTTAACAATTAAATTAATTTCAATTTATTCCTGCTGAAATATTAGCTCCAACAATAATGCAAAGAATACCTGTATGTATAAACACAACTATTACAATGCTTAAACAAGCTAGAGTAACTGACATTAATCTTCACTTATTACCGTAAATGTGACATCCATCTACCATTACAAAGCACAGTTAATGAATCATTTAGAAAACTACCCACAGACTGATTAAGACAGCGTTATCTCCCTATTGCATACATAAGCAATAGCCAATGGCTCGATAAATGTAAATATACATGCTTCATATTTACCAAATTTGTTCTCAGCAGTCTAAAAGAAGGTCTGTATGTTGAACTGAAAGACTGTCACATACGTATGCTGAAAGGAGCTCGTATTCAGCAAATAATTAGCACCCATTCTTGTTATCTGAATTATGTATACTCTACTGCCCATATTTCACAATAAACAGAAATTAATTTATGTATGAAAAAACCAGTAACAATTAAGAATCTTAAGAATAAGTGTTATTTATAGGCACTAAAGAGAAGTGTTTTTAAACATAACACAAGCAATCATTTCCTAAAATCAAAATCTGAAAAAAATACTAAAAATTGCAGAATTCATGCAGACATATCCACTTTGAGGACTCAGAAGTCAAAAAAGTTATCTATAATGAACTGTTCACAGCACCTAAACATCAGGAAAAGTGATCATGGTAAATTACACCTCATGAAGAATTCATGAGGTCTAATTTTATATTTTTTCTAAGTGTTCATTAATGAACAAACTCAGAACATTCTCCCATAAAAAAGAATTTAGATAGATAAAGTAAGAGCTTTGCATTATTTAAAGAAAGCTCTTTAATTAGCATTGCAACTTGTTTGCTTTTACAAGTGGAAACAAATGGTGCCATGGCAGAGGTCCCATAGCCATCTCCTGAACAACGATGACAAAAGGAGAAACAAACAAAACCTCTCAAAGAAAATAAACGTAGATTCACAAAGGTTTTCCTTCTATAATGAGAAACAGGCTTTAACTCCCAGCATATCTGCTCTTTTGAATGGAAGCCAGCACAGCACAAGCCTCCGTCCCACAAGAACTTTCCTGCAGGTGATAAAAACCCCATTTACAGGAGCTGCCTGCCTGATCCATCCACTGCCCTCCCATCTCCCGATCTGCATGTGAATAGCCATGCCAAAGCCAGAAGGTCGGTCCATAGGTATGGAGTGGAACATACAGATACACCCAAGACCAGATCCCTCGGCCCCGGACCAGCGGCTGCATGCCCCCACCCCGCTTCTACCCGCAGCCACTGCTACTCGCTTCAGGGGGATTAAGCCCATCCCTACGTCTTTGCAGAATAAGGCACTGGATCATAAAATCTTCAGGACAGATCATGTCGTCTTCCCATAGAAGTGTTAAAAAAAATACCGATTTTAAGTATTCATTGGTTCAAAACCACAACTGCAGCCAGAGCTAGAAGCAGGTGCACCCGAATCTCACATACACATTACGTGGGCTTCCTTCTAACATGACCTTAGGAGAGGCAAACGATGCTCTGTCTGCAGCTCCAGTACAGATTTTCTTCTCTAACACAACTGTCAAATTTCACTGTCAATTACATTTTTATTAAAGCTTATGTACTGCACAACTAGACTTTGCTATTATTTACCTAATAAATACATCATGAACATGAAATAAAGGAGGAAAATGAAGCTTTTGAGTAAGTCTGCCTGGAGGCAAATCCAATATCCCAGAAACAAATCATTATCTAACCCTCCATATTTTGACATGCTCCCCACTCATATGCACTTTTACATGCTCCACCTTTACTTTCCTTCGAGTAAAAGTCATATTTAATATTTTAAATATAGATATAGCTGAAAGTCTCAGAAAACTAGCTGTCTCTGGCTCTCATGGCAGGGATACAGCCTTTCTTACAAAATATTGGTTTCAGAGTGCGCTGCACTCAGGTTGAAATGGTGTTCAAACATTTTCAGTAAGTTTGCATAATTGTACAGAGCACGCAAGTGATCCATATGGAGAGGACAACAAACGCATTCATTTTAAGAGGCAAGCTTCAGTTCAAATAAATTTATCCTGATCTAGTCCATTACAGACTTTTGTGTGAACATGCTAAAACAAAATATTCTGTCCCCAATCTGCAGTGAAATGAATGCAAAGTTCATTGGCAATATTACTTGTTATCACAGCAGTGCCTGAAGGATATAACTGACACCAGCACAAAGTTGTGCTAGATGCTGTACAAATGGGTGGTTAAGGGCAGGGATTGCCGCTGTACCAACACAGTGACAAAAAAATAGAAAGGCAAAACCTGTTATTTTTATTCCAAGTTTTGCAGAAGGGAAAAAATCAAACCAGAGGAAAGTATCTAGGCAAACTGCTGAAGTTATACAGGAAGCTGTGACAGCTCCATAACACACCACCATATCCTCAAACCTGGCTCAGTGATAAGGTCACCACTCGTAACAATTTTTTCAAAAAGCCAAACAGTATAATGATGCACCAAACAGTGGGGGGTTTTTTGTGTGGTTTTTTTTGTGGTTTTTTTTTTTTGTTTTTTTTTTTTGAGAGAGAGAGAGTTTCAGATAATTATGTCTTCTGTTTCCATGAAATGTAGACTCTACAGTTTTGCATTTGATTTCAAGGACAAAATGGAATGAGTGAGGAAAATAAAGGAGACACCTAAATAAGTCACAATCATTTCAACGTCAATAACTACTAAGGTATCAGTAGAGGAAACTACTGAGAACTACATATCCAATAACCACACACAAGATAGGAACAAATGCATCATATCACACACTTCATATGGTCTCTGACTCTTCCTGGAGGTACTCTGGGGATAAGAAATTGAAGGAGGAGAACTACAATTAGCATACATAGAGCTCAGCACTCCCCAAAGCCCAGAGGAAACACACAGGACTGGGAAGGAGATACATGGACAAACACTCCATGCACAGCAATTTCTGGAAAGCACGATAGAAGTGCTGCACTGCACATTTGTAAGGACAAAACATTCTTCCAGAAGCAGAATATAGTTATAGCTCTATCACATGTATTGCCTCAACTCACAGTATTAGAGGTTCTTCATGAGCTTCTACTGGGCTTAATTTTCAATCACTGTTCTTGAGAAGACTACAGAGAAATTACGCATGTTTGAAACCTCAGAGATGTTTGGCTCTATTCTTCTGTGTTCTCCAAACATCTTATGAAAGTCTACAGCAAACATGCTCAACAGCACTAATGAAACATTAAGTGAGGAAAAGTAGTATAACAGGTGATGGTCACAGAAGTTTCCTACTATCCCTGTATCAGGGTCATCCTTTTTACTAAGACAAACTGACTTCTAGAAAGCCAGCCAGCTATCCCCTTCTTTATTTAGATTGGTTTCACCAGAATTTGCTTGCAATCATTTCTGCCATTAAAGATAATTTACATATGAAGATATAGGAGAACACAGCCTTGATTTCACAGCATTCAAACACCACTCTGGAACACAGCTTTGGAGAAAGCCATCTTCGAAAACACCCAGAGAGGAAAACGGATGCGTCCCCACTCTATTACATGGGTTACACAATTAGCTCAGGTTAGAACCCCTTACAAGCCCTCGTGTCCCACACGCCACGGACTGTGACAAAGGCCGGTGGTGGGGAGGCGTCCCACTTCTGGGCCAGGACACGGCCAAACGGCTCCTGCCCACCCGCGTCCCCAGGGGTCAGCGGCCGCCTCTGCTCAAAGGTCTGTACTGTTTTTAAACCAGAACAAAGGCTACACGGTCAGGCTCTGCCGTCTGAAGCAACATCTATTTCCTCTTCAATCGCCCTTCTACTTCTCCCAAATTCGTACCAGGCAGTTCTGTACCTAAAGTTTTACAAGGGCTTTATTTTATTTCATCATTCTGGGTTGCTCCTTATTCCCTCCTGGCTTTTCATCTGGATCTACTACTTGTTCTTTCAAGCTGCATATGAAGGCTAAAGGAGTCTGAAAAAACAAACAAACAATCTCATCAATAAGATGAGATCTTTCTTTGATTGATGCTCCAAGCCAAAATGTGATGAAAACATCCTCTTTCTCCATGGATTGGATTTTATTAGGCAGATACCACAAAGGCAAGAGGTCTCCCAGTGACTGCCTTGTCCCTCTTGAAAAAGGGACAGTGACTAACAAAAACCATATTTAAAATCTGTGCTACCAGGATGATAAAAAGAAACACCACTGAAAACATTTAAGTATATGAGGCCAACCTTGAAAGATTGGAGAGGGTTTCTGAAAAGCCTGGATACTAGGTAATAATAATAATGATACTACAAGAGCATGGTAGAGATCAACATCCAAGACAGATCTTCAGTCTAAAGGACGTACAGCCTAAAAATACACTGAAATGAAAGCAAAGGAAATTGTGAAAGTCTTTTTATATTTTTGGTTACTTTCTGAATGTTATTTTTAGCTCAGAGTTTTGTTTCCTAATCACTACCTACTTGTTTACTTTACTGACTGTATTACTGAGTTATATATTACTAATCGGTAACTGGATTATATTACTGACTTGGGAATATGTATGTTGCACTGTGTACTGACACACAGATTCCCACAGGTACGTACATGTTCATGTAAGAAGCAGACAGCTGCAAGTCTTCAGCTGCTGTAGACCTGTCACAATTCCACTTTATGTTTTTCCCTTTAAGAAAATAATCTAGAATCATTTGCAACCTGAAAGTTTAGACAGTGAAAGCTGTATCGCAAGCCATACTGAAACCTAAAAACGTCTACTTACCAGAAGGCAAAGCAAAGCAAGGACAGAGGAAGCTCTCTGTGAAGCCTAAGAACATCCAGCCCCCCACCGCTGTTATTTCTACTGAAGTTCTAGAAACAAAAGCTACAATTTTCAGAAGCCCTTAAGCAATTTAAGATTCATTAATGTTCACTGCAATAGGATTTCAGCTCCTAAGCTATAAGTTCTTCTTCTGAAAATGCTGCCCATACATTTTTCATGCAGACAGGCTTATATTAGGCAGGAATGGATAGCTTAGCAAAACGCACACCACAACCAAGATGTTTTAAGGCTCTGTCCTCAACAGGACCTTAATGAAGACACACTGGTAAATGCAATTAGGAAACACTAATCAACATGTGTACATCTCGACTGCTGGCAACATCATCTCTATGGATACTGCTGCTTGCAGGTCTAAGAGATAGACCCCAAAATAGGACTTAGCAGAACACCACAGTTTCCATCTCCATCATCAGAAATGTTACCTTACTGCAAAGCAACAGTGTACTCCTCTTAAAACTGAACTGGATTGGTAACGAAAAAGAAATTTACATCTTTTCCACAATTCACTTGTAAGTCTACAGCCCTCTACCACATTAATATTACTTATGGAAATAAACTTTTCATGAAATATAGACATTCCTGCTTCTGTACCATACCCATGGGAGACACAGGTACAATGAATTACTCCAAAGTAATGTGGCCATCACCATCTTAAAGGTCATGAACAGATAATAAAGTTGAAGACTTGAGAAATTTCTGGTGGAAAAATGATCAGAAATGACCTTCTAGTACGCAGAGGCAGCTGCTTACTCCAATGGTCTCACAAAAGAAGTATCTACACAATGGCTTAAATGAGAGTAAGTTTTAACGTACTGTATGGGATAAAGATCTCAGTAATACTTTACTTAAATTCAAACGATCTCATACATAAAAGCATCTATGCTAAGCTCAAAGACCCACTACCATAGATTAATAATATATTATTCATCAATAAAGGACAAAATATCAAGCACATATGCATGTATCTGTCATAGATCAGGCTAACAAATCCTAATGGTTTATCCTGGACATAAACTCTATTAATCTCTGTGCTAAGGAAGGGAAAGGTGCCACAGGCCAAATCAAACACCCTCCTTATTCCAATTACTAAGATGCCTCCTAAAATTTCCAAATGAAATCATATTCTAATTCACCAAATTCTTATTCAAATAAACAAACATACCCTCGAACACCAAGAAGTAATAAAAAAAAAAAATCTTTCAAAGCACCTCTTAAAAAAAAAACCGACACAAACCAATGAGCAGACCTCACGGATAACATACTCCTGATTAAAACACAATTCCACTAACGCACCCCACAGGAGCCCTGCCGACACCAGCCCCTGCTCAGATACAGGCACTTGCAGACAGGGTGGGACTCCGGCCACCCCAGCTGTCCTGACTCAAAACCCATACAGTACATTTTGCTTAGATGTCAATAGGCAACTGGAAAAATGACAGCATTATTAGAGATTACTAGGCAGAAATGTCCTAACAGTCTGAACATGTAAGAACAGCTTCCTTGAGTATTAAAGAAGTCAAAATAACCAAGTTACTGTCCTTTCTACTGGCTACCTTTCCCTTACAATACTCAACAGTCATAGGCAGACGCTTTCAACTCAGAGCTGGATCCACTCCATCTGTGTGTTTCACCTCAAAGAAGGGTAACTTGGTGACAGAAGTGACATTGTGTCAGTACTAAAACTAATATATCACCTAAGCATCCCTGACCACTGAGGCATTCAGCCTAGGTGTCCTGGTCCAGCCTGGTGTCGAAGCGCTGGAGGAGAACATGGCTCCTGCAGCAGCCGCAATGCCTATGTATGGCTGCAAAGCTTCTTGATAATCACAAAGAACATCACACAAATAACATTAATTTTTGCATATAGCAAAGACTAACAATGGAAATTAAACTCAACAATTTCTACCCCAGTGAGCATCTACATTTGTGAACATTTCTTTCAGTAGTTGGGTAATGACAAGCACAGACAATAAAAAAGGGATTCTAAAAATATACTACTCTTTCCCTGGATTAGTGTGTCTACAGTTAAATATAAACTGTGCTCTATAAATTATCAAACACAATGTCAAATTCTGCAGTGCACTCCGGAATCTCTCACAGAGCACACGAAATACAGAATGATAATTTTGTCCTGGCCCAGTTAGTCTAAAGAACAATATGCTACTGTGCTAGATCATGGAGTTAGTTCCCATCAACGGTCACACTAAAAATGGCCACAGCTACCACCGTAGTTGCGCACTGAATTTTTCAGGACCCTCTGCATCAAGCAAAGAGATTAATTCCCTGAACAGCTGCTCTCACAGGAAGGGAATCAACAGCAACATTGCCACAGTATAGCTGGCACACGCATATTAGGAAGAATTTCCAGCATTCACGCTTTCTGCTAAAAATCAACTTCCCCCTACTCATCTACTGCCAGTAACTTCATTTGGAACAAAGATATACAGGGAACAGTATTAGAACTATTTTTATTTAAGGAGCATTTGTTTACATGCATTATTACTTCTACAGTGTCATGACTGTGCCTTATGCTCTACAGAAATAACAGGATGAGTTCTTTGCCCATAAGTTCTTTTGCACATAGTAAAGCAAGAAGTCACTGACTACCGTTCAAACATCAAGGATGACCAGTGGAAGAATAGAAGTAGAGCAATTAAGTCACATTTACAAACTCTTCAATCAAGTAAAAAAGCCAAATACCCCCAAATATCTCTGATCCCAAATGCAGAACGTGTTAACGCTTCACCACAGTGTAGTGACTTAAAACATGGGTTATTTCATGCTGTTGAGTCATGACTTTTATATTATCTAACATCAAACTGCTTATGGCTATGGGAGTCTACATGTCAGCTTAGGACTGAGAAAAGGCACAGCCTCCTCCACAGATTAGCATTCAAATCAGCAAAAAGGTTTGTTAGTATTTTGCCTCTGTGGTTTTCTATGACCCTCTCAAACCAGAACTACATGAAACAGGTTGACTTCCACACACCTTAAGCACATCATAGACATCAAGAGTTTAAATTAATCCACATATTAAACAAAAAAATCTCCAATGCGAAACCTTCTGAGGAAGTTTAGTCTAGCAATAATAATTCTCAAAGTCACAAATATCAGTTTTGCTTTTAAGAGCAGTAGAGAAACATGGCCGCCTGGCAACTGTCCTGATCTGCAGCAGGAGAGACAAGGGGACAGAGTCAGTTCCTGGAATTCCACATCCTCGCTGGGCAATGGGACATAACGTTGCAAGAGGAGTCGGATCTACCTTAAATTGTAAATTATGAGCATTGCTGTCTTTGCTAGTTTTCCAGTATGCAATAATGAGAGATTCATAAGGGGAGGAAAAATAAGAAGGACAAGCTTCCTTCATCCCTCATGTCCCTACAAAAGCTTTTCAAGAGCACTTAACCTGGGAGTAAACACTTCATAGTGCTCAGAAAAAACAGTCGGCTACTCCAAACGAGCACACATGCAATTACAGGCCAACGCAGAGGGCCCAAGCGCAGTGCAGTTACCTGCTCCAGCGGCAATCTTTTGGTCTCGACATGGAGGGTCAGATAGGACGTTCTCGCCAAACGTCCCTCAGGAAGTAAAAACCAGAGGGAGCTGTTTGGTTTTCCTTCCGCGGCTCGGTGAACGCACCCGGGTACGCAGCGAGGCGGCTGGATCTGAAGGACTTACACTACTGGAAAGGCTCCAGTGGCATTGCTGCCCTCTGCCAACACCGAAAATCACTTACGTGGACAGAGACGCATTACACATGGAACCTTCCTGAAGCACTGCGAATGACAGAACCACCTCCTATAGCCATTTGCGTCTGTTTTGAAACAAACATACATTATCTTATCACCTTTACCTCCACGAGCTCCGAATGCTCAAAAGCCAAATACGCGACCACCCCATTCTGAAAAACACCGGTGCATGGCTCCAGACTAGGAAAAATACCAACCATTATGTTTAAGAGCTTTTATAGCAATAAAAAAAGTTTAATATTAAATGAATAAAATAATTTTTTTTTAAGAATTCAAGGACATATAATTTCCCATCACAACAGCACCGCTGACGCAATTGCGTGTGCCTTGGCAACAAAGGCGTACTACAGAATTTTATATACATCGTGACTCTAAATATTGTCAAAGCCAGGCTTGTGTTTTACTGTGCAACTAAATGATTTCCAGAGAGGACGCACAAAGGTTTAGCTATCTTTTTTGTAATTATTTTTGTCCTTAATATTCTTTTTGTCCCATTTAATTAACGATTCCTAACTGGTTTGCAGCATTTCCTGGCTTTTACATATTTTCTTCGTGGAGGTGAAAGTCCTCATGTAAGACGCAGTCAAAGGCAGAACAATAGGTAAGGCACACTCTCAGCTTCCTCCTTACTTTTTGGGGCCCTAAAGAAGCAATAATGCATTAGGAGCTCCAGAACAGTTAGGGAAAACAGATTATAGTGACAGAAGATACAGATCAACCTAACACCAGTTCTATTCAGCCAATTCTTAATTAATTTATGCAAGCAATGTAAATGCTACAAATAAGACAATGTTAGGTGGTTGCAAAAATTAATTGCATTCTTATAATCTCATCTGAAAGTATTTCATTTCTAACACCGATGTTCCAATGCTATTGCAAACTCTGTCTGAATATTTAAATAAGTAAACAACAAACAAAAGGTCTCTTCTTCAGTGCCACAAGCTATCATCCAAAACTGGTTATAATTAAAGGTGTGAACAACAGAGTAACAAACCTGCAAAGTCAAGGTTCTGAGAAATTAATGGGCATCACACCACTGCACCAGTTCAAATTTATCACTCATTATCTCCCCGACTAGCACAGTGCTGTTTCACATATTAGTGCCTCCTTCTCTTCCCTCCAAGCCTTTCCTGCCTTTTCTAGATGGCTAATTTTAGACAATTACTGCCTCTGACACATTGAGACCTTTTCTCCCTCCTTTCTTCTTCTTGCTGTAAAGCTAGTGACCTACAAAAGCCCCCTGCGCCTAAAATATTCCAGTATTTTAGAAAGTAAAGATTGATCATTTGAAGGGAAAAAGCAAGGAAGCAAACAGTCTTTGAATATCCATTTCTCCAACATCTTCGCTTTACATTATCTCAAACGGTTAAACGTACTCAAATGCAAAGGCTAAGGCAAGGTACAGCTCCCCACTAAAGAGTATTTTTATTAGGATTAAATCTATTGTACTTGTTGAATTGAAACACTACCCTCCTCTTTGCAAAATTCTTTAGAAAATGAAAAAATGTGCCTTGCTTTTAAAGTTACTTGGAAGTCCTATGCTGCTGGTAACTGGACATTTACACAAACAACTGGAAAGCATTACATTACGCAAATGCCCTTTCCCTTCTCATATAAATCCCAGCATTTTCCTTAACGTCCATTCAAATGAGAAGGGAAGATACACATGCATGAACACACACATAAAAACACATGCATACCCATCTCTTCCTCCATCCTACTCGGAAAGAAAAAGAGAAAGAGGAAGAGAGGGAGAGGAGTGCATTGGGGGAGGGGTGACTTTCCATCACAGATTAGCAAATTTTGCAAAATCTGGCCTATTCCTTACAAAGGTACCATGCTTTTTAACATCGCCTCGCTTGCAAAAAGACTGTTTGCGCCCACTTCTCCCCCAAAACCCCAATGACATTGAAAAAAATACTGCATTGCAGTATTTGCCAGTGCATCGGAGTGTATCCAGTTAGCTGTCCCACAGACAAACAAATGTACATTTTAATGTGTCCAGCCATGTAAATGAGTTGTCTAGTGGACACAGATTGCCAAAACAGACAAGTGGATTTGTCAAGTTATCTGCATCTCTCTCCCTCTCGCTATAATATTCTCTGCCACTGCCCATTTCTTGCCTGGGGTGTTTGCTGAAATTATTTTGAAAGTGCAAGTTCCCAAAGAAGAAAACCAATTCCCCCACCAGAATGTGGGACGCAATCATACTTCATTTCTTTTGAAAAACCTTGGGGTGTGGAGTGGCTCTAGGTTATGTACCAACAGTATGACAATTACACACAGAAAATAACCTGCATTTAATTAGTACACTCCCAGCATACCAAGTAGGAAGGCTGAGAAAAAAAATTCACTGTAACCTAGAAGATATTATTTCAAAAAAATTAATACATTAAATATATGTAAGATTAATGCAACTGGATTTTCTTTCAACAGAGTCACAATATTTAACAGGACCAAATAAAGATGATGAAGACTATTCCAAACCCATTCAAATGGGATTTTTAAGTATAGCCCTTCTAGCTCACTGTAACCATCCTTTGTCACAACAGCTCCGGCTCACTTTGAGAGCGCTCAAAAACGCAAAATTAATAAAGAGGAAGAACGCAAAGGAGGCAACCAAGCCAGTCAACAGTGGAGAGGCATGCCTGTATCTAACACGGGAACTTGATTAGTAGAGTACACGGGGATAAGATTTTAAACTGATGGCTGGTATTCACACTGTATCAATATCCAACTGTAAAATTTCCTCCCTTCTGACTAGTAGTTCACCAAGACAACAATTTTTTTTTAAAAATGTCATGTCTGAAGACGACTACATTTTCTCTACCTTTTTGTCTTAACAGAAAGAGGTTTTATGTTTTAATCTTTCGTTAGTATTTGCAGCAATCTTAATTCAATCTCACTAACTTAATAGCTATTTTTCTATAGGAGGATTTACAATGCTATCTTTTACATGCAAAAAGAAAATGTCACTATGTACATGCAGGCTGTATTCATTAATATAATCTTAAAACAAAGAAATGAGGAAGATCGGGGCAGGAACACGTGCGCCTTAAAACAAGGATTACATTATTTTTAAATCTTTGTAGAAACACCAAACTGAACAGAAAATGAAAATGTAGCTACTAGCTGATGACTCTTAAAACAAACAATGCAGCTGTGTATAATAAAAGGCACCCTTATTTATTGTCATGACTAAGTTAACAGATTTAGAACACAGTATCTCTGTTTTGGACAGAAGAAAAATTATTTTACTCTCACGTACAACTACAATGCATGTCAGAATACATCTCTGTGCACATGCACAGGCTGTAAAATACAGAATTTTACACACGCACACACACCCTCAAGATTCCCCCTCCACCCCCCACATTGTAAAGCAGTGCAGTTTTCAGAGGGCCATTCAATTACTTCTTCACAGAAAGGATTGCAGCAGAAGCAATACTTAAAACAAAGCAAATTAAAAGGGGGGATTTAATTTCTTTTTATTCATATTAAAACTAAGCACTACCATTCCTGCTTGAATTTGCATTCAAAGTAACCCTGCACCAGAGAAAGGAAGAAAGTAAAAATATCTGAATATCTGAAGAGGGAAAGAAAGGCATGTTCAATATTCCTGCTTTGCTTCTCTTGTGCCTCCTGATGTGTGATAGATGAGCATTTTCTGGGCAACCACATTTTTATATCTTTTACGCTACCGTCTATCACTTACTAGTCTACTATGCTTTTTTAACACTTCTAGCACCAATAGCTGTTTTCCATTATTGTTTGCCACTACAGTAAGATACCCTCACAATTAGCAAAATATTCAGCCGGCGTTTAAAAAGTAAAGTTGCCACAAGAAGCCTGACATTGGAAGTGGATATTGCTCCAGCAGACATAGAATAGACTGTGGCTAAAGGTGGGGCTGGAGACGAAGAGAAGAATAATCTCATTATTTTCGTAAATTCCACTCAGCGCATAAACCCTAGGATATGGTGAACTCCCCTGAACTGATTATTCTGCCATATAACCATCTGATTTTGTAAAAATACCAATATCACTTAACACAAAATCACTGCTTAGGGTAAATTCATTCTACCTACTGTTCTCATAGGGACATTTGCTGGAAAATTCTAAGAAATGATTTGCAGAAGCTATCAGCTGTGGGAGTTCACTATTATACCTCTGTCAACTTCATTCAATATAATTTACATTTTTTTTTTTTTTTTAATACTGCCTCACAGGATTCCTTGCAATTTTTTGCACGTACAATTTCACAGCAGGGAGGGGGAAAGGGAAAAAAAAAAAAAAAGGAAAGATAACCCCCTTTTGCAGAGGAGAAAGAACAGATGCTTAAAACCAGATTTCTAGAAATCACTGTAAGCCTGAGCCAGAAATGTAATTAACACCTATTTATAAAGAATAATTAAAGTTGTGACTGCCACAAAGAACAGCAGAGATAATCGAGGTAGCCCCTGCTTTTTTTTTTTAGTTTTTTTTTTTTTTTTTTTTTTTTTTTTTTTACACTGTTTGCAGTATTCCCACATGATTGCCACCTGCTCCCCCACTCAGCTTCCCCTATGCTCGTTTCCCCGGCAACCTTTCATTGGCTTTTCCTCCCAGCTATCGCTTTCAGTTCGGCTGCTCAGTCTAATCTTATTTGTTTTACACCCATCAAAACAAGCAGCTAGACAAAGACAATCCTGTAAGAATGGGAAAAGACCGTCGCTTTGTTTCCCCGGTTATAATAAATATCCGCGGCAAAAGTCTGCAAAACGTTAAATGAAGGGAAAAGGGGAGGGGGGCACCCACACCCCCGCACCCCCCAGCATCCCGTGGGGCTGGCAGGAGGGATGGGTATTGTGCGGGTTCGGTCCCAGCCCCCACCCCGGGTCGCCCCGCTCGGCGCAGCCCAAAGTCCCCGGCAGTTGTATTTGATCATGCCATTTTGCACAATCTGTAAGGAAAGCACAAAAGAGGGGACGAGACGAGCGTGTCCGGGCTCCTCTGCCAGGAGAATATCGTCTAAAAATAGAAATACTATTTTTCACATAAATGGCTTTGACTTCTCCCGGCATTTAAAAAAGCACAAAACAACACGGCTCCCCCCCAGCCCCCACCCCGACACAAAAAAACACACCCTTCCTTCCTTCCTTCCATCCACCCATCCATCCATCCATCCTCTACAGCACCGGCTCCATAGGAAACGCAATACCTGAATTTTAGAGGCGATTATTAGGTTTGTATTTAAGGCTGGTGGAATACAAACGGAGATTAAAAGGCATCATCGGCTGCCTGATCCGCCAGGCACATGCGGTACAATGACACCGTGACTGTCAGCAGAGACCATCCTCGCTCGACTGAAATGCAACGTTCAATGGAAACGCCGTGAAGTGCCATCACAGTTAGATACGTTAAATAGATATATAGAGATATATATATACACACACACGCGCGCACAGGCAGACATATCCTGCAAAAAAATAAACAAGGCTCTCTAATTTTATTTTATGACTCACAATCCACCACCCCGAACAAAAGAAATTCGCGAGGCACACGAGAAGCGAGACAAAACCCCACAAGCAGGCTCTCCCCGTTCACTTACCATTTTCAAGCCATTCCACTCCATCTGTGATCACAAAGATGGACCCTTACAGCCCCTCACAGAGTCAAAAGCAAAAAGAGCGTTATGTAAAAGCTGACATTCCTTCTTACAGCGCTGCTGCCCAACGATGCAACAAAATCGACATATACTAGGCGCTGCAACACATACAAGCCTCCTCCTCTTTTTATGAGGTCATGACAGGAAACTCTTTGAAATACAATATGCAGCATTTACTGAAGCTCATATAAATCACCCTCTTTTAAAATTACCATACCTATTGCGCAGTCCACCAAAAGAAAATTACCAATCTCGAGGCTTTTTTTTTTTTTTTTCCCCTCCAACCCCCCCATCCCTCCCCCCCCCCCCCCCCCCCAGGATTTTGCTCTGCATTTGTATCTCCAAAATGTCAATGTGGAAATTAACTCCCCCACCACCACTTAAAAAAAAAAAAAGCCTCTTCTTCCTTTTGCATTTCAGTTAGCCACATACCAGCCTTGCATTAGAAATGAGCTTTTTCCTTTATTCTGAGAGAAATCGCAATTACCTTAAAATGACAAAGTACATCCTTTATTAAAGGATACGCACACATTAAATATGAAAGAGAGAGAGCGAGAGAGAGGGGGAGAGAGAAGGGGGGGAAGGGAGAGATCATGTACAAACAAATCAGTAGCAGAAAACTAAATTCATGTGAAAACACAGACTGAGAACGATGCAGATTCGGGGAAAATCTGTATGTTAGCTTCTAGATCTACCTCTATATAAACCCGCTACGATCAGATTGTAAATCTACTAATACCTACCATAACCATTCTTAATGGCAAATATTGGGTCTTGAAAGGCTTCAACTCTTCTACAGATTTGCTACGGTTTCAGGGAATTATTTTTATTATTATTTTTCAAGAGATCCACAAAGCACAGTGCTAGAGGTTTGTGCAGCGAGAATAAAAGATTAAGAATAGCGATAGTAAGGAGGATCTGCCTTCCCTCTCTCTCTCTGCCTCTGTTTTTAAGGCTCAGGTACCGCGGTCCCCGTGCGGCAGCCCCCGGCGGCGGGCGGAGCGGCGCGGAGCCCTGCTGGAACTGCCTGCCGGCGGCTCCCCTTTACATCCATTTATGGGACCATCTGTCAGCGGCGGGCGGGCGCTGATTGGCCGCCGCCGCGCGGGGAGGCGTTGCGACATCAGGTGCTATTGAAATTAGCCGCTGCCAGATTGACAATGTTAATGATTTGGTGACCTCTACAACAACAGAGACCAGATTTCTGAACTGCTGCTTGTGTCTAGTAATTAAGGCCCGGTTGAAGAAACAACACGCATCCCTGTATTTTTTATCTTTTTTTTTTTTTTTTTTTTTTTTTTTTTTTTTTTTTTTACCTCTTCCCACCCCACCGGCACAGGAGCCCTCGGCCACAGCGATGTCATACCTCGGCCATGCTTCAGTGCCTACATCTTCTTACCTCCTGCACGCCCGGCTCCCAGGTCCGGCGTATTTTAACCACCTTATCTTTTTCGACAGTTGCTTTCCGGAGAAATGCATATTTAATGATCTGCCTCTAGGCTTAAAGGCACAACAAAAGCACTTTGGCGTGCATTTAAAGCTGCATTTATTTTCAGGTACTATTGATTTTAATAATCAACCCATCTCTCCTTCCTTCAGCCCTGTCAGGTTTTTTAAAATACATATTTTTAGAAGGGGATTTGATATTGCTGCCACTTGACGCTGTTTAAGGCACAGCAGACACCGATTTATCAGAGCACTCCCCCTGAACGACAGTAGTATTTCAGAATTATTTCACCACCTCGCTTCATTATTCCTCAGCTCCGCAGGAAATAAAACGATGGCGAACTTTGGGCATTTAAAAGACATTCCCCCCCCCAGCCTTAGAGAGGAACATGCTTAACTTAACAATGCACATTCATTAATCCTCCGCTTGCTGCCACTGACAAACTAACAAAACTTCACTTCCAAACAGCAACATTTTACCCTCTCCTGACCACAGCGAGTTTACTAAAAATTCTCACAAGTTACAAAGCATTTGTTTCTTTCTCTTACTTGGACTTGTTTTCCTAAAGCATGTTTTGGCCAAAGTAACAAGGCATGGCATCCTGTAATCGCCACTAACCTTGAATTTACATTCACCTCAAGTAAAGCAACCGAGGACTACTCTATTAACATACATAGGAATCATTTAATTTTACCATTCACACATTCATTTCAACGGCCAAGTATGTTTTAAAAATTCAGTATCATTGCAAGCATTTTTAAACATAAGAGCTAAAAACGGAGAAGGCTAGGATGGGCCACGTTATAAGCTCACCTAGCTCTTTCCTGGAGAAAGAAAACCTGGCTACAAACCAACAAAACCATTTTTAAAAATACCTAATTAGATAATCATTGTCCTAGAAGTTTTATTTTTTTTTTAAAGTATAAATATGTCCTCTGAACTGCTAAGCTCTGAACTGACATTCCGTACGTTTTAAATTTCTTTAAGCCTTAGACAGACTCACACACACAGACTAAAACACACCAACAAAACATATGAAATATAGTAAGCTTATAAAATCTAGCTACAAACAGACCACGCAAGGAGAGAGGAAAAAAAAAAATCACCTTTAAAAGACATCATACAATGTATTTGTGGAATGAGCACCGAATTCAATTAAAATATGAACAATGTAGAAGGCTGCAGAGGGTTTCTCTCACCATGCATCTCTTTGAGCACATTTGTAGCTTGGTAAAAACTAGTAAAGATTAAACTAGCTTGTAAGATAGATTTCCTAACTCAAATATTTAAGTGACCTATTAGACTGAACACACAGGCATCAAAATGCTACAGAGCTAGTATATTACCATACATTCTTGTGCAAATATACATCGAATATTAAAGTTAGATTTGTAATGCAAATTTTTACTTAAGGTCTCTTCAGGGGTTAATAACACCGAAGAAGGCATCCAGAAATTATTTTTAAGTCTTTTCAACTTCAGCCTACTTGGTTACTACAAATTCGTTATGCATATCAAAAGATTCAGCCATTTTTTCTGAAACAATAATTGCACGCTGCTCCTCTGAAAAATTAGCTATCTTATCCGTCTATAAATCCAGGTACTCTGCACACTGACCACTTTCTCAAAAAGCACCCCACACACGCAGTCTTTCCGAGGAACACTAAAACAAATGCTCAAACGTCCTCAGAGGCCTCTCTGTAAAGACAAAGGCAGAATCCTATTGTTGGAAAAGTCAACCTTATTCTCATGTTTCCAATAGTACCATTTATCTTTCAGGGTAAGGGACTGACCACCGCATCACAGTTGTGACATTTGTAAAGCATCAGATTCTCAATACAGTCTCTCCAGCATCAGCCAGCAAGCCCCTGAGCAAAGCATATTTTTAATGCAATCTTCCCCCACAAAAAGAAACTTGTCTTAAACAGCTAATCCAATATCAAAATGAAATCACAGGGTTGTTTCCCAGCCCCCCCTCCCTCTCCTTACCATAAATGAGCAGTTTCTTGACTCATTAATGACAGTTTCCCTTAAAAGAAGTGATCTCATATCACTGAGCCCCTCTCCACCACGCATACATCCCAAAGGTTGCGGGTATCTTAGCATCAGTAGCCGCTAGCAAGCTCTCTCATACAGAGCCCAGATGGACTATACCAGAAGCCAATTCAGCGTTAATAACTACCTACTCTGTGCAGTTTAGAAGCCTTACGTGGCATAATGTCCTAGGCAACAGCAGCCGATTGAAACCGCAAATAAAAGACAACCCAATTCTCCAAAAGCATCAAAAGGAAAAAATAATAAATTGAAGAACGATTTTTTTAAAAAAATCTTACTTTCATAAGATTAAACTGAATCCTTCACAAACATATGAAAAAGGAGAAAAAACAGATGCTGCCCAGAAAAAGTGACAAAAATATTACCTCATTATTTAACAAAGCAGCATTAAGCGTCCTGCTGATTTCAAACATCTTGCCACAGATTTTGGTTAAGAGAAACAGAAAGAATCCTTTGCAAGCCCTCTGTCTGCAAAGGGTTCTTCAATTTTCTTGCGCACAACAGAATAGTCAATATGTTATTTCCCTAGAGTTCGCACATTAAAACATCTAGTCAGTGAGCTGAATTTTCCCCTTATCACACTGTAGACTCCTGTTATATGTACTGCTCTCTTTGCAAGATTAGCCTGCCCCAAACATGGCTGTTGTTTAAACTATTCTTTAAAGTAACAGTTCACTCCATAACCACCAGGTGGGCAGTGTACACAGAATCAAGTAACCATCTTAAAGATTTTTCTTGGAATAGCTGCTGGTTGTGATATACAGCATAAATCCCCCCTACACTTATCAAGCAGGAGGAAGAAAAAAAAAATATTTTGCACTGTTTTACGCCCTTTCCTCCCCAGAAGCACACCCAAGCACAAAACCCCTAAAATCACTTAAATTTTACCATTGATTTTTTTTTTTTAAAGGGACCTTAAAATTTATGCAGGAGCACTTCATTCAGCAAAAATGAACTAAATGATAAAATCCAATCAGTTCTGAGAACAAAGTGTAATTAAAAGGGAAAGCACACCCATAGAAATGGTCTGTACTGCAGAAGAAACAAAATTAGCATTAAGTTCAGCACAACAGCGTTCTTTCATGGAAACACAAAATTCAGCATGTAAATAATTCACATGTGGGTAGAATCTGTTGGACCTATACCTTCAAGCAAATTTGAAAACACCTTGATAAGATACTGCTATGACGTATTTTGGCTTAAATTCATTTATGAAACCACTGTTGCACGCATCAGAGCACACGGCTGAAATACACAGAAAGGATCCAGTTTTCAACATCACCCAAGTCTCCCAAGTTAAAGTGTCCCATTCCTACACGTCTGCAAGCTATTTAAATTTCGGGGGTTTTTGTGCTTTATTTAAGGTCAAATACCTCAAGGAGTACGTCCATTACTATAAAAAAAACCCCAACAAACGAATTCTCTCAACACTCTACAGCAACACCCAGATGCTTGAATGAGATTGGGATCCTTGTGTCAGGTGCTGTACAAACATTTGAAAAGTAATTTCATACCGAAGGATTTACAAACAACATTTACAAGACCGAGGCACAAAACAGAGATGTGAGAAAGAACAATAAACAAAAAGCATCACAAAATGTCTTTACCAGCTGGGATGAATCGTTGGAGAATTAAGGCATCTCTGGCAACCACCTGTGCTAAGACAGAACCCAAAAGGTTATTTACTGAAGTTAAAGAATAAATGCATTATATGGACAAAGGCTTCTTCAGGTTTATCACCTACAAAGTACCATCACCTAATTCTTTCGTTTATAGCAATCCTTGCTGAGTAAGTATATGCAGAGTAGTGATTTTCTTTGTTGGCCTTTAACTAATATTAAAGTGATGCAGTAATGACTTAACCTTCTTGAATATGTATTGAGTTTCAAGTCATCCCTTTTTATATGAGGAGAAAGGTTATTTGCATCGATTTCTGTTTGCATGAAATAAGCTTATTTTCTCATTCACCATATGCCTTGAACACTAATTAAAAGTGTCACTTTCTTCTAATGTAGAAACGTAATCATTTAGTAAATAAGCATTCTTGGCTTTTTGGTCTTTGTGATAATCTATTTAAGGACTTTTTATTTCCAGGTAACTTCAGTGCTTTGATTACCATACACTCCTCTGATTTAAAGAGGAGTGTTTTATAAATATACTTCCCCCCCCCCCCCCCCCAATAAAAAAAAAAAAAAATAAAACTAGAAGTGCATCTTTAAGGACCCACACTCCTCTTACCCTGAGGCAAATCCATCCAATCAATATGAAACCATTCACATGCCACCATCTGCCAAGCTGTAGAGCAATGTGGCTGGAACAGACCTCTTATAAAGCAGCAGTGGTCTCATTTTCAGTCTATTAGGGAAGCACCAGAGCTCTCATGTGCAAGGACACAAAACTCCAACTCAGATCCTCTCACACTAGTTTCTCTGTGCACTGCTGCAGAACTCCTGTGATTTTTCCTGCTCGAGTTTTCACCATAATCATCAAAACAAGAGGGATGAGAAAGTGATCAGTAACAGCCCTATTTCATGCAGTACAAAATAAAGAACTCTATTTAATTCTATCCTAATATGATTATAGCAAACCATTTAAATGCTGCTGCCTGCAAACTACAACCAGGCATTTTCTATCACCTCATTTTCCACTCTTCCAGAGGACTAAACATTTACACCTAGAACTGAGTTATTCTTTTCCAAGACATTCCTATCAAAGTTAATATTTAATTCTGATCAAAGATTATTTTGTTGTTTGACAGATGGGAGGGTGCAGATGGATGAGGAACAATGGAGATGCATGTGAGAGTAAGAGATGGATTTGAACTACAAAATGATTTAAGAGAAGACAATGGGCTGGGAAAGGACATTACACAATGCAAGCACTAGGGTTTGCCCTATGCAGTAATTCAGCAACCTCTGCGGAAACAGTCTCCAGTTCAAGATATCACATCAACACTATCTTTAACAACACTGAGCTCACACATAGCCTTTTCATCAGCAGATCTCATAGTAATTTAAAATATCCTCCACCACCTATATCACTGGCAAATTCACTGCATGACTAACTAAAAAAGAGCAACAGAAGAAAAAGGGAACATGAAGCAGTGCAAATCCCTTATGAATGTACACAGAGAAGAAATGAACTATTTTAAAACCATCCATGAAATGACAAGAAAATGTGAAAAGCTAAACATGCAATTCAGTGATGCCGAAAGTCACAAACCCAGGTGGAAAAGCTAGGGCCAAATTGTTCATGGCACCTAACCCAAAGTCAGACTTCAGGAAAGAGAACAGAAACAACAAAAAAAACCCATCAGTCCAATTAAGCAGACTGCCCTTCTCTGTACATGTGTGCAGGAGATGGGATGGACCAGGGGGGTAGAGGGAAAAAACATGGCTAAACAGGTTATTTACCTATACAGTAAGGTTTTTTCCACTGTTATTTGAACAGCTCACAATCAAATGCGTACATAAACAACAACATAGTTTGTTTAGCTACTGAATAGTTTAAAAAACAACCAGCAAAACAAAACACCCTACAAACTGCCCCGTGGAAATCAAGCAGCATTGCATGACACTGAAAATGTTCTTCAGGCAATTAAGGTTAGTGAATTCATGTATCTGAGGAAGAGTCAAATTCTTAAGGTTTCACTACAAAATACGTAACAGTCAATAATCAAACACTACCCACAAAAAAGAAAAGGCTGAAATACCATAAAATTCGAGGAAATAGTAGGTGAAAAAGATGACTGATGTGGTTTGGAGCTTTTATTAGTTTCTTTTATTTGATGATCCTCTCAGGAACACAGGAACCTGTCCCTGCCTCCTCTTCTGCCCCTGCTGTGGACTACACCGACAAGCTGTACAAGCTCTGTTGCTGATGCAATGTACTATCTGGTGCACTGAGATTCCTCCTGATACTGGGAAGATTAAATATGCCACGGATCTACCTGGAAAAATTACCATCTTTTTGATCTGTGCTCCGAAGAGGGGGGGGGGGTAAAAAAAAAAAAAAAAAAAAAATCAAACAATAGTTAGAGATCCAGCTCCTTAAAGAGGTCTGGAATGAAGAGACACTAGATGCAAAACCAGACAAAAACCCCTCCTATATACTTACAACCCTAAATGAGGAATTTAGATACATGAAGCTCAGGCAAGTAGTCACAGTTCCCACAGAAATCACACTTCAGCTGCTTTTGCACAAATATGCTATTTAATGTTGCTTGCCCACTTTCTTTTTCATGCCTTATGAGATGTGTAATTTGGATGCTGCATAGCTGCTCTAAGTATCACACACCAATTTTCTGAAGACGTGTATTTGCAAATCCCACTGTGGATACTTATGTTTGAACGCTGGGAGACTGGAACAAAACTCTCCAGGGCACACCAGAGCACAGAGGTAACGAACAGATGTAAATAGGTCTGATGGCGAGATAAGTCTTAGTGATAGGAACCACATCCTCATCTTCAAAACTGAAAGCTGGGCATCCACAAAGACTTAGGCATGGTTTCCTGTCAATGTCAGGGTACAGGCCAACCGGGGAGGTGGGCCAGCATCTCTGCTACAATGCAAGAAGGGTTTGGAGAAGATGATTCAGCACCTTCCCAGCACATTCGAAGGCCAGCGATGTCCTTGGCACCTTGGCTCCACACTCCTCACTAACACTTTGCAAAATACAGCATCCACTGGGTCACACGCTACATCTTGCCTGGCCAATTTTCAATACATTTTAAAGAACCCACAGTCAGTGCTGCAAGACTGAAAAGCAAAAGGCAGCATATATGCTCGGTAAACATGTTAATACAGCAATAAGGGATACCAGCAATTCTTTTCCCTCTTTCCAGTTCTTTTACTTTTGGCTCAGGAATATACATTTCAGTGCTTTCAGTCCCCTGATTTTGTTTTCTTCCTTTTAAATTTAGAGATTAAAACTTGTATTCAACATCAGACATCCTAAATTCTACAGCTTGCTTTCCTATCACTACAAGCAGGATTCAACCCTACCTACAGAGAGTTAAAACATTTCTACATTGCTGTCAATTTTGTATAATACAGTTAGCAAAGTTTCAACTGAGCACAAATGAAGACGTTTTCAAAGATTTATGACTGCATTTTTAAAATGTATTTACTTGTAAATAATGAAAGGACCTAGACACTGAAGAAGTCTAGACTTACCAGGGAGATTTACATGAGTTCAGCCATTTTTAATGTGCCTATGTATGAGCACAAAAAACCCTCATAAAAAAAATGTGAACAGGGTCTTTCAACCAGCATTGCCTAATTTTAGAAGAGTTGATGGATTTGCTTTAAACCAATCTGTAATACAGTGTGCTATACGCCTTGCACTCAGGCCAAATAATATCAATAACGAGAACAAAGATAAAAACCTGAAAGAGGGATTAATGTGCTGATGTTTCCAAGCTTTGAGACAGCCATCAGAAAAAGATCTGGGGAAGAGTGTGAGGTGGCTGGATCAGAAAAGAGGTACAGCAGGAATCAAAGGAGACCGACAAGCAGCATGCAGAAGGGTTATGTCTCCTGCAACTTGCAATTACAGGAAGGATGCAGAACCAGGGAAGATACAAAAGAGAATAAAGACAATAAAAAGTGTCAAGAGCTATTAATTGTCCCAATTACTTCTCGTTAGAACAGCTGGCACTTACATGGAGTATTTTAGTAACAGTAGGCAGAACATAAATAAGTATTACAATTTCATATATAAAGAAAATCTCACAATTACATCTGGGTCAGCCCCATCATGCAACCTATCCCCAGACCCAGGGTGCTTAAAAGGAGAAAAGAAAGTTTAAAATAGCTCAACTAAATAAAGCTTGCCTCATGCTCCAAGGCTTACATTTGTATTTACAAGTCTCAGGACTTGTGAGAAGCTTCCTGTGTACATCTATTTTATTCCACTCCCTGAGAAATAAGGGTTAAATAAGCTGCCCTAATAAGGTACTCCAAAACTCCAGGATAAACAGCTCCCTCATGAACATGGCTCATACAACTCTTTAGTGTGTAATTTAGATTACAGAAATGACAATTTTATAACAGTAAGAAGAACAAAGAAGGTAAAATACAGAGAGGGTAAAAGGTAGAAAAAACAGAGCAGACAGTATTTAAGAAAGGACCAACGCTAACTCTGAACCTTCTGTACTGACACACAAGCAGGAAGGGACTAAAGAAAGGTAGCAAAAAAAAAAAAAAAAAAAACCATCTGTGGCTCCTCTTCTTGCTCTCTACAGTTCATGGAGCTAGTGTTTTGGGATCTGAATGACACTGGTCAGGACACCCTAAGGTTTTTCTACCCAATTCTCCAATTCTCACAGATATCCATGTGCATTCATGGTTTTCTTTAAACTCCTCTTTGCAAAATGTCAGACATATCCTACCAGACGATTTTTAGCTTCCTTTAAAGTAGGGCAGGTGAAGAACAATGGGTATTTTTAGCACTTTTTAAAAAAAGAAACCCATTCAAAATACGTTAGCAGCTAGAAAAATTGTTTGAAGGCTAAACTTCCTAATAAATAACTTTGGTTATTATTACTAAGCAATACATATTTGGTGCTTGGGTTTCAAGGGATCTGTACAGCTGAGGGGGACAAGCTGGCAGGTTAGCACCCAAGAGCAAGTTTACTTCTGCTCTAAACTGCCTCTTCCACAGCTACAGGCAATATGTTTTCTTCACTACTTCAGACTGACTTTTAACTCAATAGGCAGGTAGGCAAGAGAGGTGAAGCAGTAGCCAGGCTGCTTTTGGTTTTTTCCAGTCTGTGGACAATGTGACAGGATGAGCTCTACCAGTCCTGGGGTGGCATGGATGACTCCACCTAATGTTACATATCTGCAGGGGAGCTAGTCTCTCCAAACCCCCTTGTAGAGGCAGTTATGGGAAATGGTCACTTCCAAGGCACAATTCATCTGTCCTGCTCTAGAAATCTCTTTCAGAGCAAGATAAATCACACCCTTGACTTTGCTGGCTATGCGTTAAGCAGATCTCCAGTGACCACCAAGGGAGCCTAGCTCAGGTAGAAAGTCCATCTTTGGTCAGACCAAGCCCACCATGGGTTGACCAGGTGACCAAGGCAGATGGTCTCCAGTTGATGCTCACCTAGATGCAAGTTTACCTGAACTTCAGCCACGTTGGGGGCTCTTACCACCACAGTGCAATCTTTGGTGTAACTCAATATAGCCGTTCTTAAGTACAAGTACCAATTCAAGGAAGGCAAGCTTCAATCCAGGGAAACAGGTCACAGACCAAGACACAATGTCAACACCAAATGCACCCGTAACTGCTACAAAAAGCAAATCTTGCAAGACTACGTTGGTCCGTACATGGGAAAAGCCTAACATCTCTGGAAGCACGTAAGCCATGTATGCATCTTATCAAAAGAAAAAACCCGCCAAGGTTTATTTCATGAACTCTAGGCTAGATGCTCCTTTTAATAACAGCAGCTTTGATTCTGGACCGTAACTCCAAACAGCAGAAGCCTCAAGAAAAAAAAGGGTTCCAGTACATCCAGTTTATGAGTGTTGGGAAAAGCAACAATCACATCAAAACAGCTACTCTGAAAACCCATCCAGCTACAGGCCATCACCCTGCAGTTTAAGAGTATTTCACTCCATTGCTTGAACACATTTATATTCTTCCAGGCAGTTTTCCTGATGTTTTATAAGGATTCCCCAATGCAACAACAAACGATCTTTCTTTTAATAGTATCACTGGATGCGTTGTAACCTGCATCTAGGGACACCCTGCTCTGCTCAGATAAAACTTAATTGTTCTTCTGACATGGAACAATGAAGGAACTTTAAACTCACCTAATAAACGAAACAGGCCTTTATTTTTAACATTTTCCATAGCCCCAATGCCTACAGGAGCATATATCAAGTAAAAAAAATTCACTTCAAGAAGTGTTTCAAGAGAGCAAGGATAACCAACATACCCCTAGTGAGCAGAGAACATATTTACTTTTTAAAATGGTGTCAAATAAGAGATTAAATTTTATTCTGCTGTGGTAGAGGTCCTACTTCTGTGGGTAAAGGAAAACCACAGATTGTGGAACATTTTACAAAGAAAACTTCAACTGCTGGCAAAAATTGGCAAAATCCCTACAGCATGTCTGTACTGTCTCCTTCCCCAGATTATTTCCTTCAGTTTCTATTGCCTGGATAATATTCTGCTTTCCATCAAAATATTAGATAGTATAGGTGCACACCACAATATGATGTGGTTTGGTAATAGAAATTTCAGCTCATGACCTTTTAAGGTTAATGGCACTATTTAAATTTAAGAGACAATGAAACTATTAACCAATTACTCCCACTGACCTCACTAGTAACTGGAAGATGGTCAACACTGAGAATGAGGCCAATTATTTAGGTGCTATCATCTGTTCAGGAAGCCACCCTCTTCAGCTGGTTCAGAAACTATCCCAGGCTGGTGGATGATGACACAGCTTTATCTATTCCTGCCTTTGTCACTTCTCAGCTGCCATATGCTAGAGCACGAAGACTTCGATGCTTAGGAAACTCCTACTAGCACATAACACTCCTCAGCAACCCAGATTACTTTACACACACCAAACATTTTCTTTTGCTCTTTCCACTGGCATCAGTCAGGACTTAGTAAGTTCAAGACTCCAGCCTTCATCATCAAGAGCCTCCATACATATGGCCTGTGCCCACACCACCACAGACAATGAAAACTTCCATGATAAAGACTGCAGCTCTGCACATGTTGCCAACAGATGCAAAATTTCCTCAAGTAATGAATTCCCTGAATCTCATCAGTTGCTGTTCCATGTGGAAAGCAGGGCCAACCTTTCCTTCTGTATCATGAGATCATAACAGTAATTTATTAAAAAAAAAAATCTGTCAAAGCTAGACACTATTGCACATGTTTCATAAGCTTTTAAGTAATGAATGAAGGAAAAAAACATCTCGCAGATAGTCACATCAACTGCACAAACCAAAATAAGACCAGATACTAAAAATGAATGTTGGGAAAAACAACCTGTAAGTGTACACAGTAATATCTTGCGCCAAATGCTTCCACGAGACCCTGATAGAAATAATTTTAAAAACACTGCAATCAAGCTTAATGAAGGCTTTACTTCATTCAGCTATTTAGGAAACCAGAAAAATCTTCACTATTTCTACACAAGAGACTGCTTGTAAGGTTCAGATTAAGACAGACAGGCCAGATGCTCTGGTGTACCCAATCTGCTCATCAGCACTTCCCTATCCTGTCCACAAGCTCAGGCTAACCATTCTGTTAAAGCATGACTGCCGAGCATCAGAGCTGACGGGTTAACAGAAAAGAGAAAAAAAAGCACGTCAGCCGATGACAGTCCCATACTACAAGAGGATCCCAAATGCATTGTTCAACACTACATAAGCAACATAACCTGGCAACATTTCAAACAGGTTTCCAGTAGAATGATCTGCAGAGAGCAGCGTGAGATTCCGGGAGGCAAGCAAGGAGGAAGACCTGGGGCCACGCCACTGCCAGGTGTGCTCCTGGGTCTTCAGTGCCCTGACCAGTCCCACCTGCAGCCTCCACCACCAGCCCTGGTCCAGGTGCTCCATTCAAGCTCAGGGCTGGGGCACAGAGGGGAAAGAACCCAGCCTTTCACTTCATAAGGAGACCACATTACCCTTGAGAAAGTGAATGGAAAAACAGACAATAGACTGCATGCCTCCAGCTGTAATCTCCAATAATACATCTCTTGAGTATAGGGTTGGGATTTCTGACAGTCATAAACATTTGTAGGGTAGGACTGGTTAGATGCACTGACATGCACAAAAAGTGCGTGTCTGTACTACATGCAGCATTCTAGTACTACAGATGATTTCTTTTAACTATGTGGTTCCATAAAGGGTAGTTAGTTCTGGGTGTTAATAACCCTGATTCAGAACTCTGTTCAGCAATGTACTCTCATTAGCTAGACCATCTGTGTAAAGGGAACAACCTACGCTGTCACAGCACATGAAGCCTGGGGCTGACCTTAATATCTTCCCCCACATAACAGCAGAGGACAAGACAGAAGAGAAGTCTGGCATCAGTTTCTTTCCTCTCTGCTGCCAGAGGAAGATATCTGGGCTGGAAAGCAAGTTTCTCACTCCTCCAGTCACATTGCCAGCTGCGGGAAATGTGGAGTGGCAACTTCTCTTCCTCCCAAGGTCCCACTGGTGAAGTGGGAAATTTGGCTGTCCTGTTAGTGTTAAGATACCACAGAACTCTGATTTACTGAGAAGAGAGGCTTCACAAATCATGTGAAAGAATAAAACCTCCTGACATTATTCACAGCCAGTGTAAATTACTTGATGGACTAGAAAGTACCCAGCATGACATGGAACTACATTGCAAGTATACAGTATTTGTTGCTTTTGATCTTCTTGCTCCTTCCTCTGTATCACACATCTACTAAGACACACTACTACACACTGCCTGGTGGACACTTCTGCAGGTTCGTACTACCTACACATAGGTCCTACTCAGGACTCCGAGATCCCTTAGCTGACTACCGCAGGAGCAACCTACACAGCAGATTTATGCAGGTCAGGGGGACTACAAGACAGTAAGGATACATCCCAGCACGGAGTGAAACACGCAGTCATGTCCAAGACATCCTTCTGCAAGTTCAAGTTTAGTCCTCTCTATTTCTAGGCACACCATTCTTCCAGAATCTGCTTTTCTGGCCAACAAATACCATGCTCCCTCCTGAGAATGGAAAAAAAGCAAAACAAACCACCCAAACCAATCTGCTCAATGTGCTACTAACATCAGTAAATGCCATTTTTCCTTCTCTACCAATCTCTTCTCATCTTTGATCCCCTGACCACTTTCATCTATTGTATTTATTAATTTCATCTGGCTGCCGCCATGTCAAAGTACAGATGCAGAGAACAGTCCTGGTGCTGCCACAAGCTCTCTGCTTACGTGAGAGCCTGAGAAGAGCTCCAGTGAGCCAAGTATAAACCACAGCATGGAGCACTGAGCGAGAGGAAACTCACAAGGAGCAGGATTTGAATGACTCTTCCAAGACATACTTAAAGCTGAAGTTTTCCTTAAAGCAGTTAAATTCAGCACTGAGTACATTAACAGAAAGGCTAGTGTTGCAAACACCAACAGACAACAGGCATCTCAATTCAACCAAAAAGTAAATTGCCTGGATTATGCGATGCTACCTAGGATGTCAGTAAGTGTATACAAAGCGCTTTATCTCTTCTCATCATAGCATGAGAGAAATAATCTCACACATATGAAGGCTGTTAGCAGGAACCTTGTCCCACGGAAACAATGCTTCTCTAAGGCTTCCGTGTTCAGTTTTGCTGCTGTGCAACTCCCTTCTAAGGGATGAACTCAAATTAAGGCTTTTCTTGAATGTTTGATTTTGCAAAGCTTGTAGTAGTTTAGCATCTTTGAAACTTCCACCTTTCCGTCATCCATTCAAGACTTGCCAGTGGGTTAGAAAGCTATTAAGCAGGGAATACATGACCAACAGACAAGCAGGATAGGATAAGGACTTTTCTTAGAAAACTAGGAACAAAACCGAACAAAAGCTATTCAAAACCACAGCTACTTGAATGAGGAGCAACGATTAAAAAGTGTTGGCAAGTGACAGGCCTGGAAACAGGAGTCTGAGCATCAGACCAGCTTTATAGCAAAACTTCTGTAAATGAAGCTTGCTAATCTCGGGTCTAGAAACAGTAATAACCTCTCTAGCAAAGCCATGGGTGCTTAATACAGCTCTACAGCACAACCTGAACTGGAGCAACCAAACCCTGTATGTACATCCCCGGTAAGCAGCATAGCAGCCACTCTTCTGCAAACCCACAGGCAACTGCACACAGCCAGCCACTGGGTAACTCATCATATCCCTTGGCAAGCTGAAGCAGGTTAGCTGGGGTATTATTACTTCCATAAACTGGCATGCATGAGGAGGTGAGGTAAATCTTCTGTAACCTACAGCTAGGTTTACAGCAGAGGGTGGGCTTTCAGATCCTGTATCTGGTAGGAGAATTCCTCCAGAAAGATGAGGTTTTGAAATTTTAGTGGGCAATGCACACAGGAGATGGGCAAGTCTTCTTTGCCCCAAGGGTGCCAGGCCTTCTCTTTTGACCTAGAAAGCTCCTCCAATAAAAGCATTTCTATTAAACAATAACCATATTTATATACCTTAGAGAATTTGGGGTTCTGCATAAGCAACGAGCAACAGCTTAGTTAAAGGTAGCCTCACACAGGTTACTGCAACTAAAGAAACTGGCAAACATGTCAAGATTCATGAATTGTGGTGTAAAAACACTTGCTAAAAGAAATTTGGAATTATGCACTCATAAGAGAAAGTAAACACAAAAGCATATACAGTGAACATGCTTGTTGGGGAGGTCAGGAAATCCACTGTTTATGTATTACCCATACGAAAGCATTTAGATATTGATTTTATAGCAAGCCTGTGTGCCTAACTGAAAAAGACCTAAAAAACAAGGGCAGACAAACTTAACAACAAGAAGATGCAAAGACTCTACCTATACATTGCATGGAAGTATGGAGGACAATGGTTCAAATAAAGTCAACTGTGTTGGAAATAGTGCATGAAATCCCAGAAGTGACAAAACTACTAGTCAGTGAAGAAAATGAAAGGAGCCAAGTGGAAGAAATCAATCAAGAAGAAAAAGTAAGCTTTTTTTTTTATAAAGGCAGGCAAGGGGCCAGATAACATAGATGGACACACATGCAAAAAAACCCACAGAAAAGCGTAGCTTTATCTAGAAGTACAGCAAGTGATAAATTTGATAATAAACTAGGAAGCAGGGACAGATTTGCTCCAAACCAAGCAATGACAGCAAGCAGCGAGGGGTGCAAATAATTTTTCTTGCACAGGGAAAAAAACCTTCTAATGCAAATGGATGAGCTGATTAACAAAGCTTGCAGAGACTGTTGTGAAAGACGGGTGAATGGAGAGAACCCGAGGGAGACACTAAGAGCATGTAAACCAAATCAAGGAGCAGCTGACTGCATTCAGAAGGACGAGGCTATAGGAGCACTTAGAAACATGAAGACAAGAATATGACCTAGGCTGCATGAAGCACCAGTAAACATACTGAAGTGGATGGCAATAGGAGGCATCTGTTCAATGTATTCTTAAACTGGAAAAGTATCAGCAGTTTTACAAATAATACCATTTATTATTATTACTTTTTATAATTGGGGGGAAGCACCGGAACACTTTTTACTGAAGTCATCCAAAACCCACACAGAAACTACACTTGTTTTGCAGTACTAAAACCCAACTGTTGAAAGGTGGGGAAAACCCCTTAGTTTATGGAAATCCCAAACCTAACTCCCATGCATTAACTTTAGATCATTATGGAACAAAGGCTGCATATTTTCTCTATTGTGAGGATACAGAAGTATGTTACTTTTTTAAAAAATAGTTTACTATGTCAATGAAATTGCAGATGCTTCTGTGCACTTCAGGGACTTCAAACACTGCATCAATTATCTGAATAAGTAATGAAAAGACATTGTGAATAAAATGGTTCACCAAGCCTGGTTTACAAGTCAATTGCTTTTTGAATCCAGTAATATGCTGTAATATTTGACATATTTCTTTTCGTGAGAGGTTAAGAGTTTTCTGTGCCTCTATGCTGTACTTGCTGCAAACAGTTCGGGCATAAAAACAAACTGATAAAATATAAAAGGGTGCAAGAAGTACAACACACATTTAGGTCCTCCACTATAACCCTCTTTCCACACCAAAAAAACCCCACTGACACCAGAACTCTGAAGTCCAACCAAAGGGGAAACATGAAAATCGCACCAACAGCTCAGGCTAGTGATAAGCAATTTAATGCTTTAAAATTCAATCTTTGACAAACTGGACTAGGTCACGGTAGAACACGAAATGTCTGTTTGTTGAGCTATCATTTCCAAAGAGTCTCTCTTACTGGCACCTGGAAACAGAGCAAGCATAAGGCTGATTATCATTTCCGTAACCCCCAAGGAAAACTATCATGCAAGATGTTTGAGTAAGAGCAATGCAGTTCGAAGGCAGCATTCATAAACAGAACAAAGACTAAACAAAAGGCTAAACAAGTACATCATAATTAACAACTACAACCAAACTTTTAATTAAGATATGTAAGAAAAATCAAGGAGAGCTAATTAAAAAAACACCAGCTTATACACTTTCTTAGAAAAATCTGAATTGGTACTGTGAAGTAAACAGACTAATTGGAAGTGACCACAATTATTTTGTCACTGTTACTGAGTTTAGTCATGATTTTTCAGCTTGCTCTTTAATCCTGCATCTTGTTTGCACTCCTTTGTTGTTTGAATGCAGGATTCTTCCAGCCAAATTCTTCAAAAACTGAGCAAAAGTGACGGAAATACCACAGAGATTTAACTTGTACGACAGGCATATTTTGTCATTAGTTTTGAGACACTCTTTTCTGCCTAGGACAGTATTATTCTCACAGGGCCAGAATTATAATTATTATACACTCCCCCCATTCATCCTGAACAAATACACAGTTACTACAAATGGATCCTGATACACTGCTACATCAATAATGCTGTACTCCGCATGCTTTTCTTTTATCCAGGCAGCTAGACCAGTATAAAAATATGATACGATTTTACAGATTTTACTGTTAGGTATGAACTTCCCTTAAGGCCAAAAAGCAGTTACAGATAATGGGACTCTAACTGGCAATATTAAGGTTTTACTTCTTTCCTCTTATATACTACCCTTCCATGAAAATACATCCATTCTCATTACTTTTGCCATTCTTCAAAACTGTTACCAGGCTGATTTGAACAGTAACAGTTAGTTAATGCTGATAAGAAACAAGCAAAGAAAAAAGCTGACACTACCTAGAATTATTTAGGAACTTATTTGCCACGCATCTATTTCTAGAAAATTAATAAAAAGTTGCTGACCCCCAGCTGTAATAATCCCAGGTATACCTGGGCAAAATAAAAATAGGTAAAAAAGGAATTCCCACCCACAACCCCAGAATGCAAACTGCAAATGATTTACAATTAACAACTTTTGCCTCTCCCCAACACAGTGTTGGCATGAAACCCAATACCCTATTGAGATACACATTCACTACTTCTGCTTAACAAAAATCTTCACAGGAACCATCTTTCAGAATGTTATTTCTGAAGCTATGTGGAACCAAAATTCTCCTTTTTAAAATACACTCTTACATTTAATAGAAATTGACAGGCTTTTAAAAAAATTCTGTTCTGGTATATCACTACACATTAGCCCAACGTAACCCTTAAACTACCCAGGAAGAGTTCACTGCCTGCAGCAATGTTTTTCCCATGCTCATTTTTAAAGTTAGAGGCTGCAGGGCCACCACTGGATTGCTGTCCTGCCTGTAGCTTTCAGACTACTATGGCTGTAGGGTGTCACCTTTTTTCCTCCGCAAAACTAGGGTATCCTGAAACTGTAAAGCAGTCTTAACTAAACTAATGCCATAGCACACATTAAAAGGAACTCGTTTTAAACTGCTAAATTTGACACATTTCTTTCTTTGTACCAAGACAAAAATATGTAAAAAGTCCTTCCTGTATATGGCTAAAAAACTTAACTGTGTTTCAAAACCCCTTTAAAATTTAAATAAAACATACATGCCTGTGCCATGTATCTCACTAGCAATGCTGAACTGGAATGGTGCAGGAATCTCCATTTCCCCAGACCATTCCCAGGCTTCTCTACTGCCAAAGCTAGACAAGCACTTTCTCCCTAGTCTACATTTTTCTGTTCAATAGGTGGAGTAAAGTAAAAGGCTTATTTCTGTGCAAAGGCTTTTTCCTCTGCATAGCAATAAGCCTCACATTGTAATTGATTTTTTTTTTTAAATGTCATTTAAATTATTTTGGTATGATTTATCTTTCCTTACTTTTTCCTAAAACATCTCAGAATATTAACAACGAAATAAATGTAGTAATACTCTAACATCTTCAAACATTACCTAATTTAAAAATCTAATTTACTTTTCATCATTTAGGCTTCCTTACTATTTTGTATGTCACTCAGTGTGGATAGTAAAATTAGACTATCAATTTCATTTCTGCTTCGAATATGTTGCAGGTTCTGCTTCTCAACCACTAGAACAGGGCTCTTGTTTAAGGTTTCCAGCATCGTTCCGAAGCTTTTAAATTAAAAAAACGGGAACTGCTTTAATTTTATTAAAAAAATTCTCAACTGCTCTCCCTGGCCCTTTTTACAAGAAAAGGCCAAGTGTTGGCACAAAAGTAAACCTCCAATGTACCTGTTAAATAGTATTATGTGGCCTTCTACTAATACAAAGAGACAATAGAAGCCTTAAATGGTGCTGAGGGTGCCATTGTGTACAATGACCTTCCAACGAAGTCAGTGGGAGACCTGCTTAAGAACCGACAAACAAATTGAACAAGTAATGTAATATGAATTATCCTACTCTTGCTTTGGTGAAATTTAAAAGATGCTTTATCACCGTAGGCAGTCCTACTTCCAAGTCTCCACAGCCAGTATGAGTCTACGCCTCTTATTCAAGATGTACCGTCACACTTAAAAAGCACTCAGAGAAAATATTTAGAGGAATATATTAACGCACATCTTCACTGATAACACTTACTTTAGCAATGCCATTTTTTTCTATTATATGGAGTAGCAAGCAAACAAAAGTTTCAACTATATCAAAGTTATCCTTTTAATATCTTGGAATGTTTACTATATGGGGAAAAAAATGCTATCGGCACAAACCCAGCGCTAACTTCCATAGTAAGTATTATGCAATTAAAACTACACTGTCATGGGTAAAAATTTTAATTAAAAACACCTAATTGTGCTAATCACAGTAAACTAGATTAAGCCTGAAACTCACTCTTAAATTCGCCACCACGTACATACGTACCCAAATAAAGAGAAACCATTTGCACAGAGCCATTACACCGCTGAATTTAACCTTTTCTTTCTGGTTCTTACACATTTGATGCAATCAAGCCTCTAAAACGACTCAGTCATTAAAGGTCGTTAGCTGCAAAGGCAGCGTCACGCCGTACAGCTGCACCACCCCCCCCCCCCCGGCTGCTGCCCGCACCCCCCGGCTGCGAAGCCCGGAGCACCCCCTTGCAAAACCAAAGCAGCCAGGGGAAGCTACCGAGCTCGGGGCACAGGAGAAGTCCCGTGAACATCTTTTCCTTCCAAAAAAATGCTAGTTTAGGCAACACCGTGCAAAACTGCCGCTTTTTTAAAAAGAACATTTCTTCAGAAGCGGATGAAACGCGCCCGGGGAGGTGCGGGGCAGGGGGCCCGGCCGCCCCCGAGCCCAGCCGGGCAGCACCACCCGGACACCCCCCCGGGGGGGCGGCCCGAAGCGTGTCCTCGGTCCCGGCAGACACGACCCGCCGCCGCCCCCGGCACCCGAGGACGGCCCCGCTCGACGCCCCGAGGGAGGATTTACCCTCCGCGGCGGGTCCGCCGCCAGAACGGCTTTGGGGGGGGGGGGGGGTGAGCAAGGGGCTCCCCCGCCCCGCGGCCGCCCTTCGCTCCGCGCCCCGGGAGCCCATACAGAAGAAGGGGGAGGGGGGGCAAAAGGCACCTGCGCCCCCTCCCCGCCGCCATCCCAGAAAATCACGATTCCCCCCTCGTTTCCGCAGCTGCCGGTGCAGCGGGGACCTCGCTCCCGTGTGCCCCCCCCCCCCCCCCCGGTAACACTCTGCGGGCCGGGGTGTGTGGAGGGGGGGGGAATCGTGGGGGGGGGGGGGGGGGGTGTTTCCTCACCGCGCCTTGACCGCGCATCTTCTGCCGCGGGTTCGAAGCGCGAGACGCGCGCCGCCGGGCAGCGCGCGACGGCAGCACGTGGCGGTGGCGGGCACGGGGTCTCCCGCGCAGCCAAGGCGGGGCGCAACGCTACGGAGCGGCGTGAGGCGGCGCCGCCGCCATCTTGGTAGAGGCAGCGCCCGGGTAGAGGGAAGGCGGGGGGGGGAGAGAGGGTAGGGTGATCGGGGAAGGGCTTTTTAAGTCACACGGGCGCGTTGTGAAATCGGCAGCAGCTGGGGGAGTTCGTGGGGCAGCCGGAGTGGGTGAGAGGGTACTCGTGTGGGGGTCGGTGAGCCCCGCGGTAGGGTGACAGCCCCCCCCCCCCCCCCCCGGTGGATGGGTGCGTGAAGGTAAAGCACCGGAGCCAGGGTAACGTACCCAGCGGGTCTGCACAGCTCTGCTCCTTCCCAGGGCCGCGACGCATCCAGGTGCCTCACGATTTGGATACGAAAATAAATAAAGTGCAGCAGGCACGATGGGATTTGTTCTGATCTCTTGCTTGGAGGTGCTTCCCCTGTTTTTGACCAGGTCCGTGACCCTCACGGATCAAAATGTACGAAGAGGAATTTTGAGTAGGTTAAAAAGCCTCTTTTTCAATCAATGCTCAAGGAAAGGATAAGATGATGTGACACAAATGTATGATCGTGTGCCACAAATAGAACATTGTGGGAAGCTTTCCCTTAAACATAAGCTTTGTCCTATATTTTTTCAAACAGTTTATTTCCTTGCTGTGTAGGTCATTCTTAACATTAGGCTAAATTTAGCTGAAGATACACCAGCAGCAAAGGCAGACTGTCTCAGAAAGCTGAATTAGACCCACAGTCTCAACTGCATGGCCTGGTCAGGAGGCTGGATGCAAAACTATTTACATTTTTATTGACTTTTTTTTCCCAGGGAGCTTGGTTAAAGGTAACAAAATCTCAGCCATTTAAATAAAATACCTTGTGTCTAGAAAATTAAAAGTTTATAGGGTGGTTTGCCTGGTATAGTCTCCTGCTGCAAGCCATGTATACAACTTGTATTAATTTCAAGGGTATTTCTACCGCAAAGTGAGGAAAGACTATAGCCCTAACATCTCAGGCCTTTTGAAGATCTGTACCTGAAACTTCAAAACAGTGGTCTAATCTCCGCTTCCAGTAAGGATGGCAGAAATTGTACTTGTTTATGCACTTTGATTTTCAGTTCTTTGTGTATAAATTTAGATGTGTGTGGAGTATCCTGAGCCAGATTTCTCCCTATATGCTATACATACAAAATGACAGAAAGACAGACATGATTCTGTGTTAGCTTGACAATGAATTACATTTGCTAGCAAATACTGGATCAGAGCCATCTGTTCAAGAAATTAGCATAGCAGCAATTTGTTTGTTTGGCTTCATCTGTCTATTAGTTTGGTCAAAATCCTCTTGTTTTAGAGACGCACTATCACATACAGAAAGGACCTGTGATATACTCTGTGCAGGCATCCCCCAAAATACATAAATTATTCTAAAAAATAGAGATATGAAATGGGATTGTCAGAAATCCAGACAAAGCTAAGATTTTTTTTTTTTTTTCCTGGAAACAAGTTTGACTTTCTCAGTGCACTGTATCTTATACTAAAAATCATCTACCCCTAAACAGTCTACTGATATCAACACACCTCTCTGAACCGAAGTAGTGTTGCTGTACTTGTAGGTGCGCTGTATCTTTTCTTTCTGTGTATTTTGACAGAATTATGGAAATCCTTCCCGACTTACAGCCTCTACAACATTCTTTTGAACAGGTGTTGGTATTCTTAAAAATTGAAAAGTCTAGTTCCAAACAACAGTCAAGAAAAGGGCATCAATCCATTAAATGATAAGGTATCACCCCATTAGACAACAGCTTTTCTAAAAGTGGTTCACTCTGAAGCTCTGTATACCTAAAGAAAATGACATTTCTTACACAGCTTTTTTTTTTGCTGTATACTGAGTCTGCACTATTCAGTATTTCAGTTACTTGCCTAGATTTTTTAGGTCTCTGGAAAAAAAAAAATTTTAAAAGTTCTACTTAATACTCCAGAAACTTGTATCTATTTTATAGTTCCTACTGGATCTAGTTACAGTGCAAATATTTCTCCACAGGCATAGCAAAAGGTCTACATTGTTGTACAGCTAATGATCATTATGTGGCATTTTCTTGATGATAGAAGTTTAGATTCAGACGACATTCCTAACTGCTGTTTAAAAATATAACAGAAAATAGTTATAGGAATGTCTTCTGTACTGTTGAGAAGCGTAAAGCCTGATACTGTTATTCTGAAAAGAGAATTCTAGGTAGATCTGCTCAAATATGAATAAATGTGAATGTTTCTTACAACTGAATACTGCTAATGCATGATATAGATATGTACTATACAAAGTAAAAGATTTAGTTCATTTTCCTGTTATTTCATATCTTAGTTACATGACAAAACCAACAACAAAAACGCCTTCTAAAATAAGAACTTACATTTCTCCTTCAGAAAAATGAGTCGTATGTTGTAGGTAGTGGAAATGGTGTGAAGTCTCAGCTCAAAGGACGTGAGTGCTCATTCTACATGTGAATTAGAAAAGCACCTGTGTTGCTTTGTCTATGTGCGTCTGTCTCTACCTGAGCATCTAACTCACAATACTCCTCCCACAATCCGCCCCATTTCTTTGTCTAATCTGAGCAACCAACAATAGGATATACAGAAGTTTAGAAACCTGGCGGCGTGATTTGCTGATGAGAAGTGGCTTACCTGGTTCACTGTTAAAATCGTAACACCTAATGCAGAATTTTGCTTGTATTACTTTATGATGAAACAGCAGGACTAGCTAAAGTCAGATGGTGACAAAATCTGATAGATTCACTGTGCTATTAGAGCACAATGATGAAATTGCCTATTCAGAATATAGCATTCTGAATCAATATATTGTTAATGGATACCACTGTTTTTAGAATAAATAGCAAATGTTGTCAGAAGTAAATGTTTATGTATTTTAAGCAATGGAAGGAGAATATTAAGTGTAGAAAGCCATTACAAAACTTATCTTTGCAACTGACCTATAAAAGCTATAAACGCATCAAAGGGTTTGAGGACTGGATACAAACTTTCATTCTTCACACAGTCAAAACTCCCATGAAGCCAGTGTCCCAGGATCACAACTCTGAGTACGCTCAGTAATACTAATGGAACTCAGACTTACATGGGCAGCTTAATTCAGAATTTTAATTTAATTCATGTTACAATTTATTAAGTAGAGATTTCTTATGTTTTGTTTTTTTTTTAAATTCTGAATGTAAGGCAACACAGTTTTTTAGAATAGGATTTCTTGGAGGTTTTATTATTACAGAGTAATAAGCTTTTAAAAATGTAGCTGAAATGCTTCTGCTTCAAGACAGCAGCTTTTTGTTTACAGCTGGCAGGTTAAGAGGTTATAGTTGTGTCACAAGTGAAGATGGACGAAATTTCTTCCAGGTAAAGATTCTAGACTTTCGTAGCAATCTCAGATTTTAGCAGCAAACAGTTTTTCTTGCCTTTTTGCCCAGCTCCAACCGTCATGCATTTAGTCAATCATAGCACTATTAATTTTAGTTAATACAGCTTTTTGATTTTTTTAAAATACTATGCAAATATGTGCTTTACTATAAATACTTAACAAGTCATCCAGATATCATAAGCTACCAAATACAGAGGGGATGAAAATGCCAGTGGATCCCACTGAATGATTTAGCCTTAAGGCTCCTGCAGGTTTTATTCAGATTCAGAATAGTAGGAGTGGGGAGGAGGAGATAAATAAAACATTTGTTTCAGAAAGTAGGTGATTTTGACAGAGCACTGATTTAAACCATGAAGACTTGCAGATCAGAAGAACACTGTTAAGAAGTGAGGCGGGTGAAGAACACTCAACACCAGCCCCCCAAGTGGCACTTATCAGTAAATTTCTGCTTTTAACTATTATTGCACCTTCTCTGAAGTTCTGTACATAATTTAGTCAGTGACTCCCACTGATGTATCACAGTCACTCAAACATGTTTTTACACCACTCATTGGATATTTCGGTAAAGGTCTAATCTCATTTGGATTTATTACGATTTATCTTGGATTAAGCATTTATCTGCTAAGGATTATGACCTATACTATGAGGTACTGAGGAACCATCAGAGTTCAGGAATGTCTAAGCACATTAGAATGAATCAGCAATATTCTTTTTTGACACAGACTTCACACATTATCTTTTTTCAATCAACTTTGTAAGATTCATACAGATAAGTATCTAATTTTCATTTAATACGGGCAGTAACCTGGAAGGCTCTTAGCATCCAGTAGGAGCAAAGCTGCATTTAATTAGGAGCAGCTTAAAAGATCAGGCTTCAGAGCCACATGACTTTGTATTCACTCTGCCTTCAACAGTCAGTATAACATTATTGATCTTTTTATAGCAATTTAAATATCTTCTTTTTGAAACATAGTTTGGTGAGTCTTCCACTGCTACCCTGACTTTCTACTTTTTCTGATTTGCACAGCCAGGAGTGGAAAAAGAACAAGGAGAAAGAACAAAGATACATTGTTTATTACCTGTCTGGACTTCTAAGATATTTTTCTTGTTTGAATAGGTTTAAACTGCTTCCTCTGTTGATATACATGGTACTGCACCTCAGGAAGAGTATTGGATTTCACATATGATTAAAAGAAGTTGGTCTTTGGCTTTAGTTTGTGGCAAAGCCACCAATGTATGGTATAGTTGCCCCCAAACATGCTCCTAGCTATTTTCATGCTTAATAATTTTGTATATTTATCATATCTTAGAAATCCCATTTTATGCCACTTTAATTCCACAAAAGTTAGAGAATTCCAGTGGCCACTTTAGTTTTCTATGTTTGTAAGTTTTCCTTACAGCTTAGTTTTTTCCTTCATGATGATATAACACAAAGAAGGTTTAAATACTTTAAGGCGGTCTTTCATAATACTGGAAATAATACCTCGGATATGAAACTGCACAATTTAATGTGTTTACACACTCTTACTAAAGGAATTAGGAAGAAAATATATGGTTCATTTCCAGTATACATTTCTACAATTTGCTAAATACTGTCACATTTAGAATGTGCAATCATGTAACAAATTACTATACTGTAGTATTATTGTTCATTTTGAGGATTGCCTGCAATGTCTGTCTTACTTGCTAACTAGGGAGTTTACAGTATGAATGTAACTGTAAAGTGATGAAACCTAAGGTTGTAAGAGGATGCTAGTTCCAGTATGACTTCATTAAATGGAGTAATGTAATTAAATTTTGGCGTTCATGAGAACAGTTAAAAATTCACATTTCTTTACAGTGTTGGGATATAGCATGCTTTGTTACCAATTTCCATCACAGTTTCTTATCCAATTAATGTTCAGGAGCTGCAGACTTATGGACACAGCAATGCGTGTGAAACCATAGCTCATATTTCAGTTATGCAAGGAAAAGATTCAGCTGATGAAAAATTAGATGAAACAGAAGACTGAGAAATGGATGAGCATAGAAAAGAATTGATCTACCATAACTAAAACCATTGATGAATAAGCTGTAAAGAGACATAATCAAAGATGAAATTATTTTTCAGTACCTTTTCTGTAAAATACCAAGTAGAAAACCATCTGGATTCAGAAGAGAAAGGTTCTATGATACAATGAAATTCTTTACACACTTTCACATGGGTACATGTGCAAGGAAGGAAAAATAGTGAGTAAAAGGTATTTTCTGGTAATGGGATACATTAACGTTGCAGTGGAATTTAGGATCAGCATGCACAGGATATTGATCTGAAACCTGCTTCTGAGATACAAGGATGAGGAGGACATGTTCATTTACTTTTCTTTTGACATCAGCCCAGAACTATGCATGTAAAGTGACAACCCTGAGGACAGGATGGATGGCAAAGTATAACTTTGAAAAGACTCTTATATGTTCTCGGAATCATAGAATAATTCAGTTGGAAGGAACCTTAGGAGGCTTTCTGGTGCAAACTCCTGCTCAGATCAGGGTCAACACTGAAATCACATCGGTTTGTTTAGGACTTGGTGCAATGAGGTTTTGAAAACTTGCAAGGATGGAGATTCCTCAGTCTCTCCGGGCAACCTGTTCCAGTGCTTAAATATCCTTGTATTTAGTTATTTTTTTCTTTATATCCAGTTGCACCTCAGTAATGAGCCTAGCTCCATCTTTTTTGTAGCCTCTTCTTAAGCATGGGCAGGTTGTTTTTAGGTGTTTTGGAAGCTGTCTCTTCCCCAGACTAAACAAGGCCCATCTCTCAGGCTTTCCTCAAAGAGCAAGTGCTCCAGCCCTCTAAACACCTCGGTACTTGTCTGCTCTACTTTCTCAAGTTTATCAGCATCTTTCTTGAACAGGGGGCCCCAAAATTGCATGTAATGTTCCAGATACTAAAATAGCCTAAAGAATACAGAGTAAAAGGGAATAATTACATCTCTCAATCTACTGTCTGTGCACCTGTTGATATAGCACAATATGCTGTTAGCCTTCATTGCTGCCGGAGTGCACTGCTGGCTTGTTCTTAGTGTACATCACCAGGACCCTGATGTCCTTTTCAGCAGAGCTTCTCAGCCAGGATCGGTCTGGTCCTGTACCATTGTAGGGTGTTAGTCTGTCCCAGGTGCAAGACTTTTCACATGTCCTTGTTGAGTTTCATGAGGTTTCTGTCACTCCATTCCTCCAGCCTGTGTACATCCCTCTAAATGAGAATTCTGATCTTGAGAGTGCTGATGGCATCCCTTAGTTCGGTGCCTTCTGCAAGCCTGACGAAGTTGTGCTCTGTGTTCTCCTCCAGGCCACTGATAAAGATACTCAATGGCGTAGGTCTAAGGGTAAACTCCCAAGGAGCACCACTGGTAACCAGCTGTCAGGTGGAGTATGAATTGGTAGCCCGTTGTGCCTGTCAAGCTAGATTTTCACCCATCTAGCAGTGTACCCATCCACACTATAATGTTCCAACTTGGATACAAGTGTGCTGTGGAGAGTGTGCTGAAAGCCTTGCTGAAGTCAAGGTAGACAACATCTACTGCGCTCCCTTTGTCTGCACATCTTGCCATTTCAACACAGAAGGTAATTAGGCTTGGTCAAGCATGGCAAACCTTGGTAAATCCATGCTGGCTATTGTTTCTAATCACCTTTCTTTCTTCTCCAGAAATGGCTCCCGCAGACTTGCACCATTATTGTCCCAGAGAACAAGCAGACGCTGACTGGCCTGTACTTCCCTGGATCGTTCTTCTTGCCTTTCTTTAGCATTATGGGCTTTTGGGTAGTTTTAAGTGTGAAATCAGTCTTTCACTTCACAGTTAAGAGATTTGACATAGTCCATAGTTATACACTCCCTATAAACTGGGACTAAAAAGTCTATAAACAGTTATTGATCTCCACATGCTACTGGGGAAATTTTCCAAGATCAGCGACAGCTTGGAAATCACTGGCATTTTAAAATTACAGATCACTGCTTCACTTTTTTGGCATTTACAATATTGCATTATGGCAATGAACATACTAGATGTGTGTATAAAAAAACAAAATGCTTTTAGCATTTTCGTATTTTTTGTTTGAGCAATATTAAAGATGGAAATTTCTTGATACAATTCAAAATAATGGTTTTGTTTATTAAAGATACATACCCATTAAGATGAAGTTAGGATGAGAAAAACGCTTGTTTGTGTGAAAATAATATCTGCTTTCTCAACAACAGCATCTCCTGAGGTTTCTTTGATTCATATCCGATTACTTTAATGACTAAACCAAGTTTTAACTCCTGTTAACACTGCAGAATGCAGACAGTTATAGAAGAGTAAAAAGTATTTTGCCCCTCCAAGTCATTGTCAACACAACTCTGTTAATTTTTTATTCTGGAATTACTTACAATGGACAAGATTGGTTTCAAGTCATTGTCCTGTGTAAAGATTGTCAAAGCCTCTGTGGTCAGCCACTGAACTTCCATTATAATTCAGGAGGAGCTGGGCGCTTGTCTACAAAAGGGTTCAGGTACGTGAAAGGAAAAGGTATGTTGGTAATGTATTAGTTAACACATACCAAAATCATCTCTTTGCTGGAGAGGACAAAATGTTTGGAAATCCCAAGCTTGTTTTATGCTGCCTGGGGCAGGAAGGACCTCATGTTGTTAACACAATCATTCCTCCAGCTGATGAAGGATCTGCTCTGATGCATTCTGAAGGATGTTGCATATGCCTTGTGTCGTGGTTTAACCCCAGCCAGCAACTAAGCACCACGCAGCTGCTCTATCACTCCCCCCCCCCTCAGCTAGACGGGGGAGAGAAAATACAACAAAAGACTCATGGGTCGAGATAAGGACAGGGAGAGATCACTCAACCAATTACCATCACGGGCAAAACAGACTCGACTTGGGGAAAATTAACTTAATTTATTGCCAATCAAACCAGAGTAGGGTAATGAGAAATAAAACCAAATCTTAAACCACCTCTCCCCCACCCCTCCCTTTTTCCCAGGCACAGCGTCACTCCCAAATTCTCTACGTACCCCCGCCAGCAGCGCAGGAGGACGGGGAATGGGGGTTACAGTCAGTTCATCACGTGTTGTCTCTGCCGCTCCTCTCTCCTCAGGGGCAGGACTCATCACAGTCTTCCCCTGCTCCAGCGTGGGTCCATTCCACGGGCTGCAGTCCTTCAGGAGCACACTGCTCCAGCGTGGGTCCTCCATGGGGTCACAAGTCCTGCCAGAAAATCTGCCTCATGGGCTCCTCTCTCTATGGGTCCACAGATCCTGCCAGGAGCCTGCTCCAGCATGGGCTTCCCACAGGGTCACAGCCTCCATCAAGCAGCCACCTGCTCCGGCGTGGGGTCCTCCCTGGGCTGCAGGTGGAGATCTGCTCCACCGTGGACCTCCCTGGGCTGCAGGGG